>NC_134128.1:21506875-21863750 GCF_040939455.1 Microcebus murinus
CTGACGGAGTTGGGGGGGTGAGGGGTGGGGGTGGGGAAAGACGGCCTGAAATGTGACCTGCCCCTGGCGCCTGCACAGCCCACTGTCTTCTGGCGGGGTTGGAATTAACACTATAAATGTCATCAGAAGTGTCGACTGGGTCATTACCATAGGCATAAAGGCATTGGTGGCGTTTTCCTCCCACTTTGGGAAGCAGTGGGGACCCCAGGGAGCATCTAGGGGTACAGCCGGTGCTAACTAACCATTGGCAGGGCCAGTGGACCAGGGCCCCTGCCCTGCAAGGCTCTCCCTCTCCCTCCCCACGATTTCTTCTGTTTGTGTCTCTGGCGACGCCTCCAAAATGCCCGGAGAACTGTACCCGCAAATCCCCCCAGCCGTAGCTGGCCGGTAAAAGTTACTGGACGCAGGATGTTCAGTGACTGAGCCCGGCTGTGCCCACGGGCGGTCCTCAGATGGGCATAAGTGCATTTGGAGATGGGGTAGCCATGGGCACACAGGCTAGAGGTTTGGGGAGTTCTCCAGGGGCCCCCACTTTTTTAAGACTTCCAGGGAAAATCTACCTTCTAGGAGAGAGAGATAGGGCAGCAGGAATCAGAAGTGGCTCTGGAGATAAAACATCTAAAGGAAAATGATCCTACTGGGCGACCGACCCGGGCCCGGGCACTCCGGCCCTCCCCTGCAAGGCCTGTGCCATCCCTGCCCCTGCTGGGGAGGAGATCACAGTGATCCAGGGGAGACAGTCTGTCACGAATAAATTTGGGCCAGGGTAAAATGAAACTCCATAAACACTGGGGTAGAAAGGTCAGAGTCCATTTGTTTTGACAGGTAGGGTTTTCCCTTCACAATATTTATACAATAAGAATATGGAGACTGACTTTAAAAATAAATAAATCGTTGGGGAGAAATAAAACAAAATGTGTCCACGGCTGGGCCAGGAAGTCAAGCAGTGGCTCGCGCTCCCACCGGCTGGGTAGGGTGCGGGGTTCGCGGGGCGAGGTGTTTGGGGGTGGCCGGGCCGCGGGGCGGGGCGGAGTCGGGAGAACGTGGGCGCGGTGGGGCGCGGGCGAGGCGGGCAGCCTGGGGGGCCGCCGGGGCGTGGGTGCGGGTGAGGCTGAGAGTGGGCCGCGGGGCGGAGCGAGGATGCCAGGCCAGCGGGCGCCCGCGGCGTGATGGCCCCCTCGGCTGGGTCCGCGGCCAGCCCCTGGCCACCTAACCGAAGCCAGCCTCCACTGGGAAGCGCCAGCTGCCCGTGTGCCCAGCGGCGTGCGCCTCCGCCGCGCGCCCTCGGGGGCGCCTGGAGCCCAGGGTAGGAGGGGGAGGCGCGCATCGTGTCCCGACCTGGCTGGGAGAGAAGGGGGTCTCCCAGCCCCTCTATGGAGCCCCGAAGTCCGCCCCTAGTCAGGAACGCGGCCCCTCCTCCACCTTCCTGCCCTGTCCCTCCCGCCTTCCGCCACCAAGTGGCAGAGCCACGTTGTTCCGCGCGTTTCGAGGACGCGGGAGAAGGCCACTCTCTTGACAGCTGGCACCCAACCTGTTGCCCTGGCGCACCTCGGGGCTGCCTGGGCTGCGCCAGGGAGGCCGCCGCCGCTGGGAAGAGGAGTGTAGCTGGCACTCTGGACCCCAGAGGGTCCCAACACCGCCTCTTTCCCTTCCCACGCGCTGCCCTCCCCTCCTCTGTAGGAACCAGGACAGGGCCCAGAGGGGGAGGCATTTGGGACCCAGGCGGCTACAGAAGTCTCCTTGACCCGGGCGTTTGCTACACCCCAGCTGGCGGTCCACTAGGCCGTAGGGGCCACTCGCGTCTTTCTCCAAGCTCCCTTCTCCCGCCTCCTGTCCCCTTCGAGTTTCCCACTCTCCCAGGTCCCTCCCTTCCCCCACCGCAGGCTCCGGCGGGAAAGCCCTCCCCCCATACCCCCACCCCCACAATCCGGATCCTGCAACTGCACCCTCTGAGACCCCAGGCAGACTTTCTCATTCCTCCTCCCGCCCGCTGGCCACCGGGTCCCTGCGCGCCTGCGACACTCCTTCCGCCCGGTTCCCGTCGGTCTGGCGGCCTCGCTCCCCGTTCCTTTTCTGCTGACGCGGGCACTTGCTTGTCTCCGGGTCTAAGTGACTCCTCGGTGAGGGGCTTAGAAATCTGATCGCAGACAATCCCCTCGCCCATCGCCCCAATTCTACCTTTAGCAAAAAAACAAAACAACAACAAAAAAAAAAACAACCGCCTTGATGGAAGGAAATCTGGGTGCCAAAGAGGTTCAGGCTTTAAACAGAAAATGCAGAGGACTTAATAAAAATACAACTGTTTTCCAATTTAATGGTCAGGCAGGGGCGACAGATTAAGCCAGCTGGGCATTTCTCGTCATCCCGATGGGCTTAGGGGTGGGAATGCTGCTAATCGGGGCGAATTATTCCAGGAGAGCTGGGGGAGAGTGGGGAGGAAGTGGGGCAATGCAAGCAGAGAGTTTATTCTGAGAAGAACGCAAAGCCAGGGAACTCCTGGTCCTTCGCTGTACTGCCCGGGCAGAAAAAGCTGACGATTTATTCCCGATGAGGGGACGGTCACTGGGCCTGGCACTCTGCAAAGACACTGCTTCAATGAAGCTACCAGTCGAGTCGCTTTCTAAATGTTAAAAGCCACCATTCTGGCATGCTGATATGTGGTCCAGGTCCTCGTGTGTATATACTTGGAGGTGACAGGGGGGCTAGCAGAGAGAGTGAGCAACAACACTCCTTATTTTTGGGGGGCGACTGTCTACGTGTCACACACTAAGGGACAACGGGAGCCCGGTAGTTGCTCAGAGCCTGCTCCAACCTAACACGTCTAAGAGGCACAGGGTAGCTTTGTTTACTCTGAAGATTTCAGGCCCCTGTCCACTGAGCCTTATAATGGAGGAGCCTTGTGTCCCAGCTTGGGTGTCCCAGCCCACCGCCCAGACCCCCTCCCTCACAGCCACCCAGACACGGATACCCAGTGCTTGGCCACCTCTACCCGGCACCTCATGCCCAGTACCCTGCTTCAGGCCTCCCTGACTCTATTTCCCCTCGTGGGGCACCTACCGACAGCCTTTAACCCCTTATCCCTGGGCGGACGTGCATCCTTCTGGGACGTGGGTTCAGACCCGGACCAGCCCGAGGGACAGGGCCTGGGGGCAGAGCTCTCGGCTTTGGGACTCTGGCTGCAGGCACTGTGTCATCCTAATTGGCACGGGCACCAGCCGCTTTAAATCCCGTGGTGCGTTCAGCAAGTTTTCCCGAGACCGCATTCCTACAAGCTAAGGCATTTGATTGGATTTTAAATATAAAGGGAAGTCGCTGGGCATGGGAGGTGGGGGATAGATCAGTAAATGACTAATAGATAATAGAAACACTGTGTCCAGATCTCCGTGATGGCCGAGTAGATATGAAGTTCACCTGTTTGGATAAAGAAAAAAAGAGACCCCGTAGGAAGAAATAATGGGTGGCAGGATCTCCAATCTTTCTCAAAATGGGTGGCCCCTTGGAGTTGCTCTGGGTAGAACTGGGGGGCCCATATATTTATTCTTCCAGGTGTCCAACATCATGTTTCTTTACCCTAAAAAACACAGGTAGTATTTTTCTTTCAGCCCATCAGCCTTTGGCAACACCTTGCTTTTCAATTTTTCTACCTTCCTATAATATACCCACGGATTGGTTTAGTTCTTTGAAATGCACACTGCCCTAGGAAGACACACACTCAAGGTTAGCCTGGGTTTAAAAGTTCTAATCTTTCAATCCCACTCATTGAGATTTATTTTATTATAAATGGGGGGGGGAGAAGGGAGCGTAAATGAGGCATCAGATGGGAACAACCCAGTTTTCTTCTTCCTCTTCTAAAAGAGTGTTTTTTATTAAACTCAACTTTCAGGATGCTGGCCGTAACTATGTTCTCCTGACCAAGAACTGGCAACCCAGTTGGGGGCCAGTGGGCCATGGGGGCCTGGGCCCTATGGAACTATGGATGTTGAAAATGAAAGTTTCAAAAGCAACCACTGGAAATTAAAAAAAAAAAAAATCAGACCTATTTCACCCGGGAGCCCTAAATAAATAGCCCCGTTTGCAAATTCCTATCAATTATTACGTGATGGGAAAAAAATCCTATCTGAAAATAAAGCACGTGGACGTGGAGAATTTTAATTAAATCTTACTGTGGATATAATAACATGGAAGTGATTTTTCATTCGGCGCTTGCCTGCTCACCAGTGTTTTATGGCGTTTTCTTGCCTCTGACTTTATTTTAAAATATTAGACGAGGTGGAGAATTATAAACGACTCTTTCCTTATCTGTGCTGCTCACATATCCAGGATCAGAGGAGCTGATTAAGAAAGAAGTCAGAGGCAACGTTGGATTCATAATGATTTGGAATAATGAATCCTTATCTCTGCTTTCCAGATTATCTGCCTTTCAGCTCCCAATGTTTTGTTACATGGGATAATTTATTGCATCTAATACATCACAATGAATCTGATGGTAGAAAGTGATGGCGAATGTTGTGAAAAGGGGGCCCTTATTTTTTATCCTGGGGCAATGAAACTGCTTTTTGCAGTTTTTAATTGGGAAAATATAAGGTAGATCTGATAAAAAAAAAAAAAAAAAGAGCTGGGTATAATCTTGCCTGCTCCTGCTTTACCACTCTGCTCTTTAATTAGTGTGTCAATTTCAGGCTGAAATTAACAAGATCGACCTGAAACCAGCGCTTAGTTTCTCCCCAACGTGGAGATCCTAATTTTTAACATGATTTATTTTTATGAAAAAGGAGATAATTAATCATAAACACTGACTAAACCACAAGGCCAAGTTAAGATAAAATGCCATTTGCATCTTTATATAGAAAGATACCAATGACGTTAATTTTCCTGAGATTTTCTCTCTCCTCACCCTAGCTCTCACCCCCCCCACACACACACACAATAGCTCCCACCCCTATCTAATGGTTGTGCCCTCCAGCCCCATTCCAAGTAAACAAGAAAAAAAAAATCAATTCCAGGTTTCTCTACAAATTTAGTGCTCTCTTTTTATAAAAGTGTATATGTATATATTCAGCTTTCCTGGCTTTGTCTGTTAACACATGCAGAATAGGCATGCGTAGGTTTCCTTTTCTTAGAGTACAGGGGGGGGTGGGTTCTCCCTGACACCCCCAACACCTACCCTCATCAACTTCCCTCCATTTACCAGTCTTAGAGAAGAGGACACACATCTCATTTAATGGTTAATTAGTTCCAATAATTGGCATTTTTGTTTCTTTTGTCTTTGGCCCTAATGCCAAAGGAACAAAAGCCATCTGAACGCAACAGGCTTTACTCGCTCCTCTTGCAGGACAGATTTCAGTATCCAAGGCTATACCGGAGTCCTCTCCCAACGGCTGACAACACTAGCGACATCCTGGCTTCTGGAAGTAGAAGGGGCAGGAGTCATTGGTAATTTGCTCTTTAAGCTTTTTGTGCCTGTTGATTACTTTCTGGTTGCTTGGATTAAACAATCGTTGCAAATATGCAAACCCGCGAGAGGAGATTCATACATATTCACTCTCCAATTGTTTGCCCTGACGTCAGAGCATAATTTCCCGGTAATTGGATGGCTTGCACCCGGATAATGCTCTTCTGAAATTCTCCACGTTTCTCTAGGTTGCAGGAGATTTTGTACTGGGAGGTGGGAGGAGGACTTTTTTTTTTTTTTAATTTATTTAAGAATAGTTTTCTGTTCACTGTAGGTCCTACTGTCTCCCTCTTCCCCTACACTTAAAAGCATTTACTTCTGAAATGTGAGGATCTAGAGTTGGGTTTTTTTTTTTTTTTTTCAGGAACTATAATTTCCTAGACAGTTCTTGAGTAGATTGAAGAATGCTGACATGGGCCAGCAAGGATAGAGGAAATGGGCTGGAGCCAGGGATGAGGTTCCACTGCTCCAAAGCATCCTTCCCTCCCTCTGCTTAGATCCACAAGAGTGGTCCCACCTTCCCACCAGGAAGATTTCCTCTGCTGGGGCTACCCGGGGTTCCCATCCATCTCAAGTTCAAGTTCCAATTTCTGAGTGGGACTCAGAAGTAGAGTAGGCAGCCAACTAATTATAGATTTTTTTCTTTAAAAAGAAGAAAAAAAACACCTTGTATCTTGATTATAAAGATGTTTCAGTGTTTTAAGGTTATGGTAGAGGGAGATACTTGATTTTTCTGGGATATTTTCCCTTTATCTTTCAGTTCACTTTGGCCTCAGTAGAGTGGACTTGAGACCTTGGGTTCCAACCCTGTGTGTTCAATATTGCATGACTTCTCCCTCCTTCCTCTCGCTCCCCCTCCGCTCCTCTGGCTTCTCCCTTTCCTCTCTCCCTGCTCCTTCCTTCCCCTCTTCCTTCTCTTTATGACACATCACTCCAAGAATTTCAAGTATCAATTATAAGTAATATTAATTTCTCAGCCCCAACCAGTGAAGTGCGGATGATCTGATAGGAGCATAAAAACGGTGCTTCCCGAGATGAAATGAGCCAGTGGAGCCTACTGGGCCTTTTCCCATGCCCAGATGAACATTCAATTTTCCGGCATTATCTCCGCACTTAAACTCGCTTTCTCCGTTTCTGTGCCAAGATAAATTTGCATAATATTTGCAGCTGTAATTAGCTGATGAGCATCTCTCAGCCTCCCCCTTTTGTTTCCCCCTGCATTTGGTCTTCCATTGATGCCACGTTTGATCTTTAATATCACAGGATTCCCGATAGAGGGTTGCATATCTTATCTCCCCGGCTCCAAAATCTTTTAAGAAGGAGAGAGAAAGGGAGAGAGAGAGAGAGAGAGGGGAGGATTGGGGGACAGCGTCAGGGAGGAGAATGAGGCTTCCACTAATCAGAGTTTGAAAAGGTTACAAGGAGGTACGGGGAGTGACAGAGCAAATAAGATAAATGGGGAATGCGCGGGGTGGAGGGAGGGTGGGGGAGGCAGGGCCAGCCTCCTCGAATGGGTAGAGGCTAGAGTAAGGGTGTCATCGCTGAGAGAGGCAGGCGTGGGCTCAGACCCGGACCTGCAGAGTGGACAGGCAGGGGCGTGGGGATGTGGTTTGTCCCCAGCCCTGGACTGGGGGGTCCTTCCCCCCTTTCTGGAGCCAGGGGTTACCATGCTCTGAGTAAGACGTCTCTGTCGTTGGCTCCCCTTAAGCAGAAACTGGAACTTTTAAGACCAGGTGACTCTCTTATCTGCCCATCTTGTTTGTCTCTCGTTAATAGAGAGCACAGCACTCCTGAATTACTAATATGCTACTGACACTTACCATTCTCTCCAGCCCAGTTTAAAAGAAAGACCAAAAAAAAAAGAAAAAGAAAAAGAAGACAAGAGGAAGAAAACACAAGGAACTGAGAAGAGGAGGAGGCAGGGAGTTGGGGGCAGATGACTGGCGTGGCCTCCTAGGTGGAGCAGCACCAGAAGACTGTCCCCGGCCCCGTGTCCCGGCTGTCATTGTTGGGTTGCTCTTTTTTTTCTCTCCAAATCGGGAGTTTTCTGACTTGGGTGGCGCCGGGCGGTAGGAGGGAAGGCGGATTAGAGGAGCCACCGGTTGGATCAGTGCTGGTGGGAATCCGTAGGGGAGCGAGAGAGGGAGAGAAAGGAAAGAGGGGAAAGGAGGGGAGAAAAGAAAAAAAAAGAAGACAGGCGAGAGTCGATTTTCATGCCAATCACTGGGACAAATAGCTAACATTTAACGTTTACACCCGCGCTGGCGGCGCCCTGGCGCTGCGCGGACCCGGAGCCGGGCTAAAATGTCCCGAAAGCCTTTGGAGAAAACGAGTTTCCAGCTATCAGGTTCTCCCCGTCGCCCCCCTCGCGCGGGGCTTCGGTTTCAGGCTGGACTTGTCCAATGTCTGCGTCGCCGCTGCGAGCGCCCAAATGAGTGTCAAGGAGGCAAATATCAAATAGCGCCGGGGTCAAGGCGATTTGGTTAACCGTGGGGGCCCCGGGACTGGGAACCTGTGTGGGGCTCCGCGGGGGAGGGGTGGCGGGCGGGCGGGGGGGGGGAGGGCGAGTGAATAAATGAATGAACGAATGAAGGAGGTGGTGCAGGGGAGGCCCCCACCTGCTGGCCTGAGCGAGGAGTCAGCCCCCTCCCCCGCCCTGGCCTCTCTGCGCGCACCTCCCGGCCCCGCAAAGCGAAGGGTCTGGGGGTTCCAGAAGTGTCTCCTCTTAAAACTTTTCTTTTTTTTTTTTTTTTTCATGTCTTGAATGAAATAGGGCCAGTTTTCTAAACTGAAGTTCAGGGGCTTGGGCTCTAGTCTTGTCCCTCGTCGATGTGTGGCTTTAGTAATCGCAGCATCTTCCCCTGGCTTCAGTTTCCCCATCTGCTAATTGAGGGGGCGGGGAGTAGACGAGATGAAGGCCAAGGTCCCCTTCCTGTTGGGGACAAGAGCAAGACGTGGGTGGGTCGCGGTGGGAAGTAAGGAGTGGCGCGTGCTGGGACTCTGCCGCCCCCTCCACGACCCAGGTCGCCCGGGCAACGGGTGCAACCCCCAGCCTGGCCACGGAACCCCCCCCCCCAGTCGCGCCCTACTATGGTGGCGGCTTCACCCAAACCCCAGTGCTGCGTAGCCAGACCCCCCACCCCACGATTATCTGGGGTCACCACCCACGGAGGTCCAGCCTCCCCAGAGCCAACTCCTCACGCGCCCCTCCCCAGGGTCCTGTGCCTTTCAAGTAGTTCCGAAAGGCAGCATTCTCTCTTTTGGGGAGGGGGCATTCTCTCTTTTTTTTTTTTCCGGGGCGCGGGGAGCGGGTTGAGGTTTCTTTCAAAATTCCCGACTCAAGCGCGGGGAGCGGAAGTCCAAGCACTCGCACCCGGGCGGAGCGGGTGGCGGCCGCGCCACACGCGGTGTTGGGGGTCGATTAACCGGGGCCCGCTCCTGCGCATGCTGTGCCGGGGGCCTTGGTTCTTTATCGCCCAGCTCCCCCCCTCCGTGTCACGTGTGCAGGGTCTGCGTGCTTGGGCGGGTGTGTTCGTGCGGGGGTGGGGGGATGTCTTACACCCTGGGGGGGGTGAGGGGCGCGCACCAGCCTCGACTTACTTCCCCAGCACTGAGCCCGGGCACCAGGCGGCCGACGCGTGGTCGCTGCGAGGCTGCCGCCGGGATCCGGGTCCGCTCCGGCCGCCCTAACCCCATGTCTGCCCCCCCCCGCCCTTCCCCCACCCGGCGCGTCCAAGGCCACGCACCAGGCCCCCCAGGCGCGCAGTCGGAGGGGGAGGGGGGCAGGAGCTGCGGAGGGGGGGTCCGTGCGTGCGGGAGGGACATCAGGGAGCCAGCGCACCGCCAGGGGCCAGTGCCTAGATGTGCGCGGTGCGCGGTGGGGTGGGGGGAGCGCCTGTCTGCTTAAATAGCGCTGCCTTTTGTGATCCTGTCCCTTCCTCAGTGCAATTCTCCACGATGGCCATGAAGAATAATCATGATGATACTTTCCCCTTCTTTCTCAAATTAAAAGAGCGAGAGAGAGAGAGAGAGAGAGAGAGAGAGAGAGAGACAGAGAGAGACAGAGAGAGACAGAGAGAGAGAGAGAACGCACCCAACTCCACCACCATTCGGGTTCCGGGGAAATTCTCAAATAGAGCAGTGTAATTTCTCAGTTGATTTTGATTGACATACTGTCCCTGGGATCATGTGTTAATCCCTTCTTCACTCAAGCCTTTTCATAACTCATTTCTCTCTTGCTAGATGGGGACTCTGATGGTTACCGAGGCAACGATGATAGCACTAAGCTATTTCCCTCTCTGCAAGGAGACCATTATTCCGCATGCATAGGCCATTTGCGACAGAGGTCGTCCCAAAGTCATCCGCAACACAGCACGCGTTTATTAAACTTTTATTCTCTTCCCCCCCCCAACACAGAAGCTAGTTTGCACTTGTACCGGGGGTGTCATTGTCCTGCTCTGTGTTGGCACGGATCGCCCTGAGTGTCACGGGCCTCACAGGGACACTCATTTCTACACGGCCACCGCGGGCTCGCGCTGCGCTGCCCCGGCGCCGGGGCGAGTGGTCCCTCCACTGTCCTTCACTGTCCCGTCTTCGGGGTCGGCTCTGGCGACCTTCAGGATAAGGAGGGCAGTGGCAACGTCTAAGGGCAGGAGGGACCTGGCTGCCCAGGCCAAGCCACCTCTGTCTGCCACGTGGGCTCAGTTAACACCCAGCGGCTCCTTCTTGGCGCACCTTCGAAAAATAAAGCCACCTTTTGTCCCAAATCTCGGACCCCCGCCCCCATCCCCTTTCTCCTCCCCTGTTCGGGATCCCCTGGCCGGTGGGTCCGTGGCGCCGCCTGGCCGCGCTGGCCGCCCCGGCTCCTTCGCAGAAAGCCACCTGCCCGGCGCGCACGGTTCTTAGGTTTCTTCTCCCGGTTTGGCCGGGAAACAGGGCCTGCTGGGCGGGCCGGTTCCTGGGAAACCTAGATCTGGGCCCGCGCTTCTCCGCAGAGGGGCTGGGGCGGCGGGTGGGGTGCGCGGAAGAACTGGGCCGTCTAAGCACAGTCAGCCAAGCGCGTTCCGGACCGGCCTAAGCCGAAGCAAACCTGGCCAACGGATTTCTCTGCCCAGCCTGCAAAGCCGCCAAAGCAAAGGGCAGCAATGAAGTCCGCGGTTGGCCAAGGCCTCCGTTTCCTCTTAGCGTCCCCGAAGTCCTCCTCGCTTTTCCTTTTCTGCCCCTCCACACCCTACGCCTCCACCCCAGCCTTGAGTGTTAGGGAAGCGGTGGACCCACGGGGGCCCTGGGGCGCAGTCTCGGCCTCTCAGCCTCTGTGAACTTGGACACCAAAGGCCCCGCTGGCGCCAGTCCCCGGTCCCCAGGGAAGGCCGTCGCGGGTCGCTGCAGGCCCGGGAACGCCGGGCAGCCAGGGACCCGTCCCAAAGGACCCATTCTGGGCCACCCTATCGCGTCTGCGTGGGCACCTGCAAGCCAGGACCAGGCCACCGAGCTGGCCCCGCGCTCCGCAGACACCTGGCGGGGCGCCAGGAGATGTGTGGCGGGGTAAAGGTGTGGGCCGGGCTCCTAGGCGGCGGGTATAAGGCGCTTTAAGGGCTCCAGGGATCAACCTCCCTCCCCAAACCCCAGATAGCCGGTCACCAGGGCCGTCGTGACCCTGCAGATGCAGGGATTGCCACGTGCACCGGGCGAACCCATCCAGGTCCCACCTGGAGGGGGGGGACTTGGCCTGCGGGGGTGGGGGCGGGGGAGGTGTCCCCAAGGCCCCCTTAGCGGCTCCCCATCCCCACCCCAGGGGCAGTGGGCCTGGCGCAGGGGAGTTCTGGGAGAAAGAGAGGAGGTGATCCCACCCCAGGGAGCTCTTCATGGCCCTCTCTTCCCACACCTCCAACGCAGGCAGGCTCGCCTTAGGGTGCCTGCGTCAAAGAGCACCCAGCTCCGGGGCAGGGAGGGACACAGAGGAGACATGGGTGACTGCTGGCTGTCCTGACAGAGCCGGGAACGAAAGGAGTAGGGCTTGTTGGTGGCTACCCAGCTTTTTAAAAAGAAGACCCCAAGCTCCTGGAGGGCAGGCCAGGGCTGGAAGTAGGGTGGAAGGAAGCAGAGTTCCTGTCTCCGCCCCTCCTGCTGGGAGGGTCCAGGCTTCAAAGCCACCTGGAGCTCCAGGCTGTTGACCAAGGTTAGACAGAAGGAGCTGGAGACTTGGGTCTGGGTGAGTGACCCTTGGAGAAAGGCCACAGATCTAGGAGGGGGTCGGGGCGTCCTCCTGTGCTGCTGCCCAGGACTTTATAGGTGAGTGGAGGAGAAATGGCAATAGTAGGTCGCCCCGGGCCTTTTGCTGTCAGCCTGTGTCCCTGTCCCCGCAGTCTGCCTCTGCTGTGTTTTAAGGCACCACAGCCCCACACCAAATTGAGTTATCGAGTCAGGGGGACCGATCTGATGGAAATCTCATCCGACGAAAAAGGCTGCCCAAATGACTGGCCGCCGTGGCACTGGCACCAGAGGGCATAATAATGTCATTATAGAATAACAGCAACTGCATCCATCACAGACTAAACAGATTACAAGCATCCTCGCACTAAAGACTCAGAACATCCTTTTAAGACAGGCCGATCCCTTTTTTATAAGTGACATTGTCTGGCCACGACGCCAGCTCTTGCCGCCACTCCTTCATTCCTCGCGGCAGATCTCGGTGTAGACAGAGGTGTGTTCGGTAGGGTTAAGAGCATTCATATTTATTCGTCATTCACTGAGTCCCCCTGATGGGCACCCAAGCTAAGCGCTCAGACCACCACGTAGGAAACTTCCTCTGTCTTCAGAGTGCCCGCAGGGAGAGCAGCAGGGAGGAAGACAAGCAAAGAGATCATTCTAGATGCAGTAGCTATGTGAGAAGCGTGGCCTGGTGCCGTGCAAGCTCAGAGGGAAATGCCAGGGAGTGACCCCAAGGGTTCTACCAAAGAGACAAGCGTGGTCTGGCCCTCGGAGGATGCTTAGGGGCCTCCAGAGCAGAGCAGGGCAAAGAATATTCTAGAAGGGAAAGACAGGGGGCTATGGCTTGGTACTGGGAAAGGGGACCGGAGTTCAGCACCCCCAGAAAAATGGTGTGGCCCAAGCAGGGGCACCAGCGAGAGGCAGGCACGTGGCACGGTGAAGCGCCTGGTAAGTCGAGCTACGTGGCTTTGCCCTGTGGCCTTTGGGGGTCCAGGGACGTACTCTGCGCAAGGAACAGGCTGAACAGAATGAGCGAAGAGGTTGCAGGTTCCGGGGTGCCACCCTGTCGACCGGCTCCTCCCCTTCCCTGGTCTGCACACCCGGAGTCCGGGTGTCTGCTTGGATGTTTCCAAATGTTGTCAACTAAGTGCACGGTGACATTGTCTTCACAAAGTGCTTAGGTCCAAGCGGCATTTACACCAAGACCGGTGTTTTTCTCTGTGTTTCCCAGGATGACTCCCTGGGACCTTGGTCCCGTGGGGTCTCAGAAAAGTGTGTTGGGAACAGCCGTGTTCGTTGGCTTCGTTCAAAGTCACGGGCCACGGGTGACTCTGACGGTTCCCTGCGACAGAGATGAAGCGAAGCCCAGCAGGTGAGCAGGGACACCACCTAGAAAGCCACACTGCCATGTGTCTGTCCGCCACCGTGGGAGACAGAAAAGAGAGTGGCTGCTCTCATGAATATATGGCAGGTACCTACAGAACCTCCGCTAATTGATGGGCTCTCTATATATCATCCCAGATAAAGGGCCACTGCAGTAAGTGCTGATGTTTAGAACATCCTGATAGGGCTTTGTTAACAAGAAGATAACAGCAGAGCAAGATATGTTTGTTTAGCTGCCTATAGATAAACCCAATAGGTCTTTGTTAACTTTCCATGACTGATGGCCACCACGAACCATGATAAATAATCCTGGAATGGTGAACTTTATTTAAAGGCCTACACATGGGGCCTTCGTTTTTAGCTCTTCCGATCCACGAGGGAGTGTTTTCTGAGTGTGACTCTGCTTTTTATGTCATAGAGTTTCAGCACCTGCTTTTTCTCTTGATAATTTCAACCCCATCAGCCGACCCTCTCCACCAGACTGATCCTTGGTACTTTTTCAGGGGGTGCTACGCTCCGATCGCATGGAAACTGAGCAGGGCTGGCGACCTGGATCTCACAAACAAGTCTTTAAAAGCTAGGCAGAACCTGGAGAAATCGATGCAAACGTTTTTTTTTCTAGCAACTAGAAACAGGTAACAATGTGCTTTGCAATACCTGTGAGGCCTATGGTAGCCGGAGATGCTTGTCCCTACAGCCTGTTGTAAATTGCAAAGTCTTATCCCAAACTGATTGCTGAGCAAGCATTTTATTTTTAAAAGCTGAGTAGGTACGTTTTTTCCCCTCCCCTACTTTTAAATGATGTCTTGTCTATGGAAGCTCATCATTCCTTTAACGAGATGGGGCTGCTGGGGCTGCAGAATGATGCTGTGCCCGGAACCCACCCAAAACGGAAGCCTCGGGGCACGTGGAAAAACTGTTTCATAAATCTGGTTACAAAGAGAGCAAACTTTTGTGCCCAGTTGGAAGAAGTATTATTACCCCGTTATCTTTAATGCCATCTTTTAAAAGAAGGCAATCATTTTTACTAAAAACATCATTTGAATTTTATCTTTGCTAAAACACTTGGGAGGAGGGAGGGCTTTGACCTGACCTTACAATCTCTCTGAACCCGCAGACTAATCAATTTTGATGGAAAAAGTGATACTGGGCCTCCGAAGTTAACCAGATTTGCCACCAGCAGATGGAGGTCCCGTGTGGAAATGGTGTTCGAGTTAATAAAGAGAATATTAAAAGGAATTCATTCTTAGTGCAGGAAAATTACTATTCCCAAAAGCCACAGGTTAAATATGTTCTAAAGTACTAGGGAAGGTTGGCTTTTTTTTTTTTTTTTTTTTTTTTTGGGCTATTGTTGTTTAAGGTGATTGTGTGTATGTGCTTTCAAAATGTGTCACCAGTAAGAAAGAGCAATTGTAATTCGGTTCCTTTTTCGGTTCTAAGAGAAAAAACTCCAGCCTGATTCACTATATGGGGCAGCTGAGTCCTGAAAGCATCAGGTTTGACTTCCTAGACTCGCTGGAACCACAAGTTCACGTCCCAAAGGGGCTGGGCACAACCCTTCCTCCTTCCTGGGCAATAAATAGCATGGAAACCAGGTTATCTAAGTGGCCAACTTTCAGGAAAGACCTTGAAAACAGAGACGGGGTGGACCCCAGGGATCACGTGGGCCTTCCCGAACAGTGGGGGTTTGCAGCAGGTGGGGCCGGGACTGTGGGGCCAGCCCGCAACTGATCCCAGGAGATAGGTCCACTCGGGTTTTTAATAGCAGTCCATTTAGCAGCCTGCGATAGACCGGCCCGGGGAGCCGGCTCCTCTTACCCTGTGTGAAGCAGTTGGGTGGCTCTATCAGATTAGACGGGAGAGGGTTAGGGGGTTCGGAATGTTTGCTTTCATGTCCAGTGTTGGCGGTGGCATTTCTGGAGTGCCTTATTATCTTAGCACTCTGTCTCTCGTATTCCCGATGAGTGGCTTGGCTTAGGTACAACATGATTACTGTTTTGTTTTGGGTGCATTTTTGTTTTTGCTTTTGTTTTTGGCTGGTGCCCTCGCCCGAGTCTGAACAATCAGTTACTGAAATTCTAGCAACGCTTTTCAAAACCTTTGCCACTTCTTTACATAAGCGGCACCGTTTCCTCTCCCCCTTCACCCGTACTTGGTCTAATTCTGACATTATTCCACTTAACACGAAAGATCGGCTTTACGTGTGGAAGGAAAAAAATCGGACAGTGCCCGTGAAGACAAGCAAAGGGCGGAGGTGAGGAGGTTTGTTTGTTTTAGTGACACGGGCTGGCTGTCATCACACCCGAGTGAGGATTAGAACAGACGAGGGAAGAAAAGAACTCACCTGGGTCTTTCCTGACTTTTGCTCCAAACCTTTTATTTTTCCTCTGATGTTTGAGCACTAAAGAAACGCGTTGAAGAACTTTAATGAAAACTATGAGCTTGCAAACGCTTACCAACTACACCCTTGTTCCCAAGTGCATTGTACAGATCAAAAATTTTAGCCATGCAATGTGACTTTTGTGTCTGTAGACTACAGAATTGCAAAAGTGATACATAAATATATACATGTGTGAAGCGTTATAAGCTGTGTAGAATAATCACACCTTGCACTTTTATATAAACATCCTTCGTATGGATTTCTATGCACAAGCTTGGATACGCTTCTCCAAGACAGAGTGGGCAAGTGTCAAACCACCCACAGTACCCACTTGCTTGGGGAAGGAAGTGAATAACCTCTTATGGCAGAAATACCACCTTTTGAATCCAGCCGGAATTTCTGCTGCATTAAATTACTGTATTGTCTGTGCCTACAAACTGAGACCTGGGGCTAGCTTTTGTTTTGGGAGTCTGGTCATTTGAAGCTCTCAAGCCGGTTTTGGTATTTTGTAACCTACCGGCAGGTCTGCTCTTGTCTTTAATGATCTGAGACAAAATTTAGTGAGAATGATTTGCACAAAAAATATTTGAAAAAATAACTAGCCATTCAAGAGATGGAGTAGATGTTCAAGGAGAAGGCTCGCATTACCTCCTAGATGCTATAGAAACCACATGGAAGCAGTCAGATGTCCACGGGTTCAGTGTATAGACACGAATAAGTGTATACTGTGTTCATATTATCAATAATGGCTAAATCAATGAGGTGGAATACTTTCACTAAAATTTCATACAAGCCAGCTGATATTTTGTACACAGGCGCAGACTCCTAGATACGTAAAATATGCATTGAACAAGAAGTTGTAACTGTCAAACACTTTCTGTTCATTTGCCATCTTCTGTTCTATTGACAATAATGCAATATAAATGCCTCCGTACTGTTTTGCCCAACCCTTTGTAACGAAAGAGGCACGCCCGTGCAGGGAAATGTTGGTAGATGCACTCGCCCCCTGCGATCCCACCCGAGACCGCTGCCAGGAGCCATTTCCACGGCTGGAGAAACTCCCTTCCCAGTTCCTTGCTTTTCTCTGCTCTTGCAAGAGGTAACCCATATGAAAAGGATGGCTCACGCGCCTGCTCTCTGAATCCCCATTTTATTTCTTTTGTGACTTTAAGCCCATTCCTTATCCTTTTGTTTTTTTTCCCTCCTTTTATTAATAATACATTAATAATTTACATATTTATGGGTACATGTGTTTGTTACATGCGCAGGATGTGTAATGATCGATATTCCTTATGTTAATTCGCACTTAAAAACCTCTGGGGGTAAGTGGTGTCTATGGGTTCGTTTTATACCCCATATATACCCCTTCACCTCTAGTTTCCAGTTGTAACAGGCATTGGAGTCCCTGCCTCTTAAACAGAACTTATTTATTTATTTATTGTTTGGAGACAGAGTCTCACTGTGTTGTCCGGGCTAGAGTGAGTGCCGTGGCGTCAGCCTAGCTCACAGCGACCTCCAACTCCTGGGCTCAAGCGATCCTCCTGCCTCAGCCTCCCGAGTAGCTGGGACTACAGGCATGCGCCACCGTGCCCGGCTAATTTTTTTCTATATGTTTTTAGTTGGCCAGCTAATTTCTTTCTATTTTTTTAGTAGACACGGGGTCTCGCTCTCGCTCAGGCTGGTCTCGAGCTCCTGACCTTGAGCGATCCGCCCGCCTCGGCCTCCCAGAGTGAATAGAACTTATTTACTTCTAAGATTTCAAATCTCAAACACAGAATGTTACAGCTAGACGAGCGCACAGATGTCACGTGACCTCTGGGTTTCAACGTCGAAGAGCTGTAGCCGTCGGAAGAGTTAGGTCATGCAGGGAGTTAGGAAGAGGGGCCGTTAGGATGGGCCACATGGAAGATTAGAACAATGACGATGAAATAGCAAACAATTATCTACATTTGTGGGTGCTCTAGAACTGCACCGTGCAATATGGTGGCTGCTAGCCACCTGGTGGCTATTTAAATTTAAATTAGTTAAAATGAAATAAGTCGGCCAGGCGAGGTGGCTCACGCCTGTAATCCTAGCTCTCTGGGAGGCCGAGGCGGGAGGATCACTCAAGGTCAGGAGTTCGAAACCCACCTGAGCGAGACCCCATCTCTACTATAAATAGAAAGAAATTAATTGGCCAACTAATATATATAGAAAAAAATTAGCCAGGCGTGGTGGCACATGCCTGTAGTCCCAGCTACTCGGGAGGCTGAGGCAGGAGGATGGCTTGAGCCCAGGAGTCTGAGGTTGCTGTGAGCTAGGCTGACACCACGCCGCTCACTCTAGCCTGGGCAACAAAGTGAGACTCTGTCTCAAAATAAATAAATAAATAAATAAATAAATAAATAAAGGGAAGAAGCTAAAAATCAGTTTCTCAGTTGCAGTAGCGACATTTCAAGTGCTCCAATACTGACAGGTGGCAGTGGTTACTATATTAGTGCAATTACAGAGCAATTCTATCATCACAGAAAGTTCTGGCGAACAGCCTGAGAGCCTACGTTGAGCATGATGGTTAAAGAACGCACATGTTTCTATACTGAGCACATCCCTGATATCCGTTCAGGCAGAGCGGGCCACGCTCTGTAAGTTGATGGGGCCACACTGAGAGTGCTCTGGGAAATCGCTCCTCATTCCAAGTGCAAGTTGGGTTCTTTATCTGACGCATTTACTGCCTGCAGTTGTTCCAGAATGGAAATGCAAACTCTGGACCCGAGGACTGCAGGAAAAGCCTAACTGGGGCTCTTCTCTCTGCGATTCACTATCCCGATTAGTTCTCCGGGACTGTCCAGTGTAATCATTCAAAAACCCCAACGCCAAGTCCGCAGCATACGGACTTGCTGCATGTTAACACTGGTCGTGCAGTCAGTTCTGCCAGAGGATGTGTTTCTAGGGTCTGGGACAGTGTCGAATTTGTCCCTCCACTCTCCAACTGTTTACCCACCCCCATCCCCGGACATGTCATATTGAGCTGGACTGCCTAGCGGGGGGAAATCTGTAGTCCCAGCTACTTGGGAGGCTGAGGCGGGAGGATCGCTTGAGCTCAGGAGTTGGAGGCTGCAGTGACCTATGATTGCGCCACTGCACTCCAGCTTGGGCGACAGAGTGAGACCCTGTTCCGCACCCTCCCCCCAAAAAAGTAAAATAAAATAATCAGAATATAACCTGATAATATTTTTAGATGATTTGAACTTCCTCTGATGCTCTAAATGAGTTAACTGGAACCAGCAAAACATTTTCTTCAAACCACTTAACTAAAGGCAATAGTTAACTCATTAAGGATAATAACAATGACATTCTTCGGGTTTGTGAGGTTTTCTGTTTGTTTGTTTATTTAAGATAGTCCCATTATAAACGTTTCATTAATCAAAAGCAAAAAACCCCACAAAACTTCAAAAGGTTAACAAAATACTAGATTTCAAGGATACCGTAGGAAATTATTGCTTAGGGCTAAGTACCTAAAATATGCTTCTGTTCTGAAAGCCTAACACATTTAAATCTTGCACAGTATATATCTTTATCTTTTTTTTTCATAAGTCTACCCTGCCAGTTCCTAGGATAGTTAATGCAAATATTTGCTAAGTTTTTAATTACTTTGTTGTAAATATAAATACTGAAAAGCATAGGCTATATTAACATTAAAAAACAGCTGCAGGCCGGGCATGGTGGCTCACGCCTGTAATCCTAGCACTCTGGGAGGCTGAGGCGGGAGGATTGCTCGAGGTCAGGAGTTCAAAACCAGCCTGAGCAAGAGCGAGACCCCCGTCTCTACTATACATAGAAATTAATTGGCCAACTAATATATATAGAAAAATTAGCCAGGTATAGTGGTGCATGCCTGTAGTCCCAGCTACTCAGGAGGCTGAGGCAGGAGGATTGCTTGAGCCCAGGAGTTTGAGGTTGCTGTGAGCTAGGCTGATGCCACGGCACTCTAGCCTGGACAACAAAGCGAGACTCTGTCTCAAAAAAAAAAAAAAAGCAGCCTAAAGTGGAAAGATATGAATAGAAAAATGGGGGGGGAAAGTATGGAATATGCTTAGGACTGGATACATTTTATAACCATACATAGTCTACCGTTGGAACAATTGCAAAACCGTGGGGCGGGAACAGGGACTAGTGCACCTCAGGAACCGGATTACTGGAAATGAACTTGGTTCTGATAGGCCGTGCTCGTTGGCATTTGCATAAAATGTGCCTAGGAAATAAGGAACGGATGGAAATGTTTAACGCTGTTCTACAAACGAAACTCAGAGTCATCCAGGATGAAAACAAGAAACTAGTCGTCGTTTTAATAACTCATATGTAGACTAAACCTTCTCTTTAAGTGAAAAGAACAAACCATTCAGCCGTCCATGTCTGCATCTCACTTCGACATCACCCACTGGCCTGCACACAGGGAATAATAGCTACTTTATACTTTCTGGGCCACAGCTCATGCAAGATGCTCAGAGAGACAGTTTGCTAACAGAGTGACTGACACCGTTGTGGAGAGAGGCGTTATTCGGGACATTATCTGTTTCGTTCCTCAGTCGAGGTAACTCATCCACTTTCAGACTCCAACCTGCTGTGATCCAGAGAGATTGGCCGTGACACTGTTTGTGTTGAAAACTTAGCCAGCACGCCTGTGGGTGAACTTCATTCATTGGCATGCGCGGTGGCGAGGTCCCCGTATCTCCGAGTTCATTCTATACTTTCATTTGGTTAGCAGGTCTTTGTTTAATCGTCCCATTGAACGGGGAACAAAGGCGGTGTAGCTGATACAGGAGAGTAATGCATTATATTTTATCTCTGCAAAAAGCCCGACAAAGTCAGGATACTCTGATACCCTCTGATTTTCTTCGGGACGTTTGGAGCCACAAACCAGGCGGCGGACCCCCACCGTGCTTAGCTGCAGACACCTTTGGAAAAGGAACACCTTGTTGGCCGCAGAAATGACACTCTGCCAGCCACACCTGGCTCCGAAGGCGGATTATCGCACCAGAAGAGCTTCTCAGTTTCCCGTGAGTGAGGGTCTCTCAGTTTCTTAAATACCATCTCCTCTAGTGAGATCAGTAGCCGGGACAATTTTTTTTCCCCCCCGACTGCCTCTCTTAATCAAGCGGTGATGCTATTCCAATGATAGCGCCGGGATAAATTCGCACAGGTCACAATTTTACTTCCAACTGGAAAACTTCTAACCCTCCAAAGGGAAATACTTTTCATTCCTATGCATCTGATGCTCACTAGCTCCTCAAATTCCTGCTGCCTTTTGTGATTTCCTTCTCTCTCAAAAGTCAGAACCCATTTTTTTCCCTTATTGTTTGGGCCGCCTGAAGTTTTCCTCCTGATTAAATAAATCATCATCTCCCATTTATCTCTCTCCCCACTCGCCCAGGGTAAAGCTTTCTCTTTGCCTATCCTGTTTGACTTCACGAAGGAAAAAAGTAAATTCGTCTCTACTGTCTTTGCAATGTCTGCGGTGTCTGTTAGGTTGGTTTTTCTTTCAGTGTCACTTTATGGAGGACGGCTACTATGCCCAACTTTCCAACTTTTCTGTGTGACACAGATGTTTTATTTTCTAATCCACATTTCTTTTTGCAGTTTCTCGAGCTTCCTTTGGTTGGTGTCACAGGCAGCCACCCAGTGGAGACGGGGACCACCGGTTCATTTCACACAGGCCACTGAACAGTCGTAAGACGGTGACGACTTCTGGTCTCCAGTGACCCGGGCTGGATCCGACTCACTGACCTAGAGGTGAAGGGCTCTGTATTCCATTACTAATCCCTCGAGCCATCCAGCCCCCTGAAAATGATTCTTTGGTTTTATTATTGCAAAGACCATTTATAAAATCATGAACTGGATTTAGGAAAGCAACCATGAAATAGCAAGGGACAACAAACTGATTGAAATTCCTTAAATGTAGCATGGGCTGGAGTCTCTCAGACAGTGGGACTGGGGGAAAAGTTATATACAGGCACTCCATTCTTTCTGCAGTGGCGTGCCCTGCTCACTTAAACGTGGCAACTCCAGATCCACTGACCATGCCTCAGGGAACTAAATCCTAAATAAAGAAAATGGAAAAGCAAACTATGAAATAGCCAATAATCTTTATTTTGCACTTCCCCCACCCCTCGTCCCTCTCCAAAAAGCACTACCGGGTATATTTGTGCATGTGAAAATATTGTATAAAGTATTTAGAACGATCTCAAATTAATAAAACAAAAACCACATATCTCAACATAGATGCTTTGTTTTTTTTTTTTTCTTTTTCTTTTTTGCAGGGATAGAAAAAGTCTGGCCTCTGGAACAAGAAGGGCAATGGTATCCTGTACTCGAAAGGTCTACTCCATTTCCACTGATTTGCAATTTAACATTCATGGCAGAAAACCACATTTCTCTAACCACATAATACGTTTTAAAATATGACTAATTCATACACTAATATCAATTTACTTGGCATTTAAAAAAATCACATTTTCTATTAATATATTTGTATTAGGTTCAAAGCCCATATTCTAGCATTCAAGAGATCCATCACACGGGCCCAAATTGGGATTATTTCAAAATCAAGTAAAAGTCCATATTTATTCCAAAGTTGCTAAAATATGCTAATAAAGTTAAATTTGATGTTTTTACATTAAAAATAAAATATTTGGTTTACCTCTCAGACATCTATAACATATAATAAATAGTGGGCAGTATAGTAATATAATAAAATTTTGTGATACCCTGAAATTTGATGAGTTTTCTTTAAAAAAAATTCATAATATACTTCATTTCAGCCTTAAAGCACAATATCAACGAACAGATTTGTAGAAATAAAACAATATAAACACAAAATGCTACAGTATATGTTTTTTGTTATTTTTTTTTTTTTTACTTTTGTGGAACCTACATGTCCTTTTAACAAACGTCAAAGAAATTTACAAAAGCAAGATAACAAACAAAACAATTTCAAATCATAAACTACAGATTTAAATTGCCTTGTTTTTCTTCCAACTGCTAGGGCCTTTTTCCCCCACAATGTTTTTGGGCACTGCACAGGTTTAGCTCAAGGTAAATTACTTTGAACTATGGCTCTTTTTCTCTAGCCTTCTTTGCTTATATACAGCGTAATTACAGACATGGCTGAAATCGCAGCGGATTTCAGAGAAAGCCAGAATTAAACACGATAAAAAAATTTTAAAAATAACTACTTCATAAATATTTATTATTTACATGAGGGGAAATCTTTTAGTATGAAGAGTTTTTATACAAGTTGATGAAATGTACAAGCAGTGAGAAGAGACTCCAGCAGTTTTTAAAGGGCAAAATTAAGAATGCAACAGAGATATAAAATACATTAGAGTAAACAAAAATAATTTGCACAAAGCAAACAGGACATGATAGAAACCTTTTTCTTAAAAAATATAAGGTATTTCACAAAAGCCTGAACATTTTACATGTTAGTACTAAAAACGGGGGCGGGGGGTGGGGTGGGGGGAGGAGGGAGGGAGGGAAGCTTCATATATTCTTATCACAAAAATATTTACCAATCCTCCAACTGGAGTTTTCTTTTATGTTAATTATGATTATCTTACTATAAGAGGGAAGGGGGCTGAAAACTGTATACAGACTAAGGGCATCATCCTTAAATCACAGTCAAGGCAGTTTACACATTATCTTCTCATCTAATACCTTCATGAAAAGGCCCTGGAGAGAATAAAAAAAATCCAAAGGGAAGATGCACGGCCTTTTTATTAGTAACACTTGCTGCCACCGCACCTCCAGCTGGGTGTTGGCTTTCCTTCCGTCTCGCCACCGCGGAGCCGCAGGCCGACTCGCTTCGGAAGGGGAAGGGTGGCTGGTCCCTGCCCTCCGTCTTCCGGGCTCAGACACCATCCTGGGCACTGGGGGCAGCCGGGCGGCGGAATGACACGGCTCCCCTCCTGCGCAGGAGCCAGGGAAGGGGTCCGGCCGCGTGCAGGTGGACGTCAGTGTGCTCGGTGCTTCCTCTTCTTGTGCTTCTTGTCTTTCTTTTTGTTGGCGCACTTGGGGCAGAACCACTGCATTTCTTCGGGGGGTGCAGCCATGATTCCCACGCAGGGCCTGCACGTTGGAAAAAAAAGAAAGGAAATCAGACAAACAAAAGTTTTATATATATGTGTGTGTTCTTTTCCTGTTGGTGTGTTTAAATAGTTTTTAAAGTCTCAGACTGACCAGAAATCAAAGTCAAACGGCTCTAGTTTCTGTGGCGGGCCTGGGGGTTACTACACTGCATGAGGCCTCTTCCATTAGCTGATTGATTAATAACATTAATTAGCCCACGGCCCTGTCAGGCAGGACCAGCGTCATTCTGAGCAACAGCTTTGTGTTTACCATATGGATGTCCCACATCGTAACTGAACAGACTGCTATCTCTCTGTACCTGACACTTCAAAGATACGATGAGATGATCTGCGCACATTTTGGTTGAGCTTCTTCGGTTTTGGGGAAACGCTGAAGAGGTTTAACAGACAGACGAGCTGTCTTTGTACCGTGCTCACAGAGGGGTTACCTCTTTAAAGGCTCTGTCAAGTCCTGCACCTCTTACAGAACATGACTAGAAAGGAAGGAAAGGGAGACCTCTGAATTGCCTTTTCTTTTCTTTCTTTCTTTTTTTTTTTTAAATGCGAAGCTAAGCAAAATATTCAGAATTCCAAAGACTCTGTTTGTGTAATTAATTACAGTCCGCAGGCTCTGGGGTTTTGGTCTGTACGCTGTCCTGAGCCGAACTAGCGAAGGCACTAGTCTGTCCTGGGGCATTCCTCCTCTCGGGAGGGACCCGAGTCCTGACTGCGTGGCGGCCGCTCCGGGCACTCACCAGTGGTACCAGTCATCGCAGTCGTCACAGCCGATCATCGGGCTCCCGTCGTCCGGCTTGTTACACCCGGGGCAGATCCAGATCTGATTGCCCCACTCGTCCCGGATCTGATGTTTTCCCAGGGGGAGGGGCGAAGCCGGAGACCGCATGGGGGAGAAAGAACCAGAAAGAGGCCAGGTAAGAGTTATTACTGTACACCGTACACCTACCAAACAGACAAACGTAACCGTAAAAGTACAGCAGACGAGCACTTTGATTAAAGCCATGTCACGGGCGTCACTGTTCTGGAATCATGTGGAAAAGAAAACTGCCAAGTGTTCAACGATAAGACACTTCTAATGAATATTCCAAACTCTTTTTTGTAAGTCGTAAAAAACAAAGCATTTTATAATAATCTCTGTGAACGATATGACCTGTAACTTCCTTCATGTAGAAAATCCTACAACCACATACATTCTTAATGATTAGGGTCTTTATGGCAGTAACAATTGTTATTTTTGAAAGCTACAGAGCTCAACTGTATATACTTTCTTCAATCACACTCACTCATAGGCCTGGAATTAATACATACAGCCAAATGTGCACGCATCTCCTTATTACTGATTAGCCAACCCTCCTCCTGAACTAGCTGATAAGATCAAGGATATAAAAGAGTTGTTACTAAGTAACTTTCCATTCCCTTTATGACATTTTAAGTTAAGTACAGTCAACTAAAGGGCAAATGAAATAAGGCACTCAGGAGGCCAAAGAGCTATACGTTGAAACGTTATTTTTTTGCAAGTTCTGTATGCTCTAGAGTCTACTTAACTTAGCAGTTCTACATAGTAGCAGTTCTCACTTCTACATAGGAAGCGCTATACCACTTCCTCAAACTGTGCATTAACAAAATCAACCTGGAGGAAATAATTTTCTGATGGGCATTCAAAACCAGCAGTAAGTAAAAGGTAATTTTCAAAAGTTTTTGCGATAAGATAGCATATACCATTTCATTAGGTTTACTCTGCAAGGTCTACTCTCTTCCTATATGCTACTAAGTGTTAACACTGACTAGATATACAAAAAAAAAAGGCTTTGTGTGTGACAGGTGTATCGGAGGTGTATGTATGTTTATATATGTTTCATTCTACTGACCACATCAGTATCTAGTCACAAGCACCGGCGCTATCCCGGGCTGCACACTGGGCAGTCACAGCTATGTCACTGCCTCCACGGGCCTTAAACATTGTGTCACGTGCTTGTGTTACTCTACATCGCCCTAAAAACACATCTGCATAAACACTGCATTACTAGATTGAATTCGGGGTTTGAACAAGACCTCATACTAAGTGGGAGAAAAAAATACCTAAAAACAGTCCCAGCACAAGGCGGACTCATTCCACACGGTGGGTTTTACACTGTGAAGTCCCACTTGGGTGCTCAGGAAGCTCTGTGGTCTAAAAGTTCATTTCCATCTGACATGCAAGCCCTGGTACAGTTTGGACCTTAGCCAACGAAATACTGAGATTGGCGCTGTTACTTAGAAATACCAGCCGGGTCATGAGATCTGTGTACATGACATAAATTGCACTCTTTAAAAAAAAATTTGGTTTTTTGTTTTTAATTTTTCCCTACCATGCTGAGACATGGCCATAGCTCACTGCAGCCTCCGACTCCTGGGCTCAAGCCATCCTCCTGCCTCAGCCTCCCTGTCGCTGGGACTACAGGTGTGTGCCACCATGCCCTATACTCTAAAGTGAATGGTTTAATTGCTTGATCAGGAAGTTCAATGTGGGATTTAAACACCACCATTCATCTGTATTTATGCACCGATACTGCTGTGTATATGCATATAGTCATATTCCAAAACAATATAAAGGAGAACAGCGCTCTGCCATTACTTATGAAGGCCGAACACACGAGCGCAGCAGTATTGACCCTTCGCGGCCCAAACCCGGACAGCGCAGTGAAGATGCTTTGCTGGCGGGAAGAACTGCCTCTGAAATTTGGTAACCACACACAGGACACCTGTCGAGCGGAAGCCACGCACACCGGGGGCGGGGGGCTGCACGCACCACGTAAGTGCTGACGGTCTCGGTCACCACGCTCCGCACCGGGGCCTTGGCGCTGCCGGCCGCCGCGGGGCCGGGCAGGGACAGCAGCGCCGGGCAGGCGGGGGCCAGGGGCGCGGGCGCTGGCGCGGGGCCCACGTGCGCGGGGCCGGGGCCCAGGGGCGCAGCGGCCGGGGGCGGCGTCTTGGGCCGGTTCAGGGAGGGCGCAGGCTTAGCCTCGGGGGCGGGGACCACTTTGCTGATGACGCTGCCAAGGAAAAGAGAGAAGGGAAAAAAAGTTAGAACAAGGATAATCCGACTCAAAACACATTATCAGAAACGCAAAACATAAGCATTACTTGCTAAGTTGCCCAGGCTGGTCTCTAACTCCTGGGCTCAAGCCATCCTCCTGCCTCGGCCTCCCGAGTAGCTGGGACTACAGACATGCACCACCATGCCCGGCTAATTATTTTTCCTATATATATGTTAGTTGGCCAGATAATTTCTTTCTATTTTTAGTAGAGACAGGGGTCTCCCTCTTGCTCAGGCTGGTCTCGAACTCCTGACCTTGAGCGATCCACCTACCTCGGCCTCCCAGAGTGCTAGGATTACAAGTGTGAGCCACCGCGCCCAGCCTTCCAATTAAAATTATATCAAGAAAACAGCACAGTAATGTTCTCTGTGGTGTGGGAAGAAGGAAGGCACACGTGGGGAAATATGGGGTATCAACGAAAAGGGAGGGAAAGAGAAAGAAGAAACAGGGCAAGTGAAGGAATTATAAACTGAGGCCAGAAGCCAGGGACGATACAGGCATTTTCAGTTGTGGGCTAACCGAGTTAATTTGGAGGGAAGGAGAAAGAGGGAGAGAACAGCAGCAGGAGAAAAACAGGGAAAGAGCATCGTGATTTAGGAGACTACTGGCAGAAATAAGCCTGAAAATATGAGTGACCGACAAGGGGGGGGTCATTCAAGGTTGGTTCATAGTCTTGGATCTTTCCAAAGAAATATACTGCCTGCAGCTGCCTTGTGTCCCAACTGTATGCAAAGCTGTTTTGATTGTCCACAGTAGGCAGTACGTTTTTTTTTGTTGTTTTGTTTTGTTTTTTTTTTTTTGAGACAGTCTCACTTTGTTGCCCAGGCTAGAGTGAGTGCCGTGGCGTCAGCCTAGCTCACAGCAACCTCCAACTCCTGGGCTCAAGCGATCCTCATGCCTCAGCCTCCCCAGTAGCTGGGACTACAGGCATGCGCCACCATGCCCGGCTAATTTTTTTTGTATATATATTAGTTGGCCAATTAATTTCTTTCTATTTATAGTAGAGACGGGGTCTTGCTCTTGCTCAGGCTGGTTTCGAACTCCTGAACTCAAACAATCTGCCCGCCTCCGCCTCCCAGAGAGCTAGGATTACAGGCGTGAGCCACCGCGCCCGGCCGGCAGTACGTTTTTTAAGAGTGAGGTTTGTATCTTACTTGTCTCTAGATTACATGCAATATTTAAACACAGCACTGTAATAAATATTCATCACCTTTTATAAGCATAATGCTCACTGCTGCAGTGAGAACTCATCTATAAACAATTTATTTTACTTTTGAACATTTTTATCTGTTTAAAATATTTTAAACTATAGGCTAATTTTCTCTATTCCTACCTTCCCACCTACCTTCCTTCCATACTATGTAATGAGTTCCAAGAGCCCTGAGATTTCTGTTTGCCAACATGGATCCTCATTCCTCATCTACCTAGTCATTCTCACACCAGGGATGCGTTTATCACACTGGCGCAAAGAATAATCTGATCGTGAAGGTTCCATTCTGTCGTCTGGAAATGGTTTTCAGTTGTTTTAAGCTATACCAAACACATCATGAATGTTATTATAATATTTGCCTTCCCTGACTCTTTTCCAATCCTCTTTAATTTTCTTCCTATTTTTCTTGGATTTCTTTCTTACCTATGTGGCCTGCTAATGGTGTCCGTGAGAGTGGCTTAAATATGAACAAATTGATGACCCATTATATGGGTTAGTACCTAAAATCTCAGAGATATCTGCTTGTACATCTATTCTTATTTTTCAATTTAGAAAAATGGCATTTTGATAAGAATAATTCTTATAATAATAATCCTTCCAAAATGCCTCTCTTTCAGTTCAATAAAATTATTCCTTTTAAATTAAATAAATTTATAGTTCTCACTCAAATTTCCTTAGTAAACAGAAAAACATTGAAGTACCCAGATACTCAGTATTGACAAGACAAACTTTTATCCTAACTTTTTGTTTTCAAGGGATTAGACTGGCATTACATGGGCACTAAAGTGACTAGCTTTTTCCAAACTCCTTTTTTTTTTTTTGAGACAGAGTCTCACTCTGTTGCCCGGGCTAGAGTGCCGTGGCCTCAGCCTAACTCACAGCACCCTCCGACTCCTAGACTCAAGCAATCCTCCTGCCTCAGCCTCCCGAGTAGCTGGGACTACAGGCATGCATCACCATGCCCGGCTAATTTTTTCTATATATTTTTTAGTTGGCCAATTAATTTCTTTCTATTTATAGTAGAGACGGGTCTCGCTCTTGCTCAAGCTGGTTTCGAACTCCTGACCTTGAGTGATCCTTCCGGCTCGGCCTCCCAGAGTGCTAGGATGACAGGCGTGAGCCACCGCGCCCGGCCTCCAACTCCTTTGAAATTCAAGAGAGAATTCACTAGAATTTGAAAGTTATTTTGATTTTAGCTTCTAAGTTACTTTTGCAGTAACTGATACACAGTTTTAAAAACAATCCTCTTATTATTTCTTCGGTTTTGAACATTACAGAATAACACATAACAGAATGATATAATTTCTCCTGCCCAGTGAGATCACTATCATCACCTAACGTCACCTGGCTATAAAAATCACTTTGGATTCCTATTGGCCTTGTTCACTGCCAATCTTTACTGTCTCATGCCTCTAGACAGCGCTTTGCTTCTCCACGTTTCTCTCCCTGAAGCATTACTTTTTCCCTCCCATTTCATCGCGGAGTAAGTTCTGCTCCAGAGCTTTCTGTTGAATGAGCAGCGTCTCCCTGAGAACCCAACACCGCCCACAGCTGCGGCCCACAATGGCTGCATGCTGCTAACATTATATCTTTTGGAGGATTTGATCACAGCGCCCTAACTGCTATAAACACTGGCGTTATTCATAAAAGCGTGCGGAAGGAGGGATTTTCGGCAGGATTCCTTTACCTGTTTTTCCCCACGACAAAACAGGGACATAAATAGAATGGGGTCATGAGCTGCTTGGCCTGTAATGCAAACTCACAGCTTGACAAGCGAATAAAGAGCCAGCCCTCACCTTCCAGCCACGCAGAGCCTCCGAGGTTAGAGGCAAACACAATTTGGATATGTCTGCACAGGGAGTTTAATGATCCTCATTATTCAGCTATTGTGTGCAAACACTATGAAACCAGTAATCCAAATTATCAAAGTCTGAATAACTGGCCACTAAACCGCACACAAAGTTCAAAAGTTCCCTCACAATGGCTTACTTATTTACTCCTAAAAGTGAACAGCCATTTTTAAATGGTAACAAAATGATGCCACAGGTAAAAACTAGTGTAATCATGTCCATGAGTTTTTACAGAAACTTCTGAACAGGGAAGTTCCTCAATGATTGGGAGAAAAAAAAAAACACTTTGATCAAAAAATATTTTTCCTTATGCAACAATTCATGTTTCTTCTTCAGATTTCAATTTTTAATCAATCTCAGAAATATAGTCCGTCTTTAGAAACAAATTCCCATGTTGTATTTTAAACTAATCCCTCACAACAAATAAAGACAGACAACTGAGATTTCACAATAATGTTACTATGAAACCTCATACTTAGCTCAGTGACACACACACACAATCTTCCTATTTTGCTTTCTTTTATTATTAATAAAAGCCTCGCAAGCACTAAGCCCAAGTGTGGCAGGTGGCCTCCTGCCCTTCCCACACCTGTGCAGTCCTAGCACACACTCAACGGGCTGGGCTGAATGGCTGGCAGGGCACAGTGAAAATAATCACATGACCATCGAGGCCAGGTCATAAAAGATACTGCGGCTTCCGCCTTGGTCTCTTTTGGATCACCCTGTCTGGGGGAAGCCAGCTGCTATGTCGTGAGGATGCTGAAGCTGCCTCAGGAAGAGGCCTGGGGAGCCTCCTGCTAACACAGCCACACATGTGAGCCCCAAGTGGCTTCTCCAGCCTCGGGGAGGCCTCTGGGTGCTGCAGTCCCAGTCAGAGCTCGGCAAGAGACCTGAGCCAGAGCCACCCAAATCCCCGACCCACAAGAAACTGGGAAGTAATACATGTTTATTGCTTTAGGTCGCTAAGTTTTAGGGTCACTTGTTATGTGGAAATAGAAAACGAACACGCCAAGTATTCAATTTATCTGACTTAGATATATAAATAAATATTCAGAATTTGGGAGAAATTAGAGTATTAGTACTTAAGATGCTAAACTATAATGTAGTCATTTCTATATTTCAGATTTGATCAAAAGGAACAAATAAGGCCGGGCGCTGTGGCTCACGCCTGTAATCCTAGCTCTTGGGAGGCCGAGGCGGGCGGATTGCTCAAGGTCAGGAGTTCAAAACCAGCCTGAGCAAGAGTGAGACCCCGTCTCTACTATAAATAGAAAGAAATTAATTGGCCAACTGATATATATATAAAAAAAATTAGCCGGGCATGGTGGCGCATGCCTGTAGTCCCAGCTACCCGGGAGGCTGAGGCAGAAGGATCACTTGAGCCCAGGAGTTTGAGGTTGCTGTGAGCTAGGCTGACGCCACGGCACTCACTCTAGCCTGGGCAACAAAGCGAGACTCTGTCTCAAAAAAAAAAAAAAAAATAAAAAAATAAAAAAAAAAATAAAAAAAAAATAAAAAAAAAGGAACAAATACCCAAAGACAATTATGAAAATTAGTTTTATGTTGATTCTTCAAATTAATCATTATTCCTTATTCTTCTTGATCCTCATAGCTCAAATTTTAGCATTCATGTAATCATAACATAACTATAAATGGGTTTAATTCCTCAAGCGCATGGCTTGCCTCTTGAATATTTGCATCATCTCATAAAACGGTTATTTTATTTTGTCATAGCCCAAGTACATATCAAGTAGCAAACATTTTATCTTTTAATGCAGGCATGACCTATTTGAAAAAGGAAACAAATTGCATGAAGTAATTAGAGGAAAATATAGCCATTAGAGACTCTTCATTTCCAAGAGATGTTCAAATGATTATGCTTCTGTTGTCAAATGTCCAAAATCTGTAAAATACCCTAAAGGGGCATTAATTAATACTCAGATAAGCAATAAGTGATGCACATTTCCCCTTATTTGTAAAAAGATACAACTGAAGGATAGCAACAATAAAAAAGAAAGCAAAATGGTAACCGAGAGGGTAAGGAGTGTAAAGGGAAAAAAACGCTGAAAGCTAAACTTCTCTGGATATATCTTGTTACATAGTTTAGGCTTTGGAGTAAGGCAGATGGTCTCTATATTCAGATAAATAAATTTTAGGAACATTGCCTATGAATCAAAAGTAAATGGAAGTGAATGAACCTCAATGTATATCACCATGCAGAAAAAAAAACTTAATGTTTAACTTCATTCAATAATCTTAGTAGTAGCAGTAATAGTGGTGCTATTGCTTTCAGACTATTTTATATATGCTGGTAGAATAAGCAAGTAAGTAATTATGATAATGCTCATAAGACCAGAGATTTGCAATGTTAAAGATGCAGAGATAAATTTAAAGAGGTTTAACAGTAATGTAAAATCTGAATTGAAAATATCAGTACAAGGTCATAATTTTTTTTTCTTTTCTTTTCAAACCTACCTACTTCCTAGTTCTGTCCCTTGTAAAGGCTTAGACGTAATGACATCCTAGTAGCAATGGGCAACTCTAGTGCCAGACTGTGATTTCTAAAAACCACTCCTCACTAGCCAGTCCTCAGAGGAGTGGCCAATTCCAGGTGTGTGGAAATATGCAAGAATATACAGGAACTGTATAAGACAAACCTGGAACATTTTTGTACCAGAAAGTAAGAAAGCTACCAAACACAAATGGGGCTGTATCGAAATCTAGTAGGCAACATGAAGGAGTTTCTCACTGGTCAATCTGAACATGAAAACGCATAAAAGACAGAGAGAAAAAAGGAGAGCGGACAAGGAAGAGGAAGAGGGGTGGGTGGAGAGGGGGAGAGAGAGAGAGAGAGAGAGAGAGAGAGAGAGAGAGAGAAAGCTTTTCCAAAACCCAGTGATCACTACTGGAGGTAACTGCAGTATCAACATACCAACCCCATCAACTCCTTGGCAAGTAAAAGCAGCAGCATTTATCCCAGCACTCCTATATGAACTATATTTCAGGGTAATATATATAACAATATATATGTACTCATTAAAGAAAAATTCACCTTTAGTGAATGATTTCAGCAAATAAATAAAAGGAATGGCCCAATTTTTAAAAATCTATCATTCCCCAGTGAAATGACTGACTGTGACGACCAGACATTAAGTGCCTATCGATGTGATGTACTAAGAAGTATATTGCAGCAAAACATCCTTGGCAAAAAGCTGAACTTGAATCTAACAAAGTCTTTAGAGCTAAATGCCCTTATAGGACAGAGCAACAATTTTTAAATGACACTACAAGGAAGTAAACAGACAAATCCAGAAAGTGAGACATTCTATTGGACAAATGATCTTGTTTCTTCAACAAGTCAATTACATGGCAAAAAGGAGGAGGGGTGTGGGCGTGCAGAGCAGAGCAGAATGACCAGTTCTAGAAGAAAAGTGCTTAAGAAGTAGCAGTCTGGGTTAGATCCTGATTCAAACAAACTGCTATAGCTATTTTTGAGACAAGGGAAGAAATCTAAATATAGACTAGGCATTAGATAATAACAAGGAAAATGTTCATATATTTTATGTATGATAATATCATTATGATTACATAAGAAAATAACCATATTTTTAGAGCTCCATACTGAAGAATACAGAGGTGAAATGACATTAGGTTTGGATTTGCTTGGAAATGCCTTAAGTGATAAAAAGAAGAAAAGGATTAAGCAAGTATGGCAAAATTTTGATAACTGTTAAATCTTATCAAGGTGACAGGTATACGAAAATGTACTATTCTCTCTTTTATGTCTGAAAATATTAATAAAACCTTTTCAGAAATGTTAGTGATATGCATTCCATCCAGATGATTTAGGATCATAAAACATGATAAATCTAGGGCACATACGAACTACTATGTCAATAGAATACTATGGAAATTTCTTAGGGAAACCATGCATTAGTTATTTGGCTTGATATACCTTTGCTTTTATTTTTCTTCTTCACATTTCTCCATTTCCAAATTTTACTAATCCTTTAGGGCTCTGCTCAAATTACACTTTCCCCAAACCTTTCTAATCCTTCCTAGCTGGGAGTAATCACTGCAAACTTCTATATGATTTTAAATGTATCTCTTCTAGCCTTTAATACTTCCTACCTTTTATAGTGATATTTACGCTTACGTTCCTGAGAAGAGAATCAATATTTAATTCAAATTTGTTTTTATCAAATCTATTTCCCTTGACATAGTTATATTAGGTACATAATCAAAATTAATATTTGTTAAATGCAGATCATTTTTTTAAAAAATGTAAATAAACCCTACGAGTCTGGGCACTCTGAGGGTTCTTTTCAAGAATCAAATTCTCTGGAGTCAGAACTTCTAAAAGATTTTGTGATTTCAGAAAGACTCTTCCTTCTCTCCAGCAAACAAGAGGATGCTTTTGGTAAGAAACAGCAAAGCCAAACGAAACTGAACATTCATCATGGATGAGACTTCACTTTCAGGAGCCCTGAGCCTATGGTCTACAGAGGAGGAGGAGTGATTACTTAGTAAAAGATGATTTTACATGAAAATATGGTAAAGTTTGCAAGTTAACCACAAAAGATATCCCTTTACAGTTTTTTAGGATCAAATAACATCCCAAGTTATTTGAAAACATTAAAAGCAATAAGGAGATATTCAGTGAACTTGAAAAATGAACAAGATTGTGATTAAGATTTGTATCTTACTGGAATGTTATAAAATTCAGTTATTACTGAAGTCATGCTTGGGAAATTCAACATTACTACTCAAAAATATATTAAAATTTGAAAATAGCTGCTGAGTCTTCACCAAAAATCATCATGCTTTTACATGAATTCTTATCTTCCTTTGTAAATAGCATAGAAACATATATATAAGCTATATATATAGAATATATATATATATATATACAGAGATCAAGCAGGTGATAAATCTATATATGTACTATATATATATATATTAATATATGTGAATCTGTACAGGCTAAAGAAGTGACTCCATATACGTGTATGTGTATGTGTGTGTGTGACATATGACATACATCTATGTCATACACCTGACCCTTGCAGGGTCATTCTCCTTATAGATTGTCTGTTTAGTATTATATCTTTGATACCAAAAATGACATTCCAAAATGAAAGGACAGAGGATTCTAACAATTTGTTTGGAGGAAAAAAAAAAACATATGCAATGTTTAAATTGTAAAATATGAGATGAAATAAAAAGATGTGTTTTTCTATACTTCAAACAAATATAATAAATTAGTTACAAGAAACATTCATATTTAATGAGCAATCATTGTATTTGCTTTAGGATTTAAAGAACTTTTATGAACAAAAAGATTCATTAAAAAAAAGCTGTCCAAGGGAGTTTGAAGCAAAAAATACACATATACACATATATTATATATATATGCAAACACATCAGCAAGTTTCTAAACTTTCTTATGAGGCAAGAAAAGACTTTTGAAATGATTACACTGACTTCGGATTCACAGTAAGATTAGGATCATTCTAAAAGAAAGAGGAAAAGACATGGGCAATATACATAACTTTTAACATTTGTACCCCCATAATATGCTGAAATAAAAAAAAAAAATTACAAAGAAAAAGAAAACAAAAGAAAAGGTCACTACAGCTCCCAAGCACGCAAAAGCCTGAATCGAGAACGTAAGCTGTGAGTTTCAGAGAGCTGCTCTAGGTCTTGGTCCTCTTGTCTCCTCTACGTGTTTCCTAGCACACGAATCCTCTAACGTCAAGGACGGCAAAAGACTGGAGGGACGAGTGAGGAAAGCATGGCAGTCAGTCACGCCTTCCCTTTCCTGAGGACAGCTGTGGAACACGAGCTCAGGACTACCCCGGCCGAGGACCGGCTCTGGTCCGTGGCCTGTTAGGAGCCGGGCCGCACAGCAGCAGGTGAGCGGCCGGCAAGCGGGCAAAGCTTCACCTGTATTGACAGCCGCTCCCCGTCACCTGCATCACCGCCCGAGCCCCGCCTCCTGTCGGATCAGCCGCAGTACTAGATCCCCATAGGAGCGCGAACCCCGCTGTAACCCGCGCACGCCAGGGATCTAGGCTGCGAGCTCCTTGTGAGAGTCCAACGCCTGGTGATCTGAGGTGGAGCCGCGGCGGGGATGCTAGTGCCGGGGAGCGGCTGCAAACGCACAATGCCGTGAGCAGAGAGGTTTGACACGAAGAGAACATCATAAATCAATGGCTTGGAGACTCCTATCAAAACCTTATCAGTGAGTGGCTAGTGACAATATAATAATAATAGAAATAAAGTGCCCAATAAATGTAATGTACTTGAATCACCCCCAAAACCATCCTCCCCACCACCGCCAGGCTGCGGAAAATTGTCTTCCACGAAACAGGTTTCTGGTGTGGGTGTTGCTGCTCTAAAGCACCACGGGAAGCTCCTCCTCTTCCCCCCTCCCGTATCGGTAGGTATCAGTAACTCGGCCCTGCAGGGGATTGATAGGTAATCTCTGAGTTGTTTTAATTTAGATTTTATTATGGGGAGCGCAGATAAGCAGAACAGCCAAACGCCAGACGATCTGAAAACGTATGTCTTATTCAAGAGCTATTTGTCTTCTTTGAGTTTCTTTCTTTAAAATGATACAACGATACTTTAAAGCACACGCACTGATTTGCAGATGCATGCACGCATACAGAAAAACAGTTCCTGCTAGGAAGGCCAGAAGAAAGCAGTGGAGGTAATTTAAAATCTACCCTGTCCATGTACTCTGAAAGTAGCTTCGATGTAAGGCAAATACAAACTTCGTTGTATTACTTATAAGCCAAATAATGAAAACAATAAAAAAAAGTAGCCAGATATTCTGCCTTACTCATTTGGCTTTGAATGGTTTGATGAAAAAATTGGAACGTAGCTATTTACCGCTTACAATTGTGACTTACTCATTCTGTTCACCTTAATTTAGAACAAATGAGCCTAACAGCATTGACGACTCTCAGCGTTCCTCAGCGTTTTGGCAGAACTCGCACGTCCATATACACATCCATCACTGTTTCTCAATTGCGTCATAACATACATTAGAGATATGTTCAAAAGCAGGTGAATGCCTAACATGAGCCAGAAGTACTCTAATAGTTAATCTAAAACAAAACTAACACAATTCCCTTAAAGATATATATAGTTAATTTTAACTGGGTCTTTTAGAAAACATATAATTTTAAAGGCCTTTTAATTATAATAAACTTTGAACATTATTTTTCAAACGCTGGATCACGGACCAGTACCAGTCACTACCTCATTTTTATCTAATTGATATTACCTACCTCTGGAGTCCAGTGTACCAAATGCTGAGATGTTAAAGAAATGCTGGAGCTTAGAGTGGTGGCTCACACCTGTAATCCCAGCACTATGGGAGGTTAAGGTGGGAGGATCTCTTGAGGCCAGGAGTTTGACACCAGGCTGGACAACATAGAGAGACCCTGTCTCTATAAAAAAAACTTTTAAAAAAAATAGCCGGGCATGGTGGTGTGTGCCTGTAGTCCTAGCTACTTGGGAGGCTGAAGTGGGAGGATCACTTGAGCCCAGGAGTTGGAGGCTTCAGCAAGCTATGACCATGCTACTTTACTGGGTGACAGAGCAAGACCTCATCTATAAAACTTAAAGAAATTGCAAATATTCTATCAGAGAAGTCCTGCAGAGGCATGAATACCCACTTTATCAGCTACAAAGGCAGAAGTGGTTATCGAGAAGAAATGTTATGCCATGCATCTAAAATCCTTCTGTAGTATCCGAATATACTATAGGGCTGTAAAATGAAGGAAATAATACAATGCAAAGAATTTAAAATTTCTATGTTGTTGGTAATAAGAGTGCCTAAGTGTTTTCACCAATAGGTACATATTCTTTATTTAAATGCCAGAAATGTGAGTCATTTGATCTTCAGGGGAAATTATAATCAGATAGTATCCAACAGGTTACCACGATGCAGCTAAATTATCTCTGCCTGTCACAGGTTAAAGAACATTTAAATTCTGGAAGTTCACATCAGCTTTTTCTTGATAACAAATCTTAAGTACCTTCCTATATTCACACAATTAGTGATCCTGGACCCTGATAACACTGCAGAGAGAAACTTTCCAACTATCATTCAAATCATATCTAAAAAGGTGGTCATAAATATTTTAAAACCTAAGTGAACTAATAAGACCTAGGCCCATTAAGGATAAGATCTTTTACAACAAATTAAATAAAACAATTTATTGAAGTCTGGACTCAAGATAAGCTAGATTTACTAGCTGACCTTTTATTCATTTAAAGAACAAAATTAGCTCTAATTGCATTAGAATGGAACCCAGTAAATTTCCCCCAAGTCTTCTAATGTGGCATCCACGTAAAAACTGCTGTGACTGTTTACAAGTAAGATGGAAATGCTCTGATTATAATCTTTCCACTTGTTTTACTGTGTAGTAAAAGTATTTCCTAAAACCTAAAGCCAGTTTTTCTGACAGTATACTATTTTTTCTCTTAAATATGTTGCATGTTTGGCGTTAATGAATAAACTACAGTGTGCCAGGGGGGGAAAAAATTAAATTTAGAGACCTCATCGTAAGTCTAGGCCAGTAGAAATGAGAGAGTAAGATAAGGAGGTCCAAAACTCCTTGTCTGGAAAAAGCACAAAAGGGCTGAAGACTGAATAAGAACATTTTAACTACCTACTTCCTCTGGGGGGTAGCTTGGAATTATGACTGAGATACGTGGGTTTGGGACCATTGAATCTGTAAGTACAGGAAGGCAGCAAGAATAATATATACAACCCGTAACCTCTGTCACAGTTATTCAGCTGCTGGAAAATTTCTTTCTTTCTTTAAATTTCAGAATATTACGGGGTTACAAAGGTTTGGGTTACATGGATTGCTTTTGTACTGCTTGAGTCAAAGTTCTAAGGGTGCCCATCACCCAGACAGAGTATACTGTACCCATTAGGTATGATTTCACCCATCCCTTTTTCCCCCTCCCACCTGCACGATTTCCATTGACTTTCACTTCCATCTGTCCACATGAGTGCTGATCAGTTAGTTCCAATTTAATAGTGAGTACATGTGGTGTTTGTTTTTCCATTCTTCAGATATTTCACTTAGGAGGATGGCCTCCAGTTCCATCCAGATTGTTGCAGAAGGTATCAATTCAGTTTTGTATGGCTGAGTAGTACTCCATGGTATACACATAACTACATTTTATTAATACACTCATGACTTGATGAGCACTTGGGTTGATTCCACATCTTTGTGATTGGGAATTGTGCTGCAATAGAGTACAGGTGTTTTTTGATAAAATTACATTTTTTACTTTGGGTAAATACCCAGTAGTGGGATTGCTGGATCAAACAGTAGGTGTACTTTAGTTCTTTGAGGAATCTCCATAATATTTTACACTAGAGGTTGTACTAGTTTGCAGTCCCACCAGCAGTGGATAAATAAGTGTTCTTATTTCTCTCCATCCATGTCAGCAACTATTGTTTTGGGACTTTTTGATAAAAGCAATTCTCACTGTGGTTAGGTGATATACCTCACTGTGGTTTTGATTTGCATTTCTCTGTTGATTAGTGACATTGGTTCATGTATTTTGCCCACTTTTTAATGAGGTTGTTTGATTTTTTTGCTGATTTGCTTGAGTTCTTTGTAGATTCTGGTTATTAGCCTTTTATCAGATATATAGCATGTGAATATTTTCTCCCATTCTCTAGGTTGTGTATTTGCTCTGTTATTTTCTTGGCTGTGCAGAAACTCTGGCACAAAAATAGAGACACAGACCAATAGAGCAGAACAGAGAACCCAGATATAAAACCATCCACATACAGCCCTCTGATCTTTAATAAAGCAGACAGCAATATATACTGGGGAAAAGAACCCCTATTCAATAAATGGTGCTGGGAAAACTGGATAGCCACATGTAGAAGACTGAAACAGGATCCATATCTCTAACCACTCACAAAAATTAATTCAACATGGATAACATGAAGCCATAAGAATTCTACAAGAAAATGTTGGAAAAACTCTTCTAGATATCGGCCTAGGCGATGAATTTATGAAGAAGACATCAAGGGCAATCACAGCAACAACAAAAATAAATAAATGGGACTTGATTAAATTAAAAGGCTTGTGCTAGGAGATTTCATTTGTAATGTTAGCATCTTTCCCTAGCATTAAAAATAGGTCATTTAAAATTTTTAAATGACTATATTTGAAAATTTAAATGACCTATTTTAAATGTCATTTATGAATTTTAAACAGTCATTCTTAAGATCTTTTTTTGGGGGGGGTCATTATTCTTGTTATTTAGCTTCTAACATAAGCAAAATACCTATGAAATGTAGTTTCAGTAACAAGTTAATCAGGAAAAAACAGTTTCAGTTTCAGTAACAAGTTAATCAGGGAAAAACAAAACTATCAATACTTTTTTTTTTTTTTTTAACCAAAAGCAGACAATTATATTGGAAGGAAAACAAATTAAAAATAGAAGATCAAAAGGGCTTCCAAGTCTGACAGGATGATGCTCTGGAATTTCCCTTCTAAAGTACCATTTTGTGAACCAACAAACTGTTCGCCCTGCTTCCTCAGCACGTTTTTATAAAAATACGAAATCTGACTGCATCTCCCTAACTAAAAATAAAGTATGTAGGTGGTTTCTGCCTGCCCTTCATCCCGCACTGTGGTGAGAGAGCCACCTTTCCTTCTGGAACCTACCATCACTCCTCTGCCAGGGCTGTCTCCCTGCCGCAGTCCTCCAGGGGGACTGACGGGGATGCTTCACCCCGGACGATGGCCTTGAAGAACCACATCAGCCCCGAGCGACATGGACCGACTCTGTACCACACAGAGGCGAGGTAGGGGGCAGGAGAGTGAGCAGGGTCCTAGCTGTGCTCTAGGAGCCCTGCAGATGCCTGACCCCGAGTCAAGTCTACCCCTGTCATTCTTCCTCTTTAAGCCAGCTTCATTCGGGACTCTGTTACCTGGCACCAACAGTCTTTTTTTCTTTTTTTGAGACAGAGTCTCACTCTGTTGCCCGGGCTAGAGTAAGTGCCATGCGTCAGCCCAGCTCACAGCAACTTCAAACTTCTGGGCTCAAGCGATCCTCCTGCCTCAGCCTCCCGAGTGGCTGGGACTACAGGCATGTGCCACCATGCCCGGCTAATTTTTTCTATATATATTTTCAGTTGGTCAATTAATTTCTTTCTATTTTTAGTAGAGACGAGTGTCTCACTCTTGTTCAGGCTGGTTTTGAACTCCTGACCTTGAGCCATCCGCCCGCCTCGGCCTCCCAGAGTGCTAGGATTACAGGTGTGAGCCACTGCGCCCAGCTCCACCAAGAGTCTTGATGGACACAATGCCCAAAGAACACAGGAGTGCTCCAGCTAGAGACGGGGAGGCCCCTTGGAGAGCCATCTGTGCTGAGCTGTGCTTTCAAGCTCTCCGTCCGGTTAGGGGTTGGTTCGAGAAACAGCCAATAAAAACTGCCTTTGGATCAGCTGTGAGGACTACTATGGAGGATGCAGTCCTTGTCATCTGGCTCCATAAGGAAATTAAATTTTAAATCTAGTGCCTTGAAACACTGTGCCTCTCTTGAAAAACTGAGTGGCACCTTCCATTTTAAAAGTGGGTTTCACTCTTTGCCCTTATTGCTAGGAAGCTATAATCCTGTTTGATGTCAAATAAATTGCTTTTTTCCTCTCTTTGACCTTAGCTTCCTATTTCTCTTTCCTACTTTACTGTGTGTCCTCTCTTTAAGTTACCCTAAATTTGTTTAGACTGGAAAAAAGATATGAATAAAAAACATTTCAAGTATAGAAAGGTAAATGCAGAAAGTGGGATTAAAAACATTTGCTATTATTTCTCTAAAGAATTTTTCACTGAAATATCACTATACATGTTCTACCCTATTAAATATCTTTTGGCTAAATCCTGCTACACTTTAAAATATAAAATGCTTATTTTCCTTAAAAATATTTTAAATGTTTATTTTTATAATTACCCATGATTATTCTCTATTTCTATTGTCAAAAAGTATTAATCGGCAAAGTTTAGAGCAGTCGAAGACAAGAAATACCTATAAATATTTAGTTTTTCTGGAGATCACCAAGCAAAGATTTAGCTCCCATTTTCACTGTACAGAGAAATAGTTAAATAACTATTAGAAAGCCCCCACCAGGTATAAGCTAAACTCTGTGAACTGCGACAACAACAATAAATGACCTAAAAAGGAAAGCATCACATTTTTAGCGTCTCTAGCAGGAGAGGGCTGACAAATGGAAAACTACTGAATGGTACGAAATCAGTCCAATTGCCACCAGAAATCAAAATGCCAACAGAAATAAAACTTTAATTGCCAGCAGTAAAGTGGTCCCTGAAGAGCATCTCAACATAATTAGTATATTTTGAAAAAATGGCTAAATCTGGCAAACGGAATTCGTACTGTGAATTCTCAGTCAAAGGGCATTTAGAATCATCACGGGTATCAATGCTGTTCTTTGAAAGGCACCATAAATGGTGCCTGTATCACCTGATCAAATGTGTAATGAGACATTAATTAGAAAAAGTGACCAGGCATAAGGGGACATCAGGAGGCAGGTGGGCAAGCTGAAACCCACTTGCTATTGTGGCATCAAGGTGAGACTTGACTGCTTCAGCAATGAACCTGAATATGTTGTTTCCCTATTCATACTTATAGGTGTTGAGACTATATATTTTGCTGAGACTATATTCCAGGGTTAGGGTTTTGGTTTCATCTTCAGTACAGACTACAGGGAACTCCGGCTACCCATTACTGGCAGACCTGTTAAAGGAACGTGAGGGCCTTGGAAAGCCACCTTGAATTTTAACACTATTCAGAGAAGGTGCTGGACTCACCATGGACCCCCTAAGAATACAGTTTTCAGGAATGTCAAATCGAGGGAAAAACGAGGGAAAAACAGTTACCTCTGTCTTGCTTCAAGGAACAATAACAGAGAACAAAGGAAACATCCAACCTCAAAGTACTTTTCTGGATCAAGGGCAGAAGACATAACTGCTTTACTTAAGGCTTAGAAACTAAACATTGTCTTAAAGATCTTCCAATGAGAGGGTATAATTTGAACCCTGTAAAGCCTTTTCTTTTTGCTCCTAATTTCAAAAGACTGCTCTCTGACTGTTCTGTAGCAGTAAACATCCCCCACCTCTGGACTGTCCAGACTCCTCTGTTTTAGTCCGAGTCAGCTCACTAATTTCACTTCAAAAGAGGATCACCCCCCACCCCAACACACAAACTGAGCGACCAAAGGCACATTTACACGAATCTGTCGCCTCTTTTTCATGATCACTGCAGTGGGACAAGCCATGTATCCTCATACGACCACCATCAAAGAGTCCTGAAATTTGAATGCTATGTAATTTTCATGTGGCACAAAATAGTCTTCTTTTAATTTTTTTTTTTTCAGCTATTTAAAACTGTAAAAACCATTCTTAGCTTGCAGGTCATACAAAAATAGGCAGTGGGTTGGACTGGGCCTATGAGCCATAGTTTGCTGATCCCTGGATTAGACCAAAACATAGAAAGTACTTTACTGAATATTTTATTTTATATAAACTTCTATGATTATGTGACTTGGGCCTCTTTCTTTGTCTCTCTCATTTTAATTTAAAATATATTTCACTTAATTTATCTCTTTTATTCATTATAAGGATTTTCTTGCATCTGCCTTTGGTCAAATTATCCTTCATATATATGGTTGTTATTTGCCTAAATATCTGGATGTTTACATGATACATAATATTATACTTGCAAGGCCAATTTGTCTAGAATGTCTGGGTATTATAATTTCCCTGACACTGGACATTTTGTTCCAGAGTAAGAGGATATATTTCTCACATCTTCCAATATTTAATGCGTATGAGTGATTTACTGAGAGGAAAAAATAGAAAAAATAGTCAATACAACGACTATTCTGAAAGATGCTTATGGGCAGATGAGGTGAATATAACTTCCATGCCTTTTAAAAAGATTTTCAGACTATTACGGGGCTACAAATGTTTAGGTTACATATATTGCCTTTGCCCCACCTGAGTCAGAGGTTCAAGCATGTCCATCCCCCAGACGGTGCGTACCATACCCCATTAGGTGTGAATATACCCATCCCCTCCTCCCCCTTTCATCTGCCTGACACCCAATAAATATTACTACCATATGTGCACATAAGTCTTTTTTTTTTTTTTTTTTTTTGAGACAGGGTCTCGCTTTGTTGCCCAGGCTAGAGTGAGTGCCATGGCGTCATCCTAGCTCACAGCAACCTCAAACTCCTAGGCTCAAGCGATCCTCCTGCCTCAGCCTCTCAAGTGGCTGGGACTACAGGCATGTGCCACCATGCCCGGCTAATTTTTTCTACATATATTAGTTGGCCAATTAATTTCTTTCTATTTATAGTAGAGACGGGGTCTCGCTCTTGCTCAGGCTGGTTTCGAACTCCTGACCTCGAGTGATTCTCCTGCCTCGGCCTCCCAGAGTGCTGGGATTACAGGCGTAAGCCACTGCGCCCGGCCTACACATATGTCTTGATCAACAGCTACCAATGCCTTTTCACAAACCTATTTCTCAAACGGGAATCGACAAGCCAAACTTCTGTGTGGGAGTAAAGCTAAGTACTGGTGAGCCGAGAAATCAGGAATAAGTGTAAACTGGGAGAAAAAAAGTATCGTTGAAGGATGAATATCTTCCCTTTAGAGAAATGAGCTCACATGGAGAGTTTCCAAGGAGATGGCAGAGGAGTTACTTTGGTTGGGTCTGCTCTGAGCTCTGCTGGGTGAGGGACGAGGACATTATTCAAACGTTTGTAGGTAAGACAGAAGGCACCAGGCACTCCAGACAGCTGGCTTAAAAAGAGCTGAATCTGCGGCATTTTTGTTGCATTTTCTAAGCCTGTCAGCAGTATGAACACCTAATGTCTAGGTATCTACCACACAACCACAAAAAGTAGTGTGGAAATTATCCAGAGAGTTTAGGTGAGAAAAATACAAACCATCTGGATTTTCTCCTTTAAATCTTCAGAGCAGTGTTCGCTCCCCTGGAAAACCACGTTTGCTCCCCTGCTACCATGCACTGGCCAACTTGTCTCCGCACTGCTTTTGGGGTTGATGGAAGCAGCAGCATAAAATACACACTAACTTTAAGATGAAATGGACCGCTCAGAACACAAAGTAAATTCTCTGTTCTCTATTCTAGCTACGAAATAAATTCACAGGTCCTACTCTCACTTTTACCGCTAAAAACTGAATGGAAACAGAATGTCTTGTAAGCCCATTTTCTACACAATATTTGACTTATTACAACGTAAACTCCATTTTTAGGCATACTGGGAAAAAACAAGGGTGTAAACCAATACTTCTAGCTAGTGAATTTTATTTAAATCACACATAATATGCTTTTAGAACAAGGAGAATGGTTTTCAACATGATTTACAAAAAAAAAAAAAAAATCAATGTTTCATTACCTTACTAAGATCATGTAAGAGCACTCTGTAGGCATTAATGCTTACCCAAAAATGAATAAAAGAGAAATATCCAACTTAATTTACTTTAAAGAAATGTGGGTTGATATGATTCCATGAAAATTAAGACAAATAAACCGCAAACATAGGGATCATATTTCTAGTAATCTCTTAAAAAAATGGACAACTAAGACATTAGTTGTTACTATGACATATGGTTTCGCCAAGCCTTTGGCAATAGCTTTGTTTTATAGGCACAGAGTAAAGCCATTTGCCATCTGAACAAAAGGAGAATCTTTGTTCTCTGTCATGGTGATCGGTAATAGGCACTTGAAGAGGCTGAACATCATCACATCCACCTGAGTGTAAAATGGCTGTTAGTTCGTTTAACGCATAGTTTAGTTTTCAGATAACCAGGACCTTAAACACTACGCAGAAACAATGTTACGTGCTGGTTTCTAAAAAAGAGAAAACGAACAGGAAGAAAAGAATCCTCTGTGTTTAATAGAGCAAAAAGCACTTACTCTGTGGAAGAAACCAATAAAAACCTGAAAAGTAAGCATTCTCAAAAGAAAGCTTTACCCCTATGTGTTCATACCTGGAAAAGGTCTGTAGAGTTCTAAGTGCATTAGGAGGGACAGAGAAGGTTGAGTTGCACTGGTGTTACTGATCAGAGCGTTGGTACTTACATCTTGTCTTGGCCGGCACCGACTCGGAGGGTTAATCTGGGGATAACTGGACTCGGGGCTGGGATGACTGGTTCCACTTTTATCTGTGGAAGTGAGCACAACAGAGTTCAGCAAGAGTTTTCAGCAACAAGAGTACCTCCTACCTCTTCAGCTACTCTCCCATCTCCACAAACTCCGTTAAGTTTAAGCCTCAAACATGGTTAAAATGCTGCACACAAAAACAATCTGGGCTATTCTATGTTTTTGTTTCTCAACAACTGAAGATGTCTTGCCATCACTGGAAATTCTATGAACTTTAATCGCATTATGTAAATATGGTAGTAGCTTCTGTTTTATTAGTTTGGGTTAATTTCTTGAATTTAATTATATTGTTAGAATTTTTTTTTTTTTTACCAAAGATTGATATCTAGATCATTTGGTGGGGCATTTAAGTAATTGCTAGATTAACATAAATAGAAAAAGTGCAATGCTATCTCCCCTATAAAAGCATTTATTTATGGTACTTGACAAACATTAAACTCCTCTTACGTTTGCATTATCAAATGAGAAAACCGAAACACCAGTATAATTACAGCATTAAACTATTCCATTTTTGGCTAGAAATAAAACAATCCGAAATGCTGTAAAAGAAAAAAAAAGTATATTCTCTTTTTAGAAAGGATTCTCAGTGAATGCAATGACTGCTCAATAAGTTGAAGACCTCACAAATATTTGAGATATTAGTCAGAAAGGGAATATACAAATTAAGCATGATGTTAAAGGGCATCTTCACAATTTTTGGTTTGGAGGTCTTATGGTACAATACGTATTCTGAATAAAAAACTGAACAAAAGCTCTGCAGTTCCAAATTACTATCTATATCAGAGTTTTTCAATGCGGGTTTGAGTGGTGTTTTCGGTGGGATGGTTCACTGACTGTCCCAAATACTGCCAGATGTTTAACATCTCTGGTCTCGGGGTACTATATGCCAGTAGGTCACTGCTAGTCACTGACAACTAGTTGCAAACCACTGATCTATGTATTCCAAACTTAAGAATTAAATCATAACAGAACAGTGTAGTGGTTCCAAAGGGGAATGAATATATGAAATAATGCTCAATATATTACATTATAAAGCCAATATATTACACATGGATCAAATCTATTTTCTCATATGTATATTTACCTGTCTCTTCCTAGAGTTTTTTTTCTTTAAATCCACCATCGCTCAAGATCTACTGCTTTGACCATTTTCTGTTCAGGAGGTGCCCAACAGGTATTTGTGGAATTAAGAACTTATCCCACAATGCCCTCAACTCTCTTGCCTCCCGGCTATCGCATTTATATGTCAAGGACCAATCTAAAGCCACCGTCCAGAGCACTGGCACCAAAGAAAATGTTTAAAAACTTTAACGAAGGCCGGGCGCTGTGGCTCACGCCTGTAATCCTAGCTCTTGGGAGGCCGAGGCGGGCGGATTGCTCAAGGTCAGGAGTTCAAAACCAGCCTGAGCAAGAGCGAGACCCCGTCTCTACTATAAATAGAAAGAAATTAATTGGCCAACTGATATATATATAAAAAATTAGCCGGGCATGGTGGCGCATGCCTGTAGTCCCAGCTACTCGGGAGGCTGAGGCAGAAGGATCACTCAAGCCCAGGAGATTGAGGTTGCTGTGAGCTAGGCTGACGCCACGGCACTCACTCTAGCCTGGACAACAAAGTGAGACTCTGTCTCAAAAAAAAAAAAAAAAAAAAAACTTTAACGAGCTCACTCAGATAAGGGCACAGACCTTGCTGTTTTGTTTACTACTATTTCCCAGTACCCATCATTCGGTGTGACAAATGGTAAGTGCTTAAAATACACTGGAAGCATGAATATGAAGCAATGATTTCAAATCCTTACCTCTTCCAAGACCCTTCCCAGGAGCTCTTTCCCCCTTTTGCTCACCCAACACCGCAGGAAGCAATGCTGAGGCGGGAGAGTCCTCCAGCTCCTCGCAGACTTACCAACTTTCTTCCATCCACAACTACACTGCAGTCATCCCCTCGGTCTTCTACAGAACCCTCCTCCACCACCAGCTTCTTTGCTTACAATACTGTCAATCTCTCCATTCCATTAGTTATTTTCATTTCACATTTATTTTTATTTTATTTTATTTTTTTGAGACAGAGTCTCACTCTGTTGCCCAGGCTAGAGTGAGTGCCATGGCGTCAGCCTAGCTCACAGCAACCTCCAACCCCTGGGCTCAAGCGATCCTCCTGCCTCAGCCTCCCGAGTAGCTGAGGCTACAGGCATGCGCCACCGTGCCCGGCTAATTTTTCTATATATATCTTAGTTGGCCAATTAATTTCTTTCTATTTTTAGTAGAGACGAGGTCTTGCTCTTGCTCAGGCTGATTTCGAACTCCTGACCCTGAGCGATCCGCCCGCCTCGGCCTCCCAGAGTGCTAGGATTACAGGCGTGAGCCACTGCGCCCGGCCTCATTTCACATTAAATGTGCTCAAATCTATCTTTAAACATTTTTTTTTTTTTTTTTTGAGACAGAGTCTCGCTTTGTTGCCCGGGCTAGAGTGAGTGCCATGGCGTCAGCCTAGCTCACAGCAACCTCAAACTCCTGGGCTCAAGCAATCCTCTTGCCTCAGCCTCCCGAGTAGCTGGGACTGAATGCCACCATGCCCGGCTAATTTTTTCTATATATATTAGTTGGCCAATTAATTTTTTTCTATTTATAGTAGAGACGGGGTCTCGCTCTTGCTCAGGGTGGTTTCGAACTCCTGACCTTGAGCAATCCGCCCGCCTCGGCCTCCTAGAGTGCTAGGATTACAGGCGTGAGCCACCGCGCCCGGCCAATCTTTAAACATTTTTTACCTTCCCTTCAACCTGTAGCTGATAACTGCTCACACTTTTCAGTCTCCACGGCATTGTCTGTTTTTCCATTTTTTATTCATCCCTCAAGCCATGCCAGGAGGCACGGTTTCCCAGTATAGGTTTTGCCATGTTGCTCCCTCCTCCTTTACAGAGGCCTCCCCTCGCACTTGACCTCTTGTCCTTCTACACTTTCTTTAGTGATCTCATCCCTATCCATGGTTTCAACTGTGAGTCTAAAACTGGGATTGAATGCAGTCTTTTTGATTCGGAGAAGGAAAATTACATAAAGTTCTTCCTACATCCCTCGATTCTTTTATTTTTTTTTATTTTTTTTTTTTTTTGAGACAGAGTCTCACTCTGTTGCCCAGGCTAGAGTGATTGCCATGGCGTCAGCCTAGCTCACAGCAACCTCAAACTCCTGGGCTCAAGCAATCCTGCTGCCTCAGCCTCCCGAGTAGCTGGGACTACAGGCATGCACCACCATGCCCGGCTGAATTTTTCTGTATATTTTTAGTTGGCCAATGAATTTCTTTCTATTTTTAGTAGAGATGGGGTCTCACTCTTGCTCAGGCTGGTCTTGAACTCCTGACCTCGAGCAATCCGCCCACCTCGGCCTCCCAGAGTGCTAGCATTACAGGCATGAGCCACAGCGCCCGGCCCGTCCCTCGATTCTAAAAAAATTTAGGGTTACATATTCGTAAGTGATGAGCTATTAAGAATAACAGTTCTTATTTCTTCAGCTGACAATACTATTATTTAAGTATTCAAACAACCTTTTCTTAAGCTCTATTTAAAAATAAAGTGTTTGCCCTGCCTTAAAAAGAAATTCTGCTTTACTATTATTTTCCTTTGCACTGTGTGTTTGGCTTACACCTTATAACTTACACCTGTACAGCACTTAAGGCAATGTGTACTATATACATTATCCAACATTATCCTCATAGCTCTGTAAGGTGGGTACGGCTGGTATCATCAACCCCATGTAATGAGGGTTCAGAAAGAATAAGTGGCTTGTCCAGAGGTACAAAGTTGGTAAATAAATGCCCAAATCCAGGTCTCCTGACACCAAGTTCCTTCTGTCCTAATACATTGCTCCTTCACTCTCTAATATGTATTTTGTGTCCTTTTTTTGGTAATGCACATCCTACATGGAGCTGTTCCCTTTTTTTGCCAATGTCTCTTATGATAGATGGTACATACTTGTGAGATGACTAGGGTTGGTTGTAAAATATTTTTCCCTCTCTGCAAGGCTGACTAGTTTATATGGAAATTGAGCCTAACTTTGGCATCGCCTCCATTCAGTGGAACTACCTGGGTTTTCAAGGCTGTCTTCAATGGCTTGGCAGGGCAAGGGGATCCAGATAGGGTCTATTATGACCTACTGTAAAAAAAAAAAAAAAAAAAAAAAAAGGAGATGCCCCTGACAGTGGATGGGAGAGCTACTAATTACACCACGTAATGGGTGTGAACTGGTATTGTCTCAGACGACCCAGGACATATGGCAACCCTATCTAAAAACCATTTAACTACCTTAATTTCATTCCTAAGGAAGTTAAATCAGATTTAACTTGAGAACCTTTTGATGAAGTGTAGAAAAAGATTAACAAGAATGCTAATAATATATCAAAAGCATAATTTCTAAGTAAAAATTTCTTCCCAGATTCTCATCTCCATTAACCTTATCTGAACGGCTACCAAAATAAAAACACGGAGACATTTCCTACAATGCTAAAATGATCTCTCACGTGTTCTTCCCAGAAAACAACAAATTAAATGACAATGACTTCAATTGCTTGGACAACACAGCTCATGCCACCTCTAAAGGGCACGAAGCCAAAATCCAGGGCCAACGTTAGCCTTTAAGGGTTAAAATAAAAGAACAGCACTTTGGAGTAATGCTGAGAATTGGGGCACGCAGAAGAGCATTTACAGTGGATTACTAAGCTTCCCAATTCACCAAAGAGGTAAAGTCCAGCAATGTAAGACTCCTTTGTCGCTAACTAAAAATACATTGTCAGTGGATTTGTCCAGTTTTATGTATAAGCAATACTTCTTTCACCTGAACTAATACTAGTAGTCATATAAGCCCCTTATTGCCATGTGCTGCATTTTTTTTGTTAATCTTCAAGGATTTAGCTTCTTTGCCACATACCTCAGGGCACCAACTGATAAAGCTCTAACTCTCCATTTTTCCAGGACACCAGCAGTGCGGCCTTGCAAAAAATGAAAATCGCTCAAGAGATTTAAAGGGGAAATTTATTTTTAAAATCCTGACTTGAAGCAAAGAGGTGGATTTTTAAAAAGCTTATCTATAAAGAAATCAGTTCAAATTTAAATTCTATCTGGGAACTCTTTCATGCATTCCAGCTTTAAAGTTTATCTTTTGACAGGGACTTTCTGCAAAGGTAATGGGCAGCTTTGTCAATATAATCTGAGTTTTTTATTTATTTTTTTAATGTTAAATGCCTTTCATTAAAAAAAATATGTGTACTAGCTAAGGTAGCAGCAAGTTCAGCAAGCACTAGTTCAGATTCTCATCTATGCTGATATGGCAGGAAAAACCCCCACAAACAGTACTGATGAAAGCTGAATTTAATAATTTAACATTTGGGGATGCTGAACTATGGCTGGAAACCATCTTGTTGTATTTCTTGGCAATTAAGGCCTTTACATTATTTCCATTTAGAAATGTAGTCCAACTAAACTCTGATAAGCTATTTAAAATATTAAGAAGACAGAAGCTGTGCGGTGGTGGTTAAGTGTAACAGGTGCTATCCCACACCGACAACTGAACCAGAACCTGGCTTTCCGTTCCTTCGTGTGAAGGCTGGGAGGCGGCCTTGGGCAAACCTCTACAAGTTTAAACACACCCGTTTAAAACATTAAGTTACCGGTGGAACAGACAGTTGTGAGAAACAGGAAGGGACTATTTTCACCCCCTTTACTGGGTTATTTACTAAAAACTCTTCATTTCACTAGCTAATGATGACAGCTGATGAGGATAGACTTGAAATGTGACTATATCACTTTAAGCTGAAGGGAAAGGAGATGAGAACCTTTTGTCATAGGCACAAAACAGTAAGACTATTTATTGTTCTTTAAAGAACAAATAAAAGATCCTTTGGTGGCAAATCCTACAAGACTTGGGGATAAAGATTCATTAAAAATTTTAATGGTTCTGATTATTAATGTCATTAAAGAAGTGAAGACATCCCCTTCCTCTTCTTCAAAAACATGGCAGTTAAAGAGGAGCTCTTTAAGGTCTCTTCAACAACCAGGATGGTATAAAATCTTGCTGTCACCTTACTCTCGAGTGTTAAACTGTTCTCATCCCTCCCGTCCACACCCCCTCACTTGGATGCACCAACGTGGACCATAGTGACACGCCCGCCAAGGCCATTCTGGGCAGTAAGGAACACAGGCTTTGGGCAGGCAGACCTGGGTCAGGTCCCCTCACTGGCTGCAACAAGTTATTAAACCTTTCCATGCACAGTTTTCTCAACTGTAAAATAGGAACAACAATACCAATAGAGAATTAAATGGTCGAGAATTAAATAATTGAATTCTGGTGAGACCAGGCACTTACAAACGATCAAGAAGTGGTAGCTGCTAATACCATTTACCATGCAGGTTTCATTCAATAGCCAATGTTAGCTCAAGTAAAACAATTTATCAATCGATAGGATAAGAGCATTGAGAATACTTTGTAAACTTTACGGGTTTTCCATTATAAACAACTCTCAATTATGCATGGGTTGATTATCAACATTACTGGTTATTTGTAAGAAAATTCTGAATTGTCATAGTCATCTACCCATCTTGATTCAGTGACATGTTTAATCATTTAATGTTTTCTATGAGAAGGCAGAAGAGAAGGCATTTTAAGCCAAAATATTCTTAGAGAAGATATGAAACTACTGTTTCTAAGCAGAGGTGATACTTTAAAATGATGCTCTTGGCTGGGCGCGGTGGCTCACGCCTGTCATCCTAGCACTCTGGGAGGCCGAGGCGGGAGGATTGCTCAAGGTCAGGAGTTCAAGACCAGCCTGAGCAAGAGCGAGACCCCGTCTCTACTAAAAATAGAAAGAAATTCATTGGCCAACTAAAAATATACAGAAAAATTCAGCCGGGCATGGTGGTGCATGCCTGTAGTCCCAGCTACTCGGGAGGCTGAGGCAGGAGGATCGCTTGAGCCCAGGAGTCTGAGGTTGCTGTGAGCTAGGCTGATGCCACGGCACTCTAGCACGGGCAACAGAGTGAGACTCTGTCTCAAAAAAAAAAAAGAGGCTCTCTCTTCCTAGGATTGAATGGGAGGAAGGAGATGGCAGAAGGAAGCAGAGAGTCCGAGGGGTCGAGGGAGGCCGATGAATAAGGAGGACGCGGCAGTGCTAGAATGTCCACCCAGATCAGTGGGACTGCCAAAGCCCACACTCTCTGTGGGCTCACACGAGGCCTATTTATCCCCAGGTGGTGATGTCATCGTTTTTTGGGGGTGAGACTCTACTGTTCCCTTCCAGATTATATTTGAATAAGAGTACATTAAAATATAAAAACATATTCCCAAGTTGGACATATGGGTTTCGGTTTACCTTCTATTTAAGATTATAGGTACAACTGTCCCATTCCACTAACAAAAATAACAAGACGTATTTGTTTCTTCACAATGATCTTCTCTCCAAAATACATTTAAAATATTGAGAGGAATTTTAATTAAAATAATTCTGTACACTCTATCTAAACCCCAAAGATCAACAGTTTGAAATAAATTAAGTCATGCAATAGATACACTGTCACGCACAAAAACAAATATTTTAACAAAAATTCTAAGCTGCCCTAAAATGTACTGTTAGGTTTATCATTGTTAAAACTATTATGGCTATGTTTGCAACTGGTCAACATAATTGCTCTTAACGTGTCTTTTAGAAAAAGATAGTGTGGCTCTCTTTTAAATAAGTGACAGACCACACTCCTAATGCTAAGGTGTATGGCTGCCCACAAAGGGGAACTAAAAGCTCACGAATAAACCACTATTTTTGGATTATCACCACTAGCAGAAAAACAATCTGGCCTCCTGATGATGTTTCACTCACCCAAATGCCTTGCATACATTACTTCACTTACCCCATTGTTTCAAAAATTGTATTTATTTATTTTTTTTTAGAGACAGGGCCTCACTCCATCATCCAGTGGCATGATTACAGCTTAGTACAGCCTTGAACTCCTGAGCTCAAGCCATCTTCCTGCCTCAGCCTCCCACGTAGCTAGGACTACAGATTTGTGCCACCACACCCAGCTAATTATTTTTTATAGAGATGGGATGTCACTATGTTGCCCGGGCTGGTCTCCAACTCCTGGGCTCAAGCGATCCCCTGTCTTGGTCTCCCAAAATGTCTGGATTACAGGCCTGAGCCACCGCGCCCAGCCCCATCCCATCTTTAACTCAGTATAGGAAAGTGCAGTGATTAGGACCACAAATTATAGCATCTGATAGCCGGGGTTGAAATTCTGGCTCCTGTTCAATCACTTACTAGGTGTGTGATCTTGGGCAAGTCTATTTATCTATCTACATCTCGGATTCTCATCTTAAAGTGACAATAATTACAGTATCTACCTTAAAGGGCTGTGGTAAGGAATTAAACGTATACTGAGTGCTTAGCATGGTGTTTAGAAATGGTGATTGCTCAGTGCTAACTATCACTGCTTTGCTGTTTTTAGTGTTATCATCATTGCTACTTTAAAGGTGAAATACTTAAGGATTAAAGAAGCTAAAACACTCGTCCTGGACCTTAATCCAGGTCTGCTGGATTCCAAAGCCAAAGTCCCTTCCACCTGCAATGCAAATTCCTATTTAATCAATGATACCTTTATTGGTTGTTGGTATTGATAAATGTGGGTACGGATGGTAAAAACTTTATAAGCAGGCAAAATAAATGTGGGATTTCTTTTTAAATTGAGAAAAAAACCCCACTCCTGCTTGCTGGTCTGAGTCAATGTCTGTAAGAGTTGCTCAGTATGACATGAAGAGAGGACGAAATTGGGGCCTTAATTTTTTTGACAGAAGACATTTTCTTGTGGCAGCTTACATGTGCCTCACTTTTATTCTTCCTTGTTGCCTTATTTCTCTCGATACCTGAGAAAATTCTTGGACCATTTGTAACCGCATTTCAGGGACACATCTGCTTACTCATATGGCTTGATACTGGGGGCATTAAGTGGAGCTGAAAAAAGACAGATCTTATTGTCTATGTTGATATTCCAATTTCTACTACTTGCCATGGCATCACAAGGGGCCTGTTTCTTCCCTGTTCGTATAAAGGGTTAGAATTTAAAAGAATGCCAAGGAAGTAGAAATTATTATTATTATTATTATTGTTTTTTGAGACAGAGTCTCACTTTGTTGCCCAGGCTAGAGTGAGTGCCGTGGCGTCAGCCTAGCTCACAGCAACCTCAAACTCCTGGGCTCAAGCAATCCTTCTGCTTCAGCCTCCCGAGTAGCTGGGAGTAGCTGGGACTACAGGCATGCGCCACCATGCCCGGCTAATTTTTTCTATATATATTAGTTGGCCAATTAATTTGTTTCTATTTATAGTAGAGACGGGGTCTCGCTCTTGCTCAGGCTGGTTTCGAACTCCTGACCTCAAGCTATCCGCCCGCCTCGGCCTCCCAGGGTGCTAGGATTACAGGCATGAGCCACCTCGCCTGGCCAAGTAGAAATGATTTTTAAAAACCATTAGCAGCAGCTGACTCACCCATATTGACGTAGGTTAGCTAGCATGGTCCAATGAAGCAGTGAACTCTAATGAAGCAGGGACCTCTAGGTTTTGTTACATTTTATAGGTTGATTCAAAATGAACCACCATGTGTGAGCATTTACATACGTGTTGGTTACAGTCCCAAGCACGTCTTGCTGGTATTGACATCTCATGTAATCATCATAGACACAACTTGCCCAATTTCACGAAAGTCAGGATTTGAACTCAGGTCTAACTCTATAGACGATATTATTTATTATTTCTGAAGGTCTTATAACTGACTTTTGTTAATTTTTTATCTTCTATCACTTCTCTGGTCTACCCATCAGAAGTGACACAAGGACTTGCATTCTCCTGCCAGGTGAAATCTGTGCTACTAGTAACTGAGCCTTTGCCTCCCACCAGGCTAGTATGAGGAATTGTTCTTGCCCAAAGCCAGGCGGATGCTGAGACAGGCACAGACTGCTGTTACGAACCTAATCTGGTGGGCTTCGCTCAAGTTAATGACGGCTACTTAAACAACTCCGCTGGCTTTCTGAAGCGAAGATGACGAAAGCAACAGTACCCTGTTGGATTCGCAGAGGACTCAGCTGCCAGGTTACTAGGTACGTGATAGATGACTAATCACACTGTCAGGTGACTTCTCTAACAATAAACACCTCAACGTGCAAAGTCTCTGCTATGTACATGACCTGGCTCTTGCTGGTCGTGTGATCCTGATCTTGGGCAAAGTCACTCTCTCGGGCTCATTTTCTTGTCCATAAATGTTGAAAATAACACCCACTAGACCCACGTCACAGTTGTGTTAGGGGAAGAAAATAAGGTGTATGGATATGCTTTAAAACCTGACAAGTGCTGTATAAAAATAACATAATAATATAATGATAAAATGATTTTTAAGGCTGGGCGTGGTGGCTCACGCCTGTAATCCTAGCACTTTGGGAGGCTGAGGCAGGCATATTGCTCAAGGTCAGGAGTTCGAAACCAGCCTGAGCAAGGCCCCGTCTCTACCAAAAATAGAAATAAATTAATTGACCAACTAAAAATATATATACAAAAAATCAGCCAGGCATGGTGGCGCATGCCTGTAGTCCCAGCTACTCGGGAGGCTGAGGCAGGAGGATCGCTGAGCCCCGGAGATTGAGGTTGCTGTGAGCCAGGCTGACGCCACGGCACTCACTCTAGTCTGGGCAACAAAGTAAGACTCTGTCTCAAAAAAAATGATTTTTAAGTGGAAATAAGAGTTGGATTTCTGTGTCTTAATTTGCTAATGTTCACTTATGGATAACCAGAATTTTCATTCTACTTCCTCATATTTGAGAATACCCACGGAGGACAAAGAAAGAATAAAGTTAGGCAGAAAAATGTGAGTTGACATTACTGCTGTCAGCTAAATTAATTTTCCAGGTAAGTTTGAAGTAAAAAACTTTGCACGATTATTGGTAATACTATCTGTTGTAGGTCGAATACATTATATTTTATCATGTGGGAAAAATTACTGAGTATTATATTTTGTAGCCAAGTTCAAACAAAGAGGGTAGCTTCTAGAGAGCAGGGAAAGGATCTCTAAGGGAGATCCAACAAATACTTTTTAAGAAAGTTTAAGAGAAATTTCAAATCAACCAGTCCACGTACATAACCCAGAGAACCGAGGACTGAAAAGCAAAGCCACGAAAGCAGAGCTCACAGCCCCTGCCTGCCCAGGGCTGAGGTTCTGGTTCTTACAAAACTGTGGGGTCTCCATCAGCTCTCAGGCTATACCCTATGAAGTCTGACCCACCTACGTGGGAAAACACTCTTGCTATGTGGAATCACCTTCCGTCCACCAACCAGGCTGCCAGATGAGCCTAGATACTCAGAAACGTGTCCTAATCTTATTGAAGCAGAACATGGAAGGAATAAGAGATGCTAATGAAAGCTCGGCAAATAGCCATAATCCCAGATGCACGCCAAAACGGCTCACCAAAAAGAAAACTGAGCCCTTTCATGGGCCTTGCCATCCTCTTAAAACAGTGCCTTGGTTTTGCACTTAACAAAAATGGATGCTTTCTGTTTTGGGCATCTAATATTTGGGTATGAAATATTATGTAGCAGACTTGATAATTAGCAAAAAAAAAATAATACTCTTCATAGTATAAGATCACAGATTTTTAAAAACCGCCAGAAATTAGTATGGTTAATAGAGAGTTTATAGTCTGTGATTAGATTCCTCTTAGGCTATGAATTTTTAACATCTTCTAGTTCATTGGGGGCTTGATTACAAGTTTATGGGGTTCAGAATTAAAATTAGATTTTGTAACCTCGCTACAAATATATTTTCAGTTAAGTGATGGGCGGTTCACATCCCAAATACAGATATAATGGCTGGCTTTGTTTACCTGCATTTTTCACTAGGACTTTGTTCCGAAAGTGCTGAAAATGAGAAACTGCTTACTTTTTCATGCTTGTGTTTCTCCTTTTCTTTTTCTCTCTTCTCTCTTTCTCTCTTCTCTTTCTCCCGCTCCTTCTCTTTCTTTTCCTTTTCCTTCTCTTTTTCTTTCTTTTTCTTCTTCTCCTTTTTGTCTTTTTTCCTCTCTTTCTCCTTAGGTTTCTCTTTCTCCTCAAATAGTTTTTCCGGAAGCATCGGCGCCAAAGAGGGCAGCATGGCAGGAACCCTGGCGGCGGCGGCCGGGCTGAACAGCGGCAGGGCCATTTCTTTGGGGGACAACACCAGGGGGGCTGGTGGCGCTTTCATCTTGTCCTCTCTCCCTTTATCTTTAACTTTTTCTTTTTCTCTTTTCTCTTTATCTCTCTTGCCCTTTTCTCTGTCTTTTTTCTTATCTTTATGCCTCTCTCTCTCCTTCCTCGCGATGCCGTCTTTCAATCTCACTTTCGGGTCGACATCGTCAAATTCTTTTATTTTAAACTTGTAGGGATCTGAATCCTCATCTTTGAGAAACTCCTTCCAGGGATACTTCGCTTCCTTGCCGGCTTCCCTTTCTTTCTCTTTCACTTTGTCCTTCTCTTTGCTTTTCTCCTTGTTTTTGTCTTTCTCCCTCTCCCTGTCTCTCTGCTTTTCTTTCTTTTTCATTTTCGTCTTCAGTTCCTTTTTCAATTTCTTCTTGACCTCCACGGATGAAGGCAGCTTGGTCTTCTCTTCATACACCTTGTGCAGGGGCTCGGGCGTGGGGGGAGACACGGAAGGAGAAGAGAGGTAGGGGAAGCCGGGGGGCATGTTTGAAGGCGCCCCCAGTTTGGCTTTACGGACCACCTCGTCGATGGAGGCGTCCATCGTCCAGGAGTTGTCAGAACTGGAGGTCCCACCCGAAAGGGGCAGAGGAGTGGATCCCGACTTGGTGAAGTTGTTCGCGGAGGTGGAGGCTTTTGGAGTGGCACACTCCGGCCCTGAAATTCTCTTAGGGCTGGTGAAAATGTCTCCTTCGGACTCCGACCCAGAAGAGAACTCGAAGGGATCTGGCTCTCGCTCGGCACAGGCCCGTGCGATCACAGCATCGATAGAGTCGTCGATCGTTTTATCCGCCACGGCAGCCTTTCTCGGCTGATTCTCATTGCTCAGTTTCCCGGCATCAGTGGGCGCCTGTGTTGGTTTCACAGGGACAGGCTCCTTAATGATTTTTTCGCTTATTGCAGCGGAAGGAGTCCTGTTTGGTGTTTCCGGTCTGACAGGTACTGGAGGAACATGAGTCATGACCTTGGGGCTCTTGGGGCTCTTGGGGCTCTTAGAACGTCCTGGTGATTTCTTCTCTTTGGATACAGTTTTTGGTGACCGAATAGGACTTCCGACCATTGCTGGTGACGGGGCAGTTTTAGGTGATTTAGTCTTCTGTCCTGGAGAGCTAGTTTTAGTCTTTGTTTTAGGTGCAAACGACTTGGTTTCTAACGGCTTTGCGCTTGGCAGCTGTGACTTCGGAACGGGAGCCAACATGGGCGGCTCTGGGGAGGCAGGGGCGAGGTCCGCGCTGTCCTGCACGTGCACGGGTGACAGCATGGGTGGGATCTTCTGCGTGTTTATCGAGCTGAGCGGTTCTCGCGCCTCCAGTAACACCACGTCTAGGGTGTCCCCTTTCGTGCTCATCAGCCGGGGCCGCTTCATGACGGGCATTTCTTCAGCCTCGGGACTGTCCAGCGGTCGCTTACCCAGGAAATTCTCGTCGTTAATGATTTCCTCCTCCTCCAGTTCATCGTCTTCTTCCAGGGGGACCTGCATGGCTTCTGCTGAGGTGCCCCCGTCCGTGGGCACCTGCTCCTCTTCTTCCTCTGGCAAAGGAAGAGGAAAGAAGTGTTAGTGCCTGTAACGAAAACTAACAGGTAAAAACAATACTTCAAACAGGATTTCTAGGAAAGAAGGGGAAATTATTCGCAGGATCTTCCAAACTGGTGTACCATCGTTCTCTTAGGAGTGGCCACCCGTGATAGCAGGTGTGCAGACTGACTATTATTGTGCTTCCCAGCGGTCTGGCCCTAACTTCAGGGTCTGGAGTTTGCTGTGCATTTCCTGTTTCTTTACTTGGTTCTTTTCCTACCTGAGTAGATGGTGTCTTTCTCTTTCCACCTCCCTCTCGTGTACATACACACACACTCCACCCCTGAAAATTCAGAGATGGGTTACTATATGACTACTACCCTCAGAAATGACAGAAAGGCCAACTTTTTAAAGGATGTTTATAACGCACTTTTAATTCTTGGGACTTGTTGCACACACTGCTTATGTCTTCTACTTCGCTTGTCTGCTGTGAGCAACTTGCAGAGACAGTAAGGCACGACGGGATACATTTGGCTCAGGCATTCAAAACGCAGTGGCGTTTCAGCTAGAGTTCTGGCACTGCAGAGCAACAGGCCATGGGGGATCTCTTAACCTTCTGAGCCCGTTTCCTGACCTTTCAAAAGGAGTTAATGTTACTTGCCTGCCTCCGTGGCTGGAGTTGTTATAAGATCAGATTAGTTCTTTCCACACATATTCACATATAATGTACAGTGATAAAAAGGCTGAGCCACTGGAATAAATCAGAAAGAAACCATAACCTAAAAGAGCTCACAGTTTAGTGGGAGAATAATGGCTGTGTCTAGCCCATAGAAAGTGATCAGTGCCACAGACAGATAAAGTGCGGCAGCAGGTCAGAGGAGAGACCGCTCACCGCAAGGTCAAGTGCGCAGGGGAGGCTGGAGTAACTACGTGGTGTTTGGGAATCTTGGAGACTGGGAGTGGTCAAGTCCAGGAGGAAGGGTCAGATGACAAAGAGATGGAGGTGGATGTAATACAGGAAGTGCTTAAGAACCAGAAAACAATTTGTCTGCAAAGTAGGGCGCGGGACGGAGAGCAGTAGAAAGAAAGTTTAGCAAAATTGCATCCAGATCCCAGAGTTCCAGAAAAAGGAACGTGATCTTTATTCTACGGGTAGTTTGGGTCTCGTGAAGGCTTTTGGACAACAGAGGAAGATGACTGGGGTATGTGCCGGGAAAGCCGCCCGGGCAGGGATGCACATGAAGGATGGGGGTGGGAGGTATTAGACTCCAAGGGCGGGGGGGGGGGGGGGGGGGCAGGTGAGAGGTTTCTGGAATGACAAAAGCAAGAGAGAAGTGGCACTCTGGAGATGGGTGGGCAGAACCTGGTAAGTGATCGGGTGCAGGAGTCGAGGAAGGACTCGAACAGTTTCCAGGCTCTGGGCCCTGGTGAATGATGAGTGCAGTGACCAACAGAGACAGGACATGAGGAAACAGAGGGCGATGACCACTGGCTCAATCCTGAGACACAGGTTCGGATGGACATTTAGTCAGAGGCGACAACTGGGCAGCTGTATTTTGAGACTGGAGGAAAGGGCTCTCCTGTATATATGTGATGCACAAATATTGGAGGGGAAAAAAAAACAGTTCGAGGAAAACTGATTATTATTTGCGAGATTTTAAACAAGTTCTTCAACTCCTTAGTGCCCTACTAACCCTAAGCCTTGATCTAGAAGATGGGGACGTTAGCATCCTTTACCTTGCCAGCACGGTGAAAACTGCTAATTAGGGGTAAGCATTCAAACTTCTGAATAACAATACCGGTCAATAACAGAGATACGCAAAGTTAACCTTGCAACCCTTCCGAGAAGAAGATTGCAAAAAGCAAAAACCAACTCTCCTCCCCGTAATCTCTGTAAAACCACACGGCAACAGCACAAGTGCAGAGTTAGCACCTACAGGTCCGACGGATGTCTCCTCGGCCGTGTGTCCTGATAACTCCACCCTCCAAAGAAAGCAGCCGAGAGCTGCTGGGCAGACTTTTTAAGGATAATGGATATTTAAGTAACGGAAGATAGTTCTGGATAAGTATTAATGCTCGCGTCGCTAAAGGAGTAGTAAGGAATTATTCAGAAAACCACAGTCGTCTTCTCCGCTTGCGATAAAATTTGGCTCAAGTTAACAGTGATAGGACATTTGATTTATTTTTCCCTGGTGTGAGAATTTATTCAGAATTATATGTTATGATTAATAGCACTGTCACTCATCAAAGAATACCATAAATTATGATATAACCTCTATACTTCTAGGAGAAAAAAAAAGACACTAACAACAACAAAGGCATGAAGAATCACACTTAAACCCAGTGTGGAAATACCCATTCTCAAAAAAATGTTAACTTACTGGTAAAGGTTCACATCCACTATTAACAACTCTGTTCTTCTTTCATATTTTTCAAATAGAGCCACTAAAATGTGAATGTTGTTATTCAACCAAAGTAAAAACTGCATAGTAAAAACTGCCATAGTAAGGAGGAACTTTTCACTCTGCCAAATGTTTTGCATGTATAGTACGCTGTCTCACTAGTCAAGAAAGGAAACAACACGGAATAGTATGAATGAGAGTGCAAATTCATCGTCACAGTTAGAAATACAATTTAAAGCAGACATTTAATCGGTAGCAGGGCATCTCATCGTAATGTACGGAAAAATAGGGAGATAAAGATGTTCCCTCAGGTAACTTCTCATTTAAACAATCAATGGTTCCAAGTCAACATTTGATTATAGAATTATTTTTTACCTTGATAATTTGAAATAACTGGAAACTTATAGAAAAGTTGTAAGAATACTGCGAAGAACTCATGAATACTCTTCACCTAGATTAACATTTGCCTTCTATAATTATGTAATAATTTTATAATTATTATACATAATCGCATAATTATGTTATAATTTGCTGGGGGGGACTATTTGAAAATAAGTGGAGGATATCATGTTCCTTGACCCTAAATGCATCAGAGTGTGGCTGAGGAACAACTGTCAAATTCTTTTTTAATCACATAAAACAAACAACATATATCCATGTTAATGTCTACCTTTTAAAAACTTCACAAATGTTGATAGGGGCAGGACACTACAAACTACGTCCCAATTTTCCTTCTTTGATAAGACAAATAAATAATCCATACTTCCTACATTTTCCTGAGGATTAATGAGAAAAACATGCTTTTTTTTAACCAAACTTCTCGAACAAAAACAAAACAAGGCAATAAGGTCTGAACATACCAGAAGGATTTGGGGAGGTTAATTCTAAGCTACTATAAATATTGACTTAGAACAAAATATCTTTTAAACTAGAATAGTAAATGCCTTTAAAGAAACACTATAATCTAAAAAGCTCATAGACATTAGGGGAAAAAAGGAAATTGTTTGCACATGGCACAAAAGCTTTTTATCTCATTAACTACACAGATGCATGCAACTTTCAAATTCAGTGGCATGTTCTCAAATGAAGCAGAAAATATACTTGTATTTTTAAGCTTTAAATAAAGAGACAATAAAATGCTATCTGCATATATTTCACCAAAATTTTAATGTATTTAAAGCTAGATTTCTCATAATTGTTTAAAAATATACATGCAGAAACTAATTTCTACAATGATGATGCGAATTCTACATTACTTTCTCGAACTCCTGGCCTTAAGTGATCTTCCCGCCTCAACCTCCTGAAGTACTAGGATTACAGGCAAGAGCCACCGTGCCTGGCCTGTTTTCTGACCAGTCTATGCATCCCACCGTTTTTATAATAGATTCTCCTTTTATTAACAAGTATGAAAGGATCCTTTAAAATGCATATATTTTTTTCAAAAAAATCTCTATTTGTCTATCAGGTATATTTATTGTAACCAGTTTCTTGAAGTGACTCAATGCTGCTAAAACTCGTTCGTTCGTTCATTCATTCATTCGCCTACTACTGAGTAAGCTATGAATGCCACACTATATATATATATATTTTTTTTTTTGAGACAGAGTCCCGCTTTCTTGCCTAGGCTAGAGTGAGTGCCGTGGCATCAGCCTAGCTCGCAGCAACCTCAAACTCCTGGGCTCAAGCAATCCTCCTGCCTCAGCCTCCCGAGTAGCTGGGACTACAGGCATGCGCCACCTTGCTCGGCTGATTTTTATATTATATATATTAGTTGGCCAATTAATTTCTTTCTATTTTTATGGTAGAGACGGGGTCTCGCTCAGGCTGGTTTTGAACTCCTGACCTTGAGCAATCCGCCCGCCTCGGCCTCCCAGAGTGCTAGGATTACAGGCGTGAGCCACCGCGCCCGGCCAATGCCACACTATATTAACTAGGAATATAAAGTCAAGTAAGACATGCGTCCTGACCTTACTTAATCCCATTTTGTGGACTTCAGTTCAAGTGGTAGGACAGGGATCTGCACAAGGTACACTTGTAGCCACACCAAGGGTTACGAGGACAGAAATGGAAGTGCTGACTAAGCAGGGAATCAACTGGACTGAACGTACACCTGGGATCTCTTCCCAGCGCCACAGTTCAACCTGGCACAGCCCATTTAACCTCCCAAGACCGAAGTTTTCTCATCTGCAAAATAAAAGTACCGACGTCTGGCCTCCTACTTGAAGAGCTGAGGGTCTCTGTGATGGGGGCCACCTCTACAGGCAGTGGACCATGGATGTGGGAGTATCTAAAGGGCAGGACGGAGCTATTCCAGGGGGAGATTTATATCTTACTCAACAACAAGCGGCAGTGCCTAAAATTCTGTCTTTGGATAGATAAAGGCAGTACCTTTAAAATGTTGCTGTCAAAATATTTTTAAGACAATGAGGCGAACAAGTGAACAACTCTATCCTACTTTTTGAGGTGAGAAGACTGGGAAAATGGATCGTGAGTTGAGTGAAAGGATCTGATGGCACGTTGAGGATCCAATGTGTTTAGAACACAGGGTTGTGCCAGGAGGGTGAGGCTCAGGTGGCTTGCTGTTGTGAGGGGCCCTGGGGCAGTGGGAAGTGACAGGTAGACAGGCACCGGGTACCTGGGAAGAAGGAAGGGCAGTGGCGTGAAAAGCAATCGTAACCCATTTCATCATTTCATCTTTCAGTTCTAAATGAGGCTAAAATAACTAATTCCATCTACATCTCCTTATAAAATATTATACAATTGTCCTGTCTATAATCTAACAGAAATAAGACCCTTAAAACACAATTCAACGTGTCTAAGTGGGTATGTATTTTTAAAATAAGCCTATTTACTTAAAAAAATGAAATTACTAGCAAAGACAAGACAATTAGGCAATGACAATTCATACATACAACCAATCAATAACACAATAAACGAATAGTAGAGTGAAGATGATGTGTTATAAATACCTATATACACACTGACCTGTAAAAAAAGAGCACTATTTCACCAACATTCTGCACAATAAAAAACTAAAATGCTATATAAGCAAGCCAACCTGAAATGACACCTAGTATTATAAATGGCCTAATCTATATGTTAATACTGTTGTATCACATAACTGCAGCAAGACTAAGATAACAGTATGACTTTGGGGTTTCTATGGCTACATCCTGGGCTAACGTGCCTGAAAAGGCTGGCTGCTGACACCACACAAGCATTCTGAGTGCCTCTTTTTGGTTATTTATGATATGATTTATGATAACGACAACATCTCCTATTTTCTCTCCTCCTCAGATACAATAAATTGCTATCGTTAATCACCCTTCTCGGTTCAACTATGATTACAAAAGCATAATAGAGCCTAGCTATGGTAATATCGTGGATATATATATATATTTTTTTTTACAAGAAATAAATACAAGTAGATCTCTTCAGACAATGTCAATATCTCTAATATTTTAATCATCTTCCTTTAAGTCTTTCAGAATAAATTCTGTTACAACTAAGATTCCACACCCAGGACGTAAGTCCTTCCTGCAAATCAAATTTATAATCAAGCACCACACATCCACAAATCACTATTATCAGGATTTTCTTAAACTTACTACAATAGTAAGACTATGCATAGGACACAGTTTCTTTTCCAAGACAGACAATGGTACTGTCCTGTATTGATGAAACTAATCTTATTGCTGTCCCTCCCTACCCCAGAATAAGACAAATTAGCAAATTAGGCATTCATCTGTCAGAAGGCAAAATACTAGAGAAAGAATAAAAACTCTGCAATCATCCAGATATGTACAATGTTCCTCTGCCAATTATTGTCTATGTGGTTACTTAATCTTTCTGAGCTTCAAATTCCTTTTATGCCAGTTCAAGTTAACAGAAAGTACTCTCTCTTTGGCTTTTGAATAACAAAGTGTGTAAAAAAACCAGCAAAGTGTTTAATATAGGAGTCAGACTGTAAAAAAAGTACAGAAATCCATCCCCTCTCTGCATCTATGCCCTTTCAATGAGATACTAAAGTTCTCAAGAGGTGGCCTTTATTGGAATCTGGGAGGCCACGTGATGCTCGGGCGTGCCAGCGGGTCACAGTTGGCAAAGGTGGCAGAGCAGAGGCTTGGAAGCCACTTGCACATGGAGGTTTGCCTTTTGCTGCTCTTGGAAAACTTGCAACCTCTGCCACATGAATGAGCCCAGGTTAGCCTGCGGGATGATGAGAAATACAGCACGGCCCAGAGCTGCAGCCAAGGCACCAGACACAGAAGGGAGGCAAAGCAAGCACCAGCTGATCACAGACATTGAGTGGGACCCGCCATGTCCAGCAGAAGAACCGCACAGCTAGGACAACCCAAAATGCCAACTCACAGAATTGCGAGCTAATTAACACACAAGTCGCTGCTTAAACCACTAACTTTTGGGGTGGCCTGCTGCGTAGCAGCATGTTAACTCTGTATGCACAAATACACGTACAGCCACTTCTTGTTGCTGCTGCAGTAGTCATGGTCTAGAGAGTAGCCGTGGACACTGCATTAGCAAAGATTGAACCGTTGCTCCTAGGGGGAACACAGGGTTAGGTTCCTGTGAGCCTCTGGTCATAGCGTTTTCATCAACTGATCGATGACAATGTTTATATGTGTTTCTGTTTAAAGATGCGTTGTTAAAGACATGTTGTTAATTCTAACATTGGACTCCTGGCCAACAGCACTGTAACTTAACGCCTGAAGGAGGCTTGTCTAAGACACGCTCTTCTTTTCTCCATAAGGTCCAGCATAGCATCCTGAGCTTGGGAACACCAGACTTTAGCACTGTGCTTGGGGGCTATTTTAAACAGGGGAATCACCAAAAAAAAAAAAAAGCATAAAAATGCAAAAAATATGGTACTGTAATAAACAGACCAAGAAAACAACATTTCTTTACAGTATGAGAGCTGAAACAGAAGACAGAGCATCACCTCATTCAACCTCAGCTGGAAACGTGCGTGGTGGGCGACTCAGAGTCGTGGTGGGCCACTCTGCACGCGTTATCCAACGACTATGAGAGAACCACAAGTATTGATTCTGAGGCTGTTACAAATACATTTTAGTGAGTAGGCAAGTTTGCAAAACCAGAGTCCGCCCATAATGAGGATTAACTGTTTATATGGATATATACTCATCAACATCAAGTACTTTTATGGACTACTGATTTAAATAAAAGATTTTACTTGAAAGTAATTCCAGTACTTAGAAGCATTTGATGAAAAGAATAAATGTGCTTTATGAACTATAACACTGTGACAGTATCTGGCAAGACATTTCTCCAAATCCAAACTGGGACATGTCTTAGTTTAATTCAAAGAACTAGCCAGCCGTGTGCAGAACATTTTGCCTCAAGCCGTACGACTCTCCTTCGAATTTCTGGAACATGCCGAGGTCACTCTGGGCTCAGGGTCTTCATGCCCCTACTCTGCCCCCTGCCCTGGGAACACTCTTCCCTTAGTTGCTCCAGGGTTTGTCTTCCTCTCATGGTCTAAATTTCAAGCTTACCACTGTTTTTTCAAAGAACTATTCTCTGGTCATCCTATAGCCCAAAGTTAAAGAGTTACAATTTGTAACTGTTTGATTGTTAACACATTTCTTGTCTGCCAATGACACAGGAACCACTTTATCTTATTTATTTATTTATTTATTTATTTATTTAGAGACAGAGTCTCACTCTGTTGCCTGGGCTAGAGTGCCATGGCATCAGCCTAGCTCACAGCAACCACCAACTCCTGGGCTCAAGCAATCCTCCTGCCTCAGCCTTCTGAGTAGCTGGGACTACAGGCATGCGCCACCATGCCCGGCTAATTTTTTCTCTATATATTTTTAGTTGGCCAATTAATTTCTTTCTATTTTTAGTAGAGACGGGGTCTCACTCTTGCTCAGGCTGGTCTCGACCTCCTGACCAATCCTGAGCAATCCACCCACCTCGGCCTCCCAGAGTGCTAGGATTACAGGTGTGAGCCACTGCACCCAGCACTTTACCTTTAGCTGTTACATAACCATCAGAGGCTGATGATAAATACTTTCTTTAGCAGTATCACTGTTAGAAAAATAAGAAAAACTATTTTGCCATGTTTCATTGACTCTTTTTTTTTATTTTAATTTATTTATTTATTTATTTTTTGAGACAGAGTCTCGCTTTGTTGCCCGGGCTAGAGTGAGTGCCGTGGCGTCAGCCTAGCTCACAGCAACCTCCAACTCTTGGGCTCAAGCGATCCTCCTGCCTCAGCCTCCTGAGTAGCTGGGACTACAGGCATGCACCACCATGCCCGGCTAATTTTTTCTATATAAATTAGTTGGCCAATTAATTTCTTTCTATTTATAGTAGAGACGGGGTCTCGCTCTTGCTCAGGCTGGTTTCGAACTCCTGACCTCAAACAATCTGCCTACCTCAGCCTCCCAGAGTGCTAGGATTACAGGCGTGAGCCACCGTGCCCCGCCCATTGACTCTTAAAGTTGTTAAAATGTGAAAAAAACATGCATCTGGAATTGGGGCATCTTTGATCATCAATAGCATCTCATCTCCATCAGACAGGTGACAGCAGTGATCTGGAAGCCACCGCCTGCCAGGGGGCGAATGGGACTATTACTCTCCGCAGACCCACTGGCAACTGCAACCCTCTGATGTTTGTCAACCAACCATTTAAGAAATTTAAAATATTTGCTCTACACAGTTAAAAAGAAACATTTTATACAAAAAAGAACTGCTTCATAGCCTAATTGGTAGTGGTTTTTTTCTTCTTCTTCTTCTTAGCAGTGCATAAAAGGATGGTGTACCCTACGACTGCTGTCTTAGGATCGATGAAACAGGACGGCTTCCAAATCACTACTAAATTCTTACTATGCTTCTTTAACAAAACACAGAGAAATCGTTCTAGCTACTAAAGCAACACTAAAGTGGACACCCTAAAGTCCCAGGTGAGAAGAAGGGAGGACCGACAAAGCGCAAGTCAGAGGGAAGGGACAAGCGGGGACTCGGTTGTTGCCCTGCGTTCTCCGCCGTTGTCTTTCCCTTCTTGTGCCCACACGTCAATTAGTGGATCTCGTACACAACCTGCCACTTGGCACATGGCCTCTGGGGCTGGGGACAGCGCTAAGAAGCACACTCTCTATGTCAGGCCATGCTCCATCCTTGAGACAGCGTTTCACTGCAGAGGAACGGCAACAGGCAAGACCACCCTGGTTTACATCACAGAACCAGCCCCTCCTCGTTTCTTGGTGATGATGAGTTTAAGAGTCTTCATCTGTGAGCGTGCATGTGTGCGCATGCGTCCTTGTGCACACACACAATGTTGACCCTACTTACTTCGCAGGATTGTCATAAGCAGTTGATAAAACATTAACGGGAGGCCGGGTGCGGTGGCTCATGCCTGTAATCCCAGGACTCTGGGAGGCTGAGGTGGGAGGATCGCTCGAGGTCAGGAGTTCGAAACCAGCCTGAGCAAGAGCGAGACCCCGTCTCTACTATAAATAGAAAGAAATTAATTGGCCAACTAATATATAGAGAAACAATTAGCCAGGCATGGTGGCGCATGCCTATAGTCCCAGCTACTCGAGAGGCTGAGGCAGGAGGATGGCTTGAGCCCAGGAGTTTGAGGTTGCTGTGAGCTAGGCTGACGCCACGGCACTCTAGCCCGGGCAACAGAGTGAGACTTGGTCTCAAAAAAAAAAAAGATATTAATGGGAATCATCCTGCGCATCTAGGATGGGCAACAAACATACACACAGGTTAATTCACAGTGATTAAGTACTAGGAAGACAACGAAATAGGATGATGTGTGTGGGGAGGGAAAGGGCCACGTGGACAGCATGGTCCCTGAGGAGGTGACATTTCACTGGAGACCAGATTCATGAGCCAGACACAGCCATGTGATGAAGGTGTTCGCGAGGATCTCGGGAAGAGGGAGCAGGGTGAGGTCCCGCTGTGGGAACACGCCTGCCTGCAGGGCTGCCGCAGGGCAGCAAGGAGCGGCCTGCAGGGGTGAGGCAGGCCCGGCCTCCCCGAGCCTTCCAGAGAGCATCTGGGGGCAGGGGAGCCGCCGGCCAGCGTCCCGGTGCCGGCAGGGAAGCTCGGCTGGAGAAAGGCAAAGACCAAGGAAAGCAGGTAGAGAAAGCTGAGGAAAGGTCTTAAAATGCTCACGGTGCAGATGAACAAGATAAACTATCACATAAGACAAACAGAAGAACCAGAAAATAACAGTTTTTTTTTTTTTTTTGCACTGATGGAAAAAAGTCACAGTAATAGGAAGCTTAAGATGACTGGTCAGTCTTAACCACACTCAAAAGGAAACTGATTATATTGAAATGACACACAAATAAAAACTCAGCAAACGATCGGCACCACCATCCAGCTTTTAGAAGGAGGGGCAGACTGACTCAACCACAAAACTTCAATGCTGTCCTCTAACGCTACTGAGGCCGCAGGCCGACGCGCTTCAGAATGTGCAGTGAGAAAGGCTGCTTACTTTTGGGATAAAGGCCTTGCTCTGAGTGAAAATACAGTAAAAAAAAATGACAACACTTATGTCGCCTGACGCTACGTTTTCATATTGCACATACTCCCAGATACACAGTAATATATTATATATATACCTTTAACCAAACCTTTATTCTAATGTAAGATTATCCTAGTGCTCTGAATGACCTTGACAAAATTCTGGAAAAAATATCTCAAGACCTGGGGCTCTAAAGCTATTTTAGAATTAACTCTGAATAATTGTCCCACAATATGAGTTTCTTGATTAATTGCTTAAGATAAGGTCTCCTTTTCCTTGTGGCCTCCAGTGGCTCCCTCTGGTTTCCATAATCGCTCTGTCTCATTCTTCTAAACCCTGGAAGGCCAGAGAAAAATCAGAGATACACCAATTCCATTACTTGAGGATTAGCTAAGAGATAACCCTTTGTATTCCATTACTGACCATTATTTGAGTAATTATTCAATAACTGCAGTACGTTTGAAAGATGCACTAATTGTTTTCTGAGGCTCACTCCTGCTTTATGGCAGAAAAGGCTCTACATGTTGTGCACTTTAACGCCGCAAATCTACATTTGGTTACGTGAGGACAATGAGTGCTCACTTTTACTGCATTTCGTTTTTCTTTGATTTCTTTTTCTAAATAAAAAGTCAAAGCTAAAAAAAAAAATAATTACTCTATTGAAGGTCTTGCTAACTAGAAAATTAGGACTCTATTTTTGACCAGATTTATGTCTTACAAGAGTCAAATTTCTGCATAATATTTAGACAGAAAATTGGCAGGGGATGGCTGTTCCATCTAATTTCAGCAAAATTAGTATTCAGCCACCTGAATTTTTGGCAGCATTCCAGTATGTTTATCCAAAGCAATAAGTAGACAGAAAATAAAATTGACAATCATGCCTAAACAAGTTAGTTTTTCTCTTTACCTCTACCCTCCCAAACACACATACACACATACACACACACACACTTTTAAAAAATGAGTGAATAATTTCAAAAGTACATTTCATGAATGGATTCATGGTTTTGCATTCTTCCTCTTCTTACACATATCAATTGCAGAAAGAACAAGAAAACCCACCCCCTTTTCAAAGTACAAAGAATCCTATTATAATAAGCCGACTCAAACTTGGTTTACTAGGGTTAATGATTTTTTAGAAATCATTCATCCTCCAGGTAAAGCAAACCAGGTATACCAATTCTTGACCATCCGTGCTAATAGATATGATAGTGACGATAATTCCAAATTCATTATAATTGCTTTGGAATGCATCCTTAAAAAAAGCTGAAAGTCCACAAAACTAATTTTGGCTTGCCTTTAGCTCCTCTTGGAACTCTATTCGGTCGAGTTTCAGCTCTACCATCTGAGCTCAAATCTTGCCGTTACCACTCGCTAGCTGCGTGAACTTGGGAAGGTCTCCAAGCCACATCTGTACGATGGGGACAGTAGGAATAACATCTATGCTGTAAAGCTCACGTGAGGAGATAGTCTGTCACTGCTACCAAGCACTTGGTGTGACACCTGTTACATACGAGGTGTCCAATAAATGGTAGCTGTGATAATGAGTGTGATAGCCCAGATCTGTAGCCTGGATTATTAAAATGGAATACTAGTTGGTCTTCCGGTTACCAATTTCTAGCTACCCCCAATCCATCATCCACTCCGCCATCAGAATTAACTTTCAAAATCACAGACACTGGTCATATCTACTCTTCCATTTAAAAATCTTCGATGGCTTTCACAACCCTCTGCCTTTGACCACACAACTCTTCGTACACATCTTTGGTGTAGGAAAAAATTGACAGCATTTATTGCTCTCCTTATTATAGAAGACTTTTTTTTTTTTTAAAGAAAAAACTTAGTACACATCTTAAGAATTCAGGAAAACTCTCACACAACCTTGTCTTTGGAGAAGGGTTCATGGTTCTCTATTCTTGGAACTCCTTTTCATTGGCTGTCGGACGTCATGAACTAATTCTGTACTTCTCTCACTTTTTCTCTCCTGTTGTTCTTCTATCTAATTGCTCAGATATCCCTGACTTTATCTTAACACCCCCCCCATAAAACTTTTTTCTTCTATTATATTTTTAATTTCCAACAACTTGTTCTTGCTCTTTGATTGCTTGTTCCTCTTTGACAGTTTCTGCTCTTATCACTTTGAAGACCTGTGTGTGTGTGTGTGTGTGTGTGAGTGTATAGGTTTTCTTCTATTTCCTGCATTGTCTCTGCTTCTGAGGTTTTGGCTTCTGCTTTTCATGTGGGATAGTTTTCATGTCTGCCAGTTACTGGCTACCGAGAGTGAGAGTCACCAGAAGCTCTGAGTGAAACGGCTGGGGCTTTGCTGACTGGAGAGGTGCACTGTGGAGACAGTCTAGCTCTAAAATGTCGTCGCCAGCATGGATATTCCCGGGACAGCTCAGTTTCTCCAGACAAGGGCCCTCCGGTTTCCTGCCCAGCAGGAGCCTGCTGGAGAAGGGGCAGAAGGCTCACTTTTCAGTATGCACACTTTGCCTGAAGTCCACTTTCACCGCTGACTCTCACTGTCTCTGCGCTTCACTCATTCACTTTGCCAATGAACAAACACAACAAACACACTTCGACGTGTGTACGCCCTTGCCTTGTGGGGGTCCTGGCCCATTGGGGGGATCGTTTGGCTTGCTTCTCACTAGTATTCTCCTCTGCAGGCCGGGAGGTCTCAGCTCCCTCTGCTCCGCTAGGTCAGATATCACTTTCTGTCTCCTCCCTTGCTCTTGTGTCCTGGTGGCTCCGTACATTTCCTAGTGACTTCGAATTCTTGTGGGGTTTAGCAAGAAGCACAAATGAACTTGTAGGGCCAATCCTCTGTGTTTAAACAGAAATCTCGGTTCCTTTAGGATTTAACTCCACTGTTTCCGAGGTTCAGTTATTGATCAACTGGCAGTCCCTTTCGACACTTGGCATTTGGCAATGCCATTCCTCCTGTGAGTTCCGCTATCACTTCAGTGTCGCTGAGTCCTCAATCTTTATCTTCCCTCCCCTTTTATCTCAGTTTCCTTTTGATTTCCTACTAGGTATCTTGACTTGACAATTTCACATTCCACAGGTCATAAATCGATCTTGTTATTTCTCCATCAAAGGGGAGCTGATGCTTTCAGTTTTCTTGCCTGACTGTCCTACACTCTTGGTCATCTAGAGACCCTAATTTTCACTCTTTGCCACTCACCATCCATATCCAGTAACTGGGAACTCCATGAGTCTTCAGTCAGGGGTGCCACAAATGATCTAACCTGTCTAAAATTTTTGTTTATTGTTTTAAAGCATAGGACCCAATTTTATTTTGTTCAGAAAATGTTTCACTACTAAAAACATTTATATTAGCTGGGCGCGGTGGCTCACGCCTATAATCCTAGCACTCTGGGAGGCCGAGGCAGGCAGATCACTCAAGGTCAGGAGTTCAAAACCAGCCTGAGCAAGAGCGAGACCCCGTTTCTACTATAAATAGAAAGAAATTAATTGGCCAACTAATATATGTAGAAAAAATTAGCCGGGCATGGTGGCGCATGCTTGTAGTCCCAGCTACTTGGGAGGCTGAGGCAGGAGGATTGCTTGAGCCCAGGAGTTTGAGGTTGCTGTGAGCTAGGCTGATGCCACGGCACTCACTCTAGCCTGGGCAACAAAGCGAGACTCTGTCTCAAAAAACAAAAAAAGCATTTATATCTAATACATAAACGTAGACATCTTATCCTGGGACTTAAAGTACTAAACAAACTGGCCTCCATTTACCACAAAATCATCTTTAATAAACCCTACTTCCCAAGCAGTCCTCAATATAAGCCCTACTTTCCGGGCAGGCTATTCTACTGTCTGGTCTGTGGCATGGAGTCAGAATAATAAGAACTAAATGTGGGTTCCACCCCTGCCACGCTATGCAGCCTTGGGCAGCAAGCCCAGCAAGTTGCCTAACCTCACGGGACCCCAGCTGACACATCTATAAACCAGAATCTGAAAAGCACCCCTCTCCTGGCTAAAAGTAAATCAGCTAATACATGTAAAAGTGCTAAGCACAGGGCTTGCCCCATAGTAAGTGCTTCTGAGATTTTAGGTGTTATTAGTATTGCTATTCTGGTGCACGCTATTCCCTCTCTTCCCCCCTATTTAATCATCTTTCAAGACGCAGCTCAATCAAGAGAATGAGAAGACAACCACAGATTGAGAGAAAATACCTGCAAAAGACATAGCTGATAAAGGACTCTGATCCAAAATATATAAAGAACTTTTAAAACTCAACAATAAGAAAATAAACAACCCGGTTAAAAAACTGGCAAAAGACCTAAACAGATACTTCACCAAAGAAGATACTAGAAGATGGAAAATAAGCATATGAAAAGATGCTCCACGTCGTCTGTCTTTAGGGGAATACAAGTTAAAACAGCAATGAGATGCCACTACACATCTGTTAGAATGACCCACATCTGGAACACGGACAACACCAAATGCTGGCAAAGACATAGAGAAACGAGAACTCTTCGTTCACTGCTGGCGAGAATGCAAAATAGTGTAGCTACTTTGGAACACAGCTTGGCAGTTTCTTACAAAATACACTCTTACCATAGGACCCAGCAATCATACTCTTTGGTATTTCCCCAAATGAATTGAAAACTTATGTCCACACAGATGTTTATAGCAGCTTTCCTCATCATTGCCAAAACTTAGAAGAAACAAAGATGTCCTTCAGTAGGTGAATGAATAAATAACCTGTGGCACATTCAAACAGTGGAATATTGTTCAGCATTAAAAAGAAATGAACTATCAAGCCAAGAAAAGACATGAAGGAACCGTAAATGCATATTGCTAAGCGGAAGAAGTCAATCTGAAAAGCTACATACTGTATGATTCCAATTACATGACGTTCTGGGAAAGGCAAAACTCTGGATGCGGTTAAAAAAAAAAAAGTCAGTGGTTCTCAGAGGTGGGAGGGAGAGATGGAGGGATGCAGAGAAGAAGCAGTGAGCATTTTCAGGGCAGTGAGACAAATTCGGCACGATCCTATAATGATAGATATGCGTCATTCTACATTTGTCCAGACCCATAGAATATGCAACCCGAGAGTGAGCCCTAATGTAAACCGTGCACTCTGGGTGACTGTGAAGTGTCAGTGCAGGTTCATCAACTGCAATTAATGCACAATTAATGGGGGGTGTAGGTGTGGACGGTGGGGGAAGCTATTAAGAGGGCGGGCAGTGGGAGCTCTCAGTACTTTCTGCTCAATGTTGCTGTGAACTTAAAGCTGTTCCAAAAAATAAAGTCTATTTAAAAAAAAAAAAAAAAAGATACAGCTCAAGTCCTACCTCTTCTGATATGCCAATTCACAGTAATCTCCACTTTTTCTCAACCCTAAGAGAACTTGCTGACATTTGATCTTTAATCGTATAATGCTTTAAACTGTTACAGAAATTCTCTTGTCTTATCTCCCCTACTAGAAGCTCCCAGGGATGACATTTTATACTTTTGATAGACTCCACAATGCCCAGTAAATGCTAAAAAAAAAAAAAAAAAAAAAAAAATGAAAGAAAAGAAAAACTTTTCAATTAATCGAGGCTTGTTTTACTTTTACTTTAGGCAAATATTGTCACCGTAACCTGCAGTGTTTCATTCCCAGGGTCTTCGAAGAAATGAGCATACAACTAACATTCTGTTTACAGAGTTCATCTTCTTCTGTCGTCCTTTGTTTGGGTTTATTTGTCATTTCACCACCGTGGCTGGAGTCACGTCATCTCTCTGTTGCGGTACGGGACCGCCACGCTAGTCCCCAACGTTGTCATCTCTCTCCGAGACGACCCCCACAGCCTTTTCTCAGGTCTTGCTGCTTCCATCCTTGAGTGCCTTATAGTCGGCAGACTGTGTGAGATTCTAGATCATTCTGGCCCTCCAGTGCAGAGGGCCTCACAGTTCCGCCTCAGCCCTCTTCACGATCTATACACCCTCCCTACTAGTATGTTTACTCTCCTCTCCTCACTCAGGTCCAGTCACACTTGCCTCCTGTCCCCTGTCTCTGGAGTGCCCTCCCCTATGTCCTTGCATGGTCGCTCCCTGTTTCCTCTAAGTCCCTGTTTAATTCTCACTCCTGAGAGAGCCCTCCCCGGAACAACCTAACTAAGACTGTAACCCTCATTACTCGCTGGTCCTCTACCCAGCGTCAGCTTTATTTTTCTTCTTCGTATTTGTCACCTGATAATTAATATTTATTGTTTGGTGTATGTTTTTCTCCCTGGAACACAGTTTCATGACAGTAGAGACTTTGATTGTGTTTACTGATGTATTTCCAGGGCCTATGAATAGGTCAGTGCCTCAATGAATATTTTTGAAAGGAATGAATGCACCAGTCAGCAAACTAGCAGCATTTGATGTTTAACAGCAATTGTTACTTCTCAAAATATATCATAGTGCTTTTAAATATTAAAAGAATAGAAGGAGATTAAGTTCTTTACATTAAGGGGGAATGACTATGCATTCCTTTGAATCTAAGAAGCCATCAGTTATAAGACACAGTTATTTTATTTTATGTACCATTAAGGCAAAAACCCTGGGAATTAAATCATGACAGTGTGTTTTTACCTCCCAGGAATTTTATTTTACACTGATTGAGTAGGCTGTTCTGTATTCTCTTAGACTTTTCTTAACATATCACTCACCCATACATTAAAAAGAAAAGTGAAATAAGTTGGTAAGATAGTCCTAAAACTTCTTTACTTTCAGTGTCTAATTCTTCCGAGTTATTTTTCAACCCTGGGTTGCCAGAATCCACGCCTTGCCACACAGCGTCAATCTCTGTGCCGTCGAGAGTGTTAGAAAGGCAGCGTTTTGTGCTCAATGAGCATCTCTGGGATTTTCTCACGAGCCGCTGACACTCATTCTGCAAGTTTCGGCGCACGTGCACGGGCGATGACAACCGCGGCGTGACAGCTGCCAGGCAGTAACTGTGAGAAGCATCTGGATTTCATAAATGCTAAGGGGGGCGGGGAGGATGTGCATCTTCAAATCCATAAAACCCCAGTACATAAAATCCCCCAGTACAGAACAGTCAAAGAACGGGCCGAAGATGTTTTCCGTAATTTTGTGTATATTCACTTTACTTATGATCTTTTTTCTTTTGTTGAGGGTTACCATCTCTAAAGACCCATAAAAGATAGCACTGATGTGTGTGTGAATGGTGGGGAAATGTCTACTGTCGCTGTAAATGTGAATAGCGTCCTACTTTCCTTTCTGCTTGGATTGGGGGAGGAGGAGGGAGAGGAGGAGACAAGATGGGGAGGGTGAGAAGGCGGACCCAGCACCGGAACTCCCTTGAAGATGTCCTCGCTGTTGGAAAAGTCACTTTCAGTCACAGACCTGCTCTCCATGGCCCAAGAGAGGTTTGCTCAGTGGCTGCATGAGGGCTTGCAGCGTGCGTAGCACTCAGCTCCATACTGGGCAGCCCCAAGTCCTTGGGTGGGCGCCATGCCTGAGGCTGTGGCACTGAGAACATGCATAACGTGAGCACAATGGGACAAAAGCCTCTCCATCCTGCGCCTCTGAGCTGGGATGCATTTTATGTAACCATTCATGTTCTCGGTGAACTGACATTTTAAAAATCAAAATGCTGGCCCGGTGCGGTGGCTCACACCTATAATCCTAGCACTCTGGGAGGCCGAGGCGGGAGGATCGCTCAAGGTCAGGAGTTTGAAACCAGCCTGAGCAAGGGCGAGACCCCCATCTCTACTATAAATACAAAGAAATTAATTGGCCAACTGATATATATAGAAAAAATTAGCCAGGCATGGTGGCGCATGCCTGTAGTCCCAGCTACTTGGGAGGCTGAGGCAGGAGGATTGCTTGAGCCCAGGAGTTTGAGGTTGCTGTGAGCTAGGCTGACGCCACGGCACTCACTCTAGCCTGGGCAACAAAGTGAGACTCTGTCTCAAAAAAAAAGTAAATAAAAAATAAAATAAATAAATAAAAATCAAAATGCCATAGTGTTTGTGTTCTTAGACTGAATTTCTGTTTACATTTTAAGTAACAGTGTTTCAATAACATAAAATATAAAGGTAATCTTAAAGACAATGTAACATCTCATTTCAGAGTAACCAGTTATTTTTTTGTTTGCTTTATATTACGTCTCCCCCTCCTTTACTAAGCAGCCAGGCTGTCAAATCAAACTATAAGGATTTAAGCAGAATTGGGTTTCCTTCCCATCTTGCTCATTTAATATTAAGTGAAACATAAATCAACATCAGTTACATGTTTGTATTCTGGGCTAAGTATGAGGTTAACAAAATTGGTCTTTACATTTGGGATTACGTTAAGTTAAAGAATATAAAAATGTTTTTTTTTTTTTTATTGGTGATTCTGGTTGTACATTTAAAACACATAAACCCAGACTTACCATCAATCAATCCCTCTCAGCCTTCCTGCTCACCCCCCTCTTCTTTCTATCCACCTGTCTCTTAACTTTTGGATATTTGCTGCAGAAAACGCTAGACCAGTACTTCCCTGGTGTGTGCTATTTGATGAATACTGACGAGTTGGGACTGAAAGCAACCTTGGCTTGGACGCTCAGTATTCAATGAGCTTTTTGTGTCTTCCAAGAAGGGGGGAAAAGAGAATTATCGGCGCAGGTGAAAACCGATACCACTCTTAGTGCACAGATCTATTCCTTATACTATTTTAAATAGGATTAATTTTCACATTGACTGATAGAGGTCCTTTTTCCTTTCCAAGAATGCAAAGACATGGTGGGAAGGGGAAGGTAGGAAATGTGGAGTCAAGAGAAATGAGACCAATAAGAAAAACAAGTAAGAACTAGGATAACATTGCAGGTTAACTGCATGTTCATCTCAGTTTACTTTTTAAAAAATTCATTGTACTCTCAGTATTGAACATGCTCCTAGTTAAACTTCTAAGACTCATTTTTTCCAAAAGTTGACTAAAACATCAACCTATAGAGGACCTGTTCATTTCTGCATCTTCACATAGGGTGGTACAATACTTTTCCCGAATAACAATAATTTGTAGGAAAATATATTCTAGTGTCATATCTGTAGCACCCTGTACTCCTCAAAGACCCAGTCTATCATTTCACCAACCATAACGTATCATAAACATTTATGTTTCTGACTCAACCACGAGGCCAAAGACAGCATAACAGTACTTTGAGCAGGAAGGACCTGTCAGAATGACTGTGTATCCAGTACATTGCATACAGTGACTGCCCATAAATGCCTGTGGAACAAATGCACATTGAGTATTAATACTTGTTGCCTAGAATTAATTTACATAATCAAACTGCAGAACATACATTGAGAGTTGGAAACACAGGCTTCTTTTTTTTTTTTTTTTTTTTTTTTGAGACAGAGTCTCACTCTGTTGCCCTGGCTAGAGTGAGTGCCATGGCGTCAGCCTAGCTCACAGCAACCTCAAACTCCTGGGCTCAAGCAATCCTCCTGCCTCAGCCTCCCGAGTAGCTGGGACTATAGGCATGTGCCACCATGCCCGGCTAATTTTTTCTGTATGTATTACTTGGCCAATTAATTTCTTCCTATTTATAGTAGAGACGGGGTCTCGCTCTTGCTCAGGCTGGTTTCGAACTCCTGACCTCGAGCAATCCGCCCGCCTCGGCCTCCCAGAGTGCTAGGATTACAGGCGTGAGCCACCGCGCCCGGCCTGGCTTCTTTATCTAAGAAATTCATTTAAACATCTTCAAAATATAATTACCATCTTCTTATTTCTTAGAACCTTCATGATAATCTGTGGTGTATTTATTTTTATAAAATCTTATTGTGTCAGAAATACAGAATAACTTGGGACCTGTCCCTCTAGTCTACCAGATTTAAAATGTGGGCTTACATTTCCTGGGATCCAAGCTCACAGTTAACCAGAATTTCAAGACCCATGGGAAATCTACCCCAGGTCAAATAGTGAGGGATCTCTGTCTTGTATGAACTTCGGGGTAAACAGGAATACAAATGGGGCAAGGTGGTTAAGAGCAGAGTTTCTTGGGGTTCCAGGTCCAAGTTTGCCACTGATTAGTAGCAACACATGAAGACGTCACCTCATTTCTCTAGGCCCTCATTCATCATCAGTAAACTGAAGATAATGATAAAACCATTTAGTTACTGTAAGAAGTGAATTAAATGAGGCAAAAATTAATACACATTAATCACTAAATATATTTTAACTACAATGCAGGTTATTAGGTGGATTAATCAAGTTTATCTAAATAAAGCAAAAACAAAAACAAAACACAACCAGAAAAACTAGGCAATGTTACTATCAGTATTAGATGTTCTTACAGGCAATGGACGGCAATGAACAGACAGAATTGGTAACGTAGATTCAAATTAAGTTCTTCTTGTTATATTTATAGTATGTACTACAGATTTGGCAGCTATAATTCTGGAAACAGGAAATCGTGGGACTGATAAAGATTCTTTTTCCCTCTAGAGATAGTAACACATTATATATGCTACAAAAATATAGGCCCTTATATTTTTATATATTAATATATAATATATAAAATATTTTATATGTAGCATATATCCTGTGCTAATTTTATAGTAATACGAGAAAAAAATGGATACCAGCATTGAATACATCTATAGTATTGCTGACTATAAAAATTAATCAAAATTATTTTCTCAGATGGATTCTGTTTCTTAGGGAATACCTGACCTTTTCTGGTCAAGTGATGCTTAAAAAAATGGCAATGATTGAACCAGGTATAGTGGCTCACACCTGTAATCCCTGCACTGTGGGAGACCAAGGCAGAAGTTTGAGACCAGTCTGGGCAATATAGCAAGACTCTGTCTCTATAAGAAATAACAATACTAAAAAAATTAGCTGGGTGTAGTGGTGTATATCTTCAGTCTCAGCTACTTGGGAGGCTGAGGCAGGAGGATCACTTGAGCTCAGGAGTTTGAGGTTGCAGTGAGCTACGATCACACCACTGCACTCCAGCCTGGGCGATGGAGAAGGACTCAAAAAAAAAAAAAAAAAAAAAAAAAAAGGCAATGACTGCACTCAGGTACTTTTCTCTTTTCCCTTAGTGTCCAACAAAATATAAATCTGACTGCTGAACTACTATATAGAATTAAGTTCCCATTAACTAAACAAAAGGAGAGAATTATACTGTAGACTACTTAATATACTACTTACAGCTTTAGAAATGTATTGAACATACCCATTTAGCTCTTGCTCCAGATGATTATGTTAAAGGAGTAGAAAAATCAATTTGTACTCCCTAATCTAGGAATAGGGCTGGAAAAGTCTGGTCTGGCATTTAGCATTATCCACTAATAACCTATTCATGGATGATTAAGAATCAGTTATATATAATTCAAGTAAGTACACATTTGTCTGTCTTTTTATTCCTTCCTACCCATCTACCTCCTACCTAAATGTTTATCTTGTATGTTACTGCTGGCCTTTTAGGGTTTCTCTTAGGCTGTACCTTTAGTATTGATACGGACATGTAATTTCTTACTTAGCTCGCTCTGATTTATTGTTCCCTTTCCTACTTTAAAACCATTGTATAATAAAATTAGAGTAAAGCCTAACCTTAATGGGCAGATACAGCATTCTATACTCTTCTTATTTACTGGTAACATACTGGTTAAATAATATATATTACACTTATTATTTTTAAAAAGTAGAAAATATAGTAAGCACTGTGAAAGTAAAAAAGAAAATACATAGTCCTAACACCCAGAGGCACTACTTCTCTTTGTGCATATCTAAATTCACACAATCATCCTCAACAGTAAAGAACTGAATTAATAACAGTAACATCGATTTGGGAAGACTGTTATGAAAATACGGAAAAAAAGTTTACTTCTCTCAATTAATACAAATGAAGAGATTCTTATAATTCTAGTTATACCTGTTCTCTGTATCAAACATTTTCTAATGTTTAGGAAGTCTTGAATGGAATAAAAAGTGGAAAGAGAATAATTGGGAAAGCAAAAACTTCCCTTAAAACATAACTATGCATTTCAGAACAAATATAGTTGTCACATTAAATTCCAGTTTCTGCAAATTTTGCTTGTTAGCAACAAGAGAGAAAATATTCTCTTTGGCATGCCATTTCTAACAGTACGGGCAAATACAGAACACTAAATAGTAATTCTTCTTTGGAGATGAAAACTTTGCCATGAGCACATGCCTTCAACTACCAAAAAAAAAAAGGGAACAGATAGTGTTGTATTGGGGTGGTAAGGTCATTATGGGTGTTTTTCTTTTCTACTTTCCAATGCTTCTATAATGTTGTGAATATTTAAAATTTCTTAAAAAGAACTATTTCTAAAGAATAAATATTGATTTATAGGCTTACTAGCAAGATACTGAGGTCTTAACTTCTACCAAAAGAACGGAATTTAGTGTTGAAAAAGGTTAAAGAGAAAATGGTAGATAGACATGCCCACATAAAGACGTGTAAATGACCTATAGGTTTGACTTCTATGTTTGTTATTGTTTGATAGGCAGATCACTGGACTTCACAAGCAAAGCTCCCAGGGAATTTCAAACTCCTACATGTAAAAGCAAGCACAGATACTTAATACATCAAACCGACTACCTTACAGTTCAAAAAGCCCATACTACTCAGATGTTCTTTTAAAATCAAAAACGTGCTAGTAAAGAACTGAAGCTTTCTTCCATGTTTTTGTACCAATATACTTCCTCACCAGGTTAGCGCAAAATAAAACAAACTTGGTGTACTCCCCTAAAAAGGGAAGCTTTGGCTTTCCATTTCTCCTTCACACTTTGTCAAACACCCTGGCACCAAGCATAGAACAGTCATTCATAAACACTGTCTAAGAATGATACATTCAACTTATTCATGTTGATAGTAAAGATGCTGAAAATTTTCCTTTTAATGGCATCAGGGTGCTCAAAAAGAATTATGTTTTTATGAAATGATGGCCTAAATACTGTCAACTACGTAGTTCTTGTTTTTCTATCAAATTTTACAGAATTCAAGTATGAAATGTCCTTTATATCTTGGAATGCTCTTTTATTCAAAATGAAAATAAACAGTTTCATTATTATTTCATACCAAATGTTAGCTCTATACAAATTTCTTAAGATATCTAGCCTTGGTTTTTATACAAAAAGTCAATTATGTGTGCAAAAATTCAATTCTTCCCCCATTTATTGCAATACAATGGATGATCGACTATAGCAATCTTTGTATAGTGAATCAAAAAACTGAGGAATGGAGTCCATTTTTGTTTGTATTTAAAAGCAGGGAGGTACTGTTATAAAAAAAGTCTTATCATCATGCATCACTACTCTATTTAATTCAGGATGAATACAAAAGCAACTGGGGGGGAAGGTTTTTTTTTTTTTTTTTGCTATACAGCAAAAGTAATACTGTAATAAACTTCAAAAATAAAATAAAGCCAGAAGAAAATGATTATGTTCATTCTGAGACATTTTAAACATAAAGATGTGGCAAATACTGGAAGAATAAAAGTTACCATTAGTTTTCACATAAGTAATATTACAGAATACAGATATTAAACAAAGCTCCACCACCAGCCCAAAGTGCATGAGTCCATTTTCATGACACATACAAAACCTATAACAAAAAGGTAAATAAATGCATAAACCATATTTATATTATCACTTAAGATGTGACACAAAGCAATTTTAAATTATATCTGACATTCTGTTCTTATCAGGACTCTATTTTTGTTCACATACTATAAGGATATAGAATGTCAGCTTTCAACTTGAATTGTTTCACTATTGGAGAGTTCTGTCATGATCATAGTAGGATTTAAACATAGTTGTTCATATTAAACAACTTGCTTATTCATATAGAACAAACAAACAAACAAAAAACCTTTTAATAAAGATAGTATGAGAAAATGAACTGCCTGGTAAGCAGACCAGATACCTTATACAGATGATTTATTTACATTAAGAGAAACTAATGTTATTAAGTGGCTTAAATGTGTAAGCTGGGAGATGCAAGTTCTAATAAGCCTATTATTTATGACAGACCAATACACCCCTCCAATTATGCATTTTAACCTGCTTTTGTTATGTCTAAAGTGATATGGCTGAGATAAAATGAACTCCAAGTGATTTCTAAATGTTTCAAGGAGTAGCATTATTACTGTAACATTGCTTGACAACAGAATACCTTGGTTCCAGTTTATAAAACTGGCATTTAGTAGTCAAAACACCAATAGCTAAGTAATAAACTATGATCAAGAGGTTGCTAGCCATATGCTTTACAAACTTATTATTTAAGTGAAGATGGAATACATCAGTTGTCTTGAGTCAACAATCGAGTCTCAATCACCAGGCAGTAATCTCAGTATGCTGTATTTTATTTGAATAGTACTTAACATAAAAACACCATGCCCTATATTATTAATCAGCACATTGTGATTTGCAGTATTGTGGGATTTAAAAAGATATTGAAGCATCTGTTTGATATTTGTAGTATAATTTGATTATCATCTGTGTTTTACAGAAAAGAAAAGAGAAGTTTGGAGAAATTAAGGGATGGGATTAAGACGGTACAAATTTTATAATGGAAAAAAATATCTCCCAAGTTTAAAACTCACAAATCAGTCCTTTTTTGATTTTAGAAAGAGTAATAAAGATATATACCATATTAGGAACCAAATACAAACCTAGTATAAAACCTTTTAACAATTAACATTAGTATGATTAAGTTTGTTTATTTAATAAGCAGAAAAAATTCAAGTAGACAGAAGTACTCAATTATAGGCTTGAGAAATCTGACAAGATTCAAAGGGCAAGGGGTAAACATTTCTTTTAAAAATTCCTTTGAGTTTGAACACCGAGAGTTGAATTTATTAAGTAAACAGGCTACTATTCTTAAGGAGATAAAACAAGAACATGATATATTCCAACTGAGGCCTAACAAAAATGTGACTGTGATTTTTTTGAGACGGGAAGTTACACCTTTATATTTCAATATATCTATTGAATAACATGGTATTTTTGATAAACATTTCCTGAATTAAGAGAAGCATGAGTTTTGCTTAGCTCTGGCATTTCAGCTTTTGTCCATACAACATCAGAATTAGAAAAGAAAAACCACTTTTTAAAAAATATGTAGTTTCTTAAAAAAAAAAAACCTTCAGTCTTCTAAATTTTCTTCTAAAATACTCAACTAACAATGGTATTGGCCAAATACCTGAAATCTCAAGATTTTAAAATACAAATGCTTGCACCAAAAGACTATAAAACCTTACCTGAAATATTCTCTGTAGTAATAATTTTCAAACTTTAATTATAGCCCACAGTAAAAAGTATTTTACATTTTTCACACTTACATACACTCACACAAATATATCTGTATAAGTGTAACAAAAGTGTTATGAAATAATACCACCTTCCCTTACTATGAGTGACATATTTAATTTTTTTTAAGCTGATTTTAACCCACTAAACTGATTTAACAACCATTAATGGGTTGTGACTTGAAGTTTGAAAAACACTGCTCAGTACATCTCAGAAAGTTTAAAAGGGGAAGAAGTGTCAAAGGGAGTTGATAAAGCACTTAGTTTGGCTTTGAACAAAAATATTTTGGATAAGTAATAGATGACTAAAAAAGTAAAAATTTTTACAGGCAGCAGGGCAATAACCTCAACCCCAGTCGCCTGCTACTACATTCTATTTCTTAGCAACTAGAGTGGAAAGAATAGGAAAACTACCAAATAAAACCACCTTTTACCTTCTACTTCAAAGTAAAAGTTAATTATGTCTTTTACTAATTAGATTTCCAAGAGCGGCAGTAGGCATTTTTAACAAAACCAAGGCAGAATTAAGAAATATGTAATGTCTAAGACAGCTTCTGGCCTAGAAAAGAGCTCCTGGGAATTATCTAAGGATTCCAACTTCCCTGGAACATGATGCCACTAATATCCTCCAGATTGGCTGGCCCAGCCCCTAGCCCGCTCAAGAAAATGTTTACATTAAAGCTGAGTTCAAATGGAAGGTCAGTTAGCTTTAAGATTTGGAAAACTAGCAACAGCTTTTTAGCTACAGTATAAATCACTGTTAAAAAAATTATTAACTTTCTAAATTGACTAAAATAGCTTCAACTCTATTTCAATACCACCAAATTTCCTTATAATATTTGGTAAGAAGATAAGCTTCATTCCAAAAAAATGTTTTACCTGCAAATCAAAAAGCTTTTCAGGCTTAGCCATATTATTTTAAAGAATGACAACAATTAACTGTGATTTTTATCTCCATTCTGACTTTTAAAATGTCAGTTTAAATCAAGTAAACAAGATAAAGCGTTTATATTGTACAAATTCAGACTTGTTCTTTAGAAATTGTTTCTGTGAATAATGCAGAATAGACACCAGGAGATTATTTTCTATTTCATTATATGCTACACAAAAATCAATATGACTTTATTGGGGCTAAGATGGCTGGAAATATTTTTATCACTCATATCTTAGAACAAAATGCACAGCATAAAAAGCTCAACATTATAAACAAAGATTGGAATCATACAATTCACCCACAGCATATACATCATCTAGTGGAGGAGAAAACCCAACAAAAGAAGCAAGCATTTATACGTACGTATGTTTTAATTTTTAAATTTTTTGACATTAACATCGACATATAAACAGCCCATTATAGACCATGAGTGGGACAAAAAATTGCATATTTTTCTATGTACATATAAGAAAAAAATGTCATTAAGCACATACAGTAGAACCCCTGTATCCATGGGTTTTGCATCTGTGGATTCAAACAACTGCAGATCAAATATATTTGAAAAAACAAAATAAAAATAAAAGCAACAATGAAACAGTAATACAAATATTGCTCCTCACTGTGCTTGCAGACTGTTTCCTGTCCCTTCTTCCACAGTCGCTTTGAAACACGTGCAATTAGGGGATACTACCTGCCACCCTTCCTTGTAGTAGGCATCTTTGAACTTAACTCCTCCCCACTTTTTGAAGATTTTAGTACGGGGTTTACTGTTCTCTCCACCTCCACTCAAGTGCTCCCAGGCAACAGAATATCGATATAGCCGACATAATATAATACAATACATACACAATATAACTCAGTTTCAGGCTGATCACCCAGATCAGGACTCCCAGGGCACCCCCCTTCCTGGCCAGCGTGTACCCTGCTTCCCTGTCTTCCTCTGCAGCTGGATGGTCACAGAACTGGGGCCACCCCACACCCAGCACCCAGCACGCCCCGCATGTTCTTGGCGCCCCCATTCCCAGCCTGGCCCACCCCTCACACAGCCTCTGAGCCTCCCCGTCCCTTTGCCCCGCCGCTACACTGGCAAAGCCAAATCCCAATCCTGGTCAAACCCAACTCTTCACCACTTCTAAGCCCGCACCCAGCCTGCTCAATTTGGCAGAATGACACACCACGACCTCACCGGGCACTCTTTAAACAGAAGCACGCATTTCAAATGGGCCCGGAGCACTGCCTGGCAATTCTACCTTCCCCCTGGATACTTCTCTCCCCCACTCTTCATGAAGACAATTTCATACCTCCTCCTCTCTCTTCAAGCACACCCCTCCTTCCTTTTCCTCACTCTCGGTCCTTAACTGTTTTTTTGCTTTACTCATGTCACCACTAGAACAAACTAGAAATTACCTCTTCTTCCCAAAGTGGCCAATTTACTCAAACCCTTTGCTCTTCCACTCATCCCCATCCTAACCATCCATTAGCATACACCCCTGCTGTAATACCTCCAACCCTAAAGCCAAGCCAAGACAAACAAAAAGAATCTCCCTGGCCCAGCTACGTTCCCATGTGTCTACTCTTTGCCGGCTTATTGCTGCCTGAAATGTTATCAGATGTTTATTTAGTTATTTTTATATTGTCTGTCTCCCCAGCTAAAATGCAGGCACCACCAGGGAAAGAACTTGCTCCATTCACTGAGGTACCTGTTATGTCAAAGAACATGCTCATGCTTGTTGAACACCCGGGAGGTGCTTGGGGAATATTTGCCGAACGAGTGAACTTGGTCATCAGTGGTGAGGCTTTGAACCTGGGTCCTTAGGATGTCAAGGCCTGTTCTTCTTCCTACTCTTTCTAATACACAACTGTCTGTATTTCTCAAGAAAATAAGACAGAGTGTGAACCCAATTAAGTTTCTTTTTGTCAATCAATTAACTTATTTCAAAATTATTTATTATGTATTAAGATAAGGAACATGCTTCAAATAGTAAATAAAACAGACAAGCACTGTTGTCGAAAGAAGAAAACGATATACACTCCTGGGGTGGTTTAAGACAACAAGATATATGAGACAAATTGTACACAAAAATAAAACTGATTTTTAAAAAGATTCCTTTAAATATCAAGTTGTGCTAGAAGAATTAAGCTGAGATTGGATTTATAAATTAAATATATAATGTATACCTTAATTTTTAAAGGCTCACTTATTATGAAAAACATGCCTTTTATAAGTTTATCTTGAAAATTCCATTAAAAAGAAAATTGTGTGTTGAACGTGATGTTAGTTATTCTTTAAAAAGTGTCCTAAGCCAGGATGGTGGTTCATGCCTGTAATCCCAGTACTTTGAGAGACTGAAGAGGGAGGATTGCTTGAGGCCAGGAATTTGAGACCACTAGCCTGGGCAAGACAGTGAGACCTCATCTCTACAAAAATTTAAAAAGTAAAATAATAAAAAAAAATCAGCTGGGCATGGTGGCATGTACCTGTAGTACCAGCTACTCATGAGGCTGAGGCAGGTGGATCGCTTGAGTTTGAGGTTGCAGTGAGCTACAATTACACCAGTGCACTCCAGCCTGGGCAACAGAGATAGACCTTGTCTCAAACAACAACAACAATAACAAAACAAAAAACAAATGTACTAAAATTGGGATACCTGTAGGACATTAGCAGATATGTTGACAACATTTGTAGAATTCAGTGCTTATATTCTTAAAGTTAATCAACTTATATTTATCACTTTTCATGGCTAAGATCTACACACGAGATCTTACACGAGTTTAATTACAGTACTCTACTTTTGTATATGACGGTTTCTATGTGTACATGCAACTTAAAAACATGGTCAAAAATAGGAATGCACGCATTAATTGCCTGCAGCAGATTAAGACAAAGACACAATGTAATAATCCATTAACAAAGAAAAATGTCTAGCTGACTAAAAGCAAGGCTTCTCTTTTGTAGAGTACCTTAACAAGTCACTACTGGGTAGCATCCAAACCAAACACTTTTGGGTTAAGTGGAGGAGCTACATTGAAACAATTTACTATCCATTTGCTTGTTTTGACACAATAGATACAATACACTGTTTAGACTCTTGACAGGACTGGGGCTTTAAAAGCTACAAGACATTAACAAATTTAGGTTGGCCTCATTCTTTAGGGGCCTAGAAAGTCCTCGCCCTGCACTCTAACAGGAATTCACCCTCCCCTAGCACAGTAAGAGCAAAGAGAAGAGCAACTGGTTCTTCGTAACAGGCTGGAAGGAGAACCAGGTATGACAGGTACATGGTGTAAGGACATGTTTATTGGGTACAAGGACAAGCACGATAGGTCAAGGATGTGACAATAACGTTTTTACTTTACCTTCAATACTACCAACTACTAAAGAACTACTACTTCAAGTGTTTCCTGTTTCGGTTCTCAAGTGCAAAAGCTTAGGCAGCACTTCCTATCCCACTCCCTCAAAAAAAGCAAGCAAAGAAACTTTACACACATAATAAATTTCGCCTAACAATTTAGGCTGGAAGTCCAAATCTGGAAACACCAAAATGCAAACAGTGTAAGAAATCAAATTTCTTCTCATTTACTTTTTTTGGTAGGTGTTTACTGAAAAAGCCTGCCACGGCCATGCAGTGGACCAGGCTCCGGGTATAAAGTGGCCAACCAGTGGTCCCTGTGTCTTTGGAGCTGAGAGTCTGGGATAAGAAAGACAATAAATAAATTGGCATAAAATCCTTATCTACAGCTTATGGTAAAAGCTATGAAATAAAGCAATAGGGTGAAAGGACTGAAATTAATGGGATGGGACGAACCCTTGCTTTTGTCAAGGATCTCCCACAAGGGGGTAAGAGAAGCCAAGACCTGAAGAATAAGGTCGAATTTTCCTCTGTTACCCCGGATGTATTTTAATACAAATCTCAGACACTGCATTATTTCACCAGTAAGTATAATACCTCCATGTGTATCCTTATGGAAAAGACATTTTAAGAATGCGGATAACCACAATGCCATTAAGATACCTAGCAAAACTAGTAACAATTTTTAATACCCAGTCCATACACAAATCTCAAAAATTGTAAAACATGACATTTTTTAGTCTGTTTCTTTTAATCAGTATCTAAAAGACCTGGATCATGCATTGCAACTGGTTGGTATGTCACATAAGTCTCTTTTGAGCACTCACCGCTCCCCAGCCTCTCTCTCTTTCTCATGCCATTCATTTGCTGAAGAAACTGGGTCATTTGTTGGCAGAATATCACATTCTGGATTTAGTTGCTTCCCTCCTCGGGTACATTTAATCTCTATCTGCTGTGTTTCCTATAAGCGTGCAGCTGGATCTGAGGTCTTGATTACACTCAGGGTCGATTTATTTGGCAAGAACGGTTTATAGGCGATGCAGTGTACTTCTTATGGTATCATGGGAGAGGCACAAATGTCTGGCTGTCCCACTTTTAGTGATGTCGAGATTCAGCGATGGATCGATTTGAAGAGAGGGCAGAAGAGCGTCCCTGGCACAGGGGACAACAGTGCACGTCCTGACACAAGGACCATTTGGGAGATAAATGATGCCAATAAAGCTAGAGAACGTGGGTTTATATAGATAGGTCTGTAAATTGGGTGGTGAGTTCCCCACCCAAAAGGATTTTTTAAAAGTAATCACTTCCAATTTCTGTATTTCTATTATTTATGAGATAAATGGGGTAGAAAAAGGATACGAATATCGCAGGGGCACTCCGAGTTCTGATTGAATAGGTCTGGAATGGGGCCCGTGAACTTGCACCTAGAACAAGCTCCAGCTGATGCTGCTGGTCAGTGGCCCACACTTGGTCCAGACCTGCAAACACAGTGCAGACAACAGGCCACCAGGGAAGGAGAAATAGCCACGACAGCTGTGGCTGTAAGTACCATGTCTCCACAGACTCTTTGGCTTCTAGAAACCAAGTCTCTTGGTGTATAAAACTGTCCACCTCCAGCACGGCAGTTCTCACCCGTGGTTCTAGGAACACAGGTTCTTGGGCCACAGCCCAGACCCACTGACTCAGAAACCCTCGAGTTGGGCCCAGAAATCTGGGTTTTAACTAGCACTCGAAATAATTCGGGTGCAAGCTAAACTTTGAGAACCACTGCTCTGGTAGACATTCGGATCTCTGTAACCACTTCAAACAGAGCGGATCCAAATTCATCTTTTCTTTCGTATCAGATTTCCATGTAGACAACTGATGAAGAAAGGGTTTTGTGGCTTGAAAAATGTTTGATATTAGCTTGTGTCTCATTATGTGCTTTGTGGCTCTGGCAGCAGGGAGTGACCTGGGTGCTCCGTATAGAAACGTCTTGCTGTTCCTTTCCCTCAGCAGCTCTCAGCAGCCAGACTTGGAAGGAGAGGAGGTGGAGGTGAGGTAGGGAGGGGATGATTATGATGTTGGGAATGACAGATGACATTTACAAGGTGTTAGGTACTAGTCTAAGACCTCTGCATTTATTAACCCCTCTAATCCTCATAGTCACCCCCATGAAATAGCTGTTGTTAGAATTCAAAGTTTTCGACATTTAAAAACCAGGAGATTTCAATTAATTACCTGAATTCCTTGTTTCTAACTGCAAAACAGAAAAACCTGGCAGCGTAGGGCGTGCATTCCTGCGTGGGAATGGTTGGCTGAGCTTCGCAGCAGCTACCCGGTTCAGACAGAAGAAGTCTCCTGTTCAAGATCCTCACCACCAGGCCCTCCCGGTCGCTTTCGCCACCGACTGGTTCCGGAAGGCATGTGAGTGTGTGGCCCCTGCTTTACGCGTAGACAAGAGGGGGTGGCCACCAAGACGGGAACAGTGGAACTAAAGCCGGTTGTGAACGGGAATAAAGGCCCTGCTGGGTGATAACTGGGAGCTGCAGGCATGGGGCAGACTCCATCAGGGGCTTCTTGGTGAATCTGCTCTACTTCTAACTTCTAAATAGCTCTTGAGTGGTACCTCTTTTCTGTTCCTGGTGCTGCTGCTTCTCCCACTGAACTACCCTGTCCCCCTCTCTCTTCCCGCTTCTGTCCACCCTGCACAGCGCCTCTAGAGGAATCTTTCTAAAACACGGACCCTAGGCCAGGCGTGGTGGCTCAGCCTGTAATCCTAGCACTGTGGGAGGCCGAGGCAGGCGGATTGTTCAAGGTCAGGAGTTCAAAACCAGCCTGAGTAAGAGTGAGACCCCCGTCTCTACTATAAAAATAGAAAGAAATTAATTGGCCAACTAATATATATAAATTAGCTGGGCATGGTGGCGCATGCCTGTAGTCCCAGCTACTTGGGAGGCTGAGGCAGGAGGATTGCTTGAGCCCAGGAGTTTGAGGTTGCTGTGAGCCAGGCTGACGCCACGGCACTCTAGCCTGGGCAACAAACCGAGACTATCTCACAAAAAAACAAACAAACAAACAAAAAAAAACCACGAACCCTATCATTTTGCCCACCTGCCAAAAACCTTTCCCGGGCCCACAATGTTATAATAGTGACTTTCAAACATTAAGACACAGAACTCTCTCTTTAAAGAGAAAGCTGACCTGGGAGATGCATGTATTTAAATGGATAAGTCACGAAAGACGCTGCTATAAACCACCCATCTGACTTTGGGGAAAGCCATTTCGCACTAAATCAGTATTTCCCAAACTTCTGGCTTATGTGTATTGCCCTCGTAGTTTTTTCCCCCAATACCAGCATAACACCTGAATTGTTTATTATCACTTTACTTCTCTTAAATCAGCTAATTTGCAACTTATCTATTCACTTTATCCTTGTTCTAAGCAATAATACCTGTGAAATCACAGGGTCCTTGCGCTAATTATATTTTTCTAATATAATTAAAATACAAAAAAAAAAAAAATGCTTGTTTGCCTTTCCCCTAAAATGTAACCTCACTTGCCAACAGGGATACGCATGTCGCATTTGGGAGACACTGGATTTCAACAATGTCTTCTAGCATCACAATTCTATGACCTAAGTCTAAGGTTCAGTGACAGCCTTCCTGAGTGGCTGGGGCCCTACAAGTGCTGGAGACTCTGAGGCAATGACACACCAATGGGAGTGTCAATGCCCAGGCTTTCAACTCCAAGGGCTCCAACGTATGTTGGCGTCACTCTGTACAAGCCAGACCTAGGTTTGATTTTTACAAAAATTGCTTTAAAAAAAGTCATTCTAGCCTATAGGAAGCTAAGGCAGGTGGCCCTAAGAGCACTATTCCACCCAATGACAGTTACCTAAACTTCAGCCCAAAATGCACAGAAGAAAATAAAGGGTCAGGGAAAGGCTAGACTTCACATGCAGAGTCTCAGATAAGGATGTTAAGAGGCAAAAAGAAATCAGAAGAATAAGGTGCAAGCTGGGTGCGGTGGCTCACACCTGTAGTCCCAGTTATGCAGGAGGCCGAGCCGAGAGGCTGTCTTGAGCCTTTGGCAACATAGAGAGATCCTGTCTTAGGGGGGAAAAAAAAGGAATAAGGTGCCTTTGTCAGTGTCTCACTGGTTTGGTTCCATAAAGCAAATTAATGGCATCTTAGCAGAAACTCTAAAGTTTCATAAAATAGTCACCTTTCTAAATCTTTCTATATTTTTCCAGTTTTTCTCCTCTGAAAGGAGAGGAGACCTTTAAAGTCTTAATCAGCAAATTGTCCTCCTCCCCAATGGAACATAAGCTTTTTCCTTTGAATAAGAATCATGTAGCTGTAGTTACCACCTGTTTCTGATAGCTTTGTCACTAAGCAATGGATATTGAATAATCCAGTCCTGCTCTATTTAAATGTGGACATTATCAGATTTCTTGTTTGTTTTACTTCTTGGTTAGGAAGATGTGCCAGTAATTGAGATGAGTGTTACTATCCAATATTGAAATTAAAAGGAAGACACTACGAAACTGTAACTTCAGCAGGAAAAATTAAAGGAAAGTTGGGGGGGAGAGGAATTAGAGAAGAGATGAAACATCACATAGATGTTCTAAAGTACTCAAGCAACAAAGGAAAAATCTTTTCATAGGATCAACTCCTATCCCAGGAGCACCTTTAATTACCTCTGACACAATTCACTAAAGCACATTCTATTAAATTTCCTTTGGCCTGACTGTCATTTGCCAATAAACTTTTGAATTTAACTTTCTGTCTAAAATTGGTGCACTTACCATATATTTTTAAAAGTATAAATGTATAAAGCAGAATTTTCACCTAAGTTTTTTATGGAATATTATTACCTTTCAATATTTTTACCCCTTGACTTGTGAATACTCAAAAGTAGATAATAACACACCTATGTCTTACCATCTGAACTCTTGCTAACTGAACTAAAAAAGGGAATAAATTTGGATAGCAAGGATTATTTATATTTTCATTGCATATGCCTCCTGGCGTAATATACTGAAAAGAAAACAATATCATCTAGGAAGTATCCTTGCCAAAAGTTTTTCATAAAGAAACAATCATATATAATAATGAGAAAACAATTATATATATGTGTATGTATATGTATATATATGTGTATGTATATGTATATATATATATATCATATCAGCCTGAACTTGTCAATAATGTCACTGTAATAAAAAATTAAAAAAAAAAAAAAAAAAAGCTAGGAGATTGTCAGAGACCAAAGACATACGGTAACTTAAATGCCAGGTATGATCTTTGGATCCTGAATTGAGGGGTAAAAAAATAGCTATAAATAATATTATTGGGAAAACTGAAGGAAACTGAATATTGGACAATGGTATTGCATCAATGTTAAGTTTCCTAAGTATGTTATTTTGTGGTTATGTAGGAGAAATATCCCTGTTCTTAGGAAATGCAAGCTGAAGAATATAGGGGTGAAGTGTTACAATGTCTGCAGTAACTCTCAGATGGTTTAGAAAATAAAGTTGAGGAGGGTGTGCATTGAACATGCACATATCTGTATGTTCAAAGGGAGAGAAAGCCAATGTGACAAAATGGTAAGATTATCAAATTTGGAATACACCTTTCAAAATATAGGAGGTATGTGTCAGTCAAAATATCAGGAAAAAAAGCAATAATTTTTCTGAAAAAAATTAAATGTGACTGTCACAGGCCTTAGTCATTTAAGCGTAAAGTTTTTTAATACTGTTACATTTTTGAAGTGTCTTAACATGAAATGCTGATTTAAGTTTTCTGAGTATTCCCAACAGATCTTAGACATTAACTCTGTTTTAAACACTAAATAAGTGTGCCCAATGCACACCTCACATTGAGTCTAAAATATAATGAGCCACCGAATTCAAAGATCATGGGAAAAAAGCTAATGACCAAATAGAACCGAACGTCTAAACAGCGACACACAATATTGTTTTCTACTCAAGCCCAATTTCAAAGGAAAGTAGTTTTCAATGGTTGGTTGGTCAAAACCAACATTAAATAGCAAGCACTAAAAAGTTAATTGAATGTTTGCCAGGAAGAGTAGGACTCGTTTTCATACTGGATAATTAATTTCTTTGTTTTTATAAGAATTTTAAAGAGTGACCAACATGTGCCCCGTGGGTAATTAACTTCATTCAAGAAAGACTCCTTACTTCTGGGCCATGGACTATGCTGAGGTTGGGAAATACTCCAAGAATGTATTTATTTATTTTAAAAGTTTTCTTCTTATAGCATTTTCTTTATCTAAAAGATATGCATGACAATTTTATAGTATTTGAACTCAATTACAAATAGTTTTAATAATATAGTTTACAGCACATACCTAGATAAATCCCCATAAAAGATACAGGTTTATAATATGGTCCATTTTAAAATAAATTATAATCAAATGCAATGGATCTTAGTAATTTTAAACATATAACCAAAATATTAGTTGGATTATCAGTCTAGGTTTAAAAAAAAAATCTGAACATCTGGAAAGTTTCCATAAACACATCAAAAGAAATTATAGATATTTGTATACATCATTACTTCATGAAACACCAGTTTAAAAAGTAATTTAAAAGATTAATATGGCATCTAAGTGTGAATTAGTATTATTTTTTCTATGTATTTTTAGTTGGCCAATTAATTTCTTTCTATTTTTAGTAGAGACGGCGTCTCACTCTTGCTCAGGCTGGTTTCGAACTCCTGACCTTGAGCGATCCACCTGCCTCAGCCTCCCAGAGTGCCAGGATTATAGGCGTGAGCCACTGCACCCAGCCTAAGTGTGAATTATTTTGTGATGAATTTACTATGATTTTTAAAAGTTTTACAATTTCCTGCTAAGAATAAAATTCACATTCTTCCAAGCAAAATTTTTATTTTCTTAAATGTGAATCCTAAAAAGCAAAAAGTTCTGTAAAACTGAGTAAGTTAAACATTACCCTATAGCTTCCTTATGTAACCTCCCTGAAAACTGGGGAAATTGTTACTTACATGTGTTTTACAAGTGAAATTTCTATAAAAATACAGTTTTCCTATAGTAATTAAAAGAATAGGAATTATTTCATAACTTTCGTTTTGTTTTGTTTTGAGACAAGGTCTTGCTCTGTCACTTGGGCTAGAGTTGACACCACTGGGTGTCATTATAGCTCACTACAACCTCAAACTCCTGGGCTTGTGCATCCTCCTGCCTCAGCCTCCAGAGTAGCTGGGACTACAGGCATGCGCCACCACACCCAGCTAATTTTTTCTATTTTTTTTTGTAGAGGTGGGGGTCTTGCTCTTGCTCAGGCTGGTCTCGAACTCCTGGCCTTAAGCAATCCTCCTGCCTCAGTCTCCCAGAGTGCTAGGATTACAGGCATGAGCCACTGCGCCCAAACTTTCTACTTTCTGAGACTGGATTTCATCTTCCACATTATAGGGGCACAAGAGCTTTCAATGAACAGCATTACGGTGTTGATGTTTGTCTTCTTGGTTACTTTCAGAATCACAGTAGTGGTTAGCAGGCTGGCCCTCTGGGCCCCTTCAGTCACCCTCCCGGCAACAGTCACATATAAAACAGTTGCCCACTTTATCTGCAACTTTTAGCTACCAAAAATCATTCACAACCCAAGAAATGATAGTTTCCCATTTATTTCTTCACTAAAATGAGTTTGAATGAAATGGTTCTATTAAAAGTATAATTTATTGATAATTGCTACAAAACACTTTGTACTCTTCGTTTCTTGACTTTCTTTTAAGAATAGATGACTTATTTTGGTAATAAAAGGTTAGCACAGAGAAAAGGGTAGGAAGTGGCTAAAGTATGGTATTCAAAGCCTTTGGTGAAGGCAAAAGTCCTGTTATAAGTATTCAAAGTTATACAAGTCAGTGGACTTTACTTTGATGTGAGCTTTACACCATCACACAAACAAGCATCTACATCTTTTCAAAATATTCTGACAGACACAGGCAGGCAAACAGAAAGGACTAGTACCATCCTGGACGTTTATATAGACACTGGTTAAGATGGAAAGTGAAGAAAGTGAGGGGAACAAGCAATCCCAAGGCAGTCCAAAATATACTTTTTCTTTAAAAATCACCATACTCCCACAACCTTGTGGGAGTTGTTAATACTGGAGTTTACATTTTCTTTCTCTTAATTTTAATTATCATGGGTACATAAAAGTTGTGTATCTTCATATGGTACATTTTCTTTTAATATTTTTGTATGCACATTTATATTGATTTCCCTACAAAGCAGAACTCATACTAAACAGCGTATACTCTATTTTCACTTAACATTACATAGAACGTACCCGTAAGTAATTAATCTTCAAACATGACTTATTTAATGGGCACTCAATAATTTATTATATAAATAAATCATTTCTTTATTAATATTTTTACTATCAAATGCCAGTTTTCCCCTCTAATTTTCCCGTGTCCTTCCGCATCAGTAAGACTGGAAGCCTCCTGAGGACACACAGAGTGTCTTGTCTGCCTCCCAGTATTTAGCACGAAGCTGTGCGTGGAATATACACAGACGTGGGTGTTTTAGGAGACAGAGAAGGGGTGAATGGGTGGGCTTAGCTGTGGAGGGAAGGGCACACACACAGATACTTAAAGAATCCTGCAAAGAGAAATAAGAAATGAGTAAAATAACTACTTATCAAGACAGAATCACGGAGTTTGGGGATCAGAGGCACCAACCAGGTCCCTCGGAAGGCGGGCACAAGACACAGGGCTGGGCCGAGGGGGGCTGGCTGAATGTGCCTGCTAGAATCAGCCCCCCGCGGCGGCCTTCCTTCTCCACTCTGCAGAAGAGGTTTTTCATCGGGGGAGGGCAGGAAAAGGCTAATTCCTGTCACCCTAACGTCCAGTCCACCACCCACCGTCCCTGACCACGCACACAAAACTTTCACTGGGTTTTCTCGCGCCTGCCTCGCTCTCAGGTATAAAAGCGCACCCGGCAATCACAGGGCACTGCAGATCACTTCCACCAAGAGAGAAAAACAAACTCAGGGGAAACAGAGAATGGAAGAGAATTTCAAGAAACAACACAATCAATATTCTCAGACTGGAAAGGAAAAAAATGACTTGCCCGAAACGAGAATAAAAAGTTATAAAAAAAAAGAAATGAGAGAATGCGCAGAAAGAAAGCCTTGAGGGGGAAAAAAGGAGGGGGCAAAAAAAAAAATTAATATGAAGCGTGGCCGACTCACTGCTTGCTCACCCACAAGCCATTTCCTGTCCCCTTCGTCCAAGGAAAGAAAAGGAGTCTGCCTCCTAGGACAGACTTCAAAGTCAAGCGGAGGAAGGCTGGATTAGGGACTCGACACACAAGCCCCAAAGAGTGACTTCTACTGCGACAAGGTCCAGTAAAGGGGCCAGAGACACCGCGCAGGAGGCGCTCAGCGAGCATAGCCTCCTGAGACCCCCCAGGCCCCCACAGAGTCACCGCTGGGTTCCTGGTGACAGTGTTCTGCCTTTCCAGGGTGAAGTCGTACTTGGAAAGCCCGAGCAAGGGCTGACAGAGCCTCTCTCACACCAGCCACATCCCACATGCCCACTGTCCCCGGCTGCAAAGGCAGCCTGCAGCAAGCTCCGTCACCCGATTTAACATGCAGGATCCGGGCGCGAGTCCCTCTTACCACACTCGATCCCCTGGCACCTGACAATGGTGAGGACGCGTGCCGTCTAACGAACAGCTGTCCGTGGACAGACGTGTAAAATCAGCCAGGTTGTAGGAGGGACCAAGGACAGCAGTCGGGGGCAGATACAGCCAGATACTCACCTGGCCAACCTCCTCCTGCAGCTAGGAGTGGCTAAACGGCCTAGTTCTGACTCATGAGACGTAAAGGTAACTCTGCTCTTGGGATTCCGGAAAAGACTTTCTTCCCTGATGAAAGGGAAAAGAGCTTAAGGGCGGCCGGCCCCTCTCCTTTTGCTTTTGTACATTGCTGTATGAGAACCCAAAGCTTAAAGAGCTGCAGTCAACTTAAAAGTAGGAGAGAGAGATTGTCACACACCAAGGAAAACAGGAAGAAAGATGGAAGAGTCTGGATTCTTTTTTTTTTTTTGAGACAGAGTCTCACTTTGTTGTCCAGGCTAGAGTGAGTGCCGTGGCGTCAGCCTAGCTCACAGCAACCTCCAACTCCTGGGCCCAAGTGATCCTACTGCCTCAGCCTCCCGAGTAGCTGGGACTACAGGCATGTGCCACCATGCCCAGCTAATTTTTTACATATATATATCAGTTGGCCAATTAATTTCTTTCTATTTATAGTAGAGACGGGGTCTCGCTCTTGCTCAGGCTGGTTTTGAACTCCTGACCTCGAGCAATCCGCCCGCCTCTCGGCCTCCCAGAGAGCTAGGATTACAGGTGTGAGCCACCGCGCCCGGCCTGGATTCTTGATGACAGTGTTGAGTGCCCTGTGTTCACTGTGAGAACAGCATCCCTGGTGCCTGGTTATGTAAAAAAATAAATAAATAAGTAAATCATCGCTGTTTAAGCCATTTGCAGTTGGGTGTTCTCTTACTTGGAGCTGAAAGCATTCCAGTTAATACAGAAGACTTGAAGAATAAAATCAAGAAAAGCTTTCAGAAAGAAGAATAAAAGGCAGAGAAAGAAAAAGTAATAATATTAGAAGATAAGGTCAAGAGATTCAACATCCAACAAATAAGATTTCTGAAAAAAAAAAACAAAAACAAAACAAAACAATAAAGACAGGAAAGAAAATTACCCAAAGATAAAACAAGAACTGAAGGGCATGAATTACTAGATTAAAAGAGTCTACCAGGCCAGGTGTGGTGGCTCACGGTGCCTTCGTTCTGGGGACGGTTGTAAGTTCTAATGCTGTCCTGTGTGACCACTCCCAAGGCCCTGGACCAGATCCTAATACGGGGGGAGGGGGGGAACAAGAGGAAGCAGTGACAACTTTGTTTCAGATCACTCTCGAGCGGCTTCCTGACGCCCGCTGAGGGTGCCTGCTGGCTCTCGGGTTGTCATAGCGGCACGTGCCACGCTGTAGCCACAGCACGAGACCCACCACCAGCAACAGACGCCGCGACCTTCACCACCACCGGTGACCGGCTCCTTTGCTTCTCCTCTAACTCCTTCTCCCGCTGCTCGCATGTGTTTTTTACTATTTCCAGTCATCTGGCCCGGCCTGGGGCTCCCCGCTCCACGTGTCAGCTGCGGCACTCACTGCCCACGCTGTCCACCGCTGTCACGGGATGACAGGGCCCGGCACCGACAGCGTGCAGGGCCTGCTGGACACCAGAGACACTCGCAAGTCATCCTGTTTCCTCTTCAGCTCAAACCCTGAGAAGGAGACACTACCCTCTCACCCTGCAGATGAGAAAGCACAGGTCCTGCGATGGCTTTGTGCGTGGGCCGCACGGTCCGTGGGGAACGTGTGCAGTGGACGGTCTCGCCCCAGAACTCACGCCCTGACTTACCAAGACTCACCTCCGCTTCTACCCCCTTTCCTTTGGTTATAAAGGAGACTTTGCCTCAAGACCAAGAGTCAGACTGACAACTACCTAGCCGCTTCAATGTGGCTGGACAAGTTGACTGGTATCGGGACAATAATGTCAAAGAGAAAAATGCCACAGCGTGGGTTCGGGGAGAGCGGCATGTGTCTCTTCAAAATGCTTAAGCGCAGAGCCGTGAGATGTCTGAGGAAGAGAAATAACTGTCATAAAATCCAAATTCAGAGGGAAACTGAAGCCATTACTGGACAGACACAACCAAGAATTTTCCAGAAAGGCTGAAATCACTGAGAAGGAAGGTGCTAATGTTCTAGGCGGAAGTCTAATGGGCCAATAAAACAGGACGCAAGGGCTCACTAGAGAGCCCTTCCGCCCTCAAACCGCGGAAACTGCCCCTCATTTAGGATTTGCCATTCGAAGAAGGGTAGAGGCTAGAGAGCACATCGAATAGAAAATGAAATGTTTCAAGAGCAAAAGACCCTAATTCGAACACAGCTGGAAGGTTACTGGAGCAATGCCACAGAGCAAAAGGAGAAGGTATCTTCAGCCAAAACACCATCCATCCTACATTCAAATAAAGTCTTAGGCTATACTCTAGCCCAGAGAAAAATATATTAAAACAGTTCCATTAGTTCCAATAAATATTTTATATATTCAACAAATGTATATAAAATTTTCATAGATGATTCTGGCATTTATAATAGGTGTTCAATAAATATTAACTGACTAAAGAAATGAACAGAAAATAGGTTTCCAGGAAATGAACTCTAATTTCAAACACGGACCAATACAAAATCATTGCTCCATTTTGAACAGTTCAATGTCCAGCTGTCATTTAAGAATCAGTTAAGTCACTTACATACCGCAATACGTCTCCTAGGATGAACATATGGGTGTCATCTCTCCTCTTTGGAGACTTAACTATTCAAAACCAAACAGCATTGATATAGAATACTGGCAACTATTATTTGGTTCATTTTAATTTTGCATATAATACTTTTTTTTTGAGACAGAGTCTCACTCTGTAGCCTGGGCTAGAGTGCCGTGGCGTCAGCCTAGCTCACAGCAACCTCAAACTCCTGGGCTCAAAAGCAATCCTTCTGCCTCAGCCTCCCTCCCGATTTTCTATATAATACTTTTCTACCTTACGTGGTAAATTTTTTTATGTTTGCTCTTTGACCGATTGTGTTCCCTTCAGGGCTGACTATCGCTGCCGTAATCATGGCACTGAATCATGGCACTGAAGAATGTGCATTGGTTAGGGGGAGGAAACATTTTAAAAAATGTGCCGCATTCCAAAGTCAAATGTAGAGAGTAACTACAATTTGGGATTACATACCACTGCTTCCATTAGAATGGCTAATGGTCAACTGAGAGTTTACTGTAGGAAAATATAAAAGCAGAAAAGAAAAAAGGATAATTTCAGTAGTGATAAAATGTATAGTTCCTTTGATGACACGAGGTAGAAGACTGCAGTTGGATTCATCTGAGTTTTATACCTGCCCTGCTGGGAGGAGAGAGAAAGAGACACTGGTTCTGCCTCTTTGTGTTTTTTAAAGAGTTCTTTTGAGAAGGGTGATTAAATAGATATGCTGTATATAGAAATATTAAAAGAGATGGCATTTGAATTATGGGTATCGATTTATGTAAGAAAGAGCCTAATAAGGACTGAGAATATCTGATAAAATGAGCCTTGCTGGGCACACGTCAGACAGGCCAGGACAACGGGGGACGAAAACGATCAGTGAGAAAGAAGTGACAACAGTCAAAGCCCAAGACGCCCAGGACAGATCTGGCTACAGGAGGGAAAAAGAAGTGACAAAAAGAATCAATGATATGAAGGAAAACAAGTAGGTAAGGAAACAAAAGCCAGAGACATAGAAAGCACAGAGAGGAAAATACCTGAGAATAAGAAAGTCTGGAACAGGAAAAGGAAATCTTGTATCGGAAGAGATTCTGATGGGTCACGATACAGAAAATAGTTGCAGAAATTTACAAATTGCATTGCTCTTCCCTATTTCTTTCTTATCTGTTTATCTGATCTTAAAAGCAACATATTGCTTAAGTGGTAAACTTACCAAACCCAAAGCCATAGATTTAGAAAAAAAAAAGTTGCTCTGTTAAGCCTATATTAACTCATTATTAAATAACAAAGCTTTCTGGCAGTAATTTAGGCCTTTACATTATTCTCTTAAAAGATAGTGTCTGTAATCCCAGCGCTTTGGAAGGTCAAGGCGGGAGGATCACTTGAGGCTAGGAGTTCAAGACCAGCCTGGGCAACATATGGAGACCTTGTCTCTTATATAAAAAAAAAAAAGAACAGAAAAAAGATATTAAGGTCAAGAAATGACAAATGATAGGCCGGGCGCTGTGGCTCACACCTGTAATCCTAGCTCTTGGGAGGCCGAGGCGGGCGGATTGCTCAAGGTCAGGAGTTCAAAACCAGCCTGAGTGAGACCCCGTCTCTACTATAAATAGAAAGAAATTAATTGGCCAACTGATATATATATAAAAAATTAGCCGGGCATGGTGGCGCATGCCTGTAGTCCCAGCTACCCGGGAGGCTGAGGCAGAAGGATCACTCGAGCCCAGGAGTTTGAGGTTGCTGTGAGCTAGGCTGACGCCACGGCACTCACTCTAGCCCGGGCAACAAAGTGAGACTCTGTCTCAAAAAAAAAAAAAAAAAAAAAAAAAGAAATGACAAATAATTTTCCCAATATACATCCCAAATACATAAAGACTATTTTAAAGACCATTTATAAACTAATTTCAGTATAAAAATTTTTCTATTTCAGATTCTTTGAGATTTCAAAGATGGACAGACAGACCAACTGACTAACTGACTGACCAACCTATAGATACACACTCTGTTGAGATTCTGTAAGAAACAATGTGCTTCAATAACCATCCCAAACTTTATATAGCACAACTGATTATTAGAGAGAATATTTTCATTTTAATAATCTGATGGTAGGGAGACGGGGGAAGGAGGGAGGGCCGGGGTGGGGGGCAAGGCAACATACGTAACCTAAACATTTGTACCTCCATAATATGCTGAAATTAAAAAAAATCTGACAATATATTCTATCTGGTTAAGATTTAATATTTTAATATATTAGAGGATTTTAATATACTACATGCTACATTTTACAAAATCATTTTTCCAGGAAAAACTGGAAGAATCAATTTTTCATTTGCTTTTTCATCTTTTTATTTTTTATGATTTTTATAATCAGGCAATACAAAGAAAAGTAAATTATGACACTTTCTCATAAAATTTCTATTTGGAAAAAAGGAACATACATTCCACCAAGTTGCAAGCTCCTTAGGAGCTCACCTGAGCTGAGTACATCCTCTAGCTCCTGACAGGGGCATATACTAAATTTGCTTATTGATCTTTTTAGTTAGTTCAATAATTTATTTCCTAACTAAGCCCTTACGAAATAGACAAAGGTAGGTAGAAAAATCTAAAACTCTTCCAGAGCAAAAGGGCAAAATAAGTATTCACAGCATATATCTGAATGTTGTAATGCTATATATATAGTAATTGCTCAATAAATATTTAATGAATGAATAATGATTAAACATCTGGGTTTTGAAATTAAATTTTTAAGAGAGGAAAATCTCCTATTTGTTAATGAAAATTGGTTATAAATTAACTATCAGCAAAAGTCATTCACTGCTACAATTTATACACATATTGTAATACCATATGACACTATTGTACTTGAGTTAACAAGCAGAGTAGATAGTCCATTTATATTGGCAATGTTCCACAAACAACAAAGCTAAGTCCAGTAGATACAACATTTTCAAAATGCATGTAAACTATTTAGATGAATTCTTTCTGCGGACAATCCCAGAGGAGAGAAGAGAAAATGATGTGTTTTACCCTAAGAGCTCAAAGCTCTCTTGGGAGGTAATTCAATTGAAATTTTACATTCAGTCTAGCCAGACAGTGATAAACAGATGCTTAAATTAGCTGCATTATGCCATAATCAAATATCTTAAGAAAAAAAGTTTTTAAGAAAAAAATAGAGAACAAGGTGAAGATGGAAAAGAGAAGAAATTAAACATAAAAAGAGCTTACTGTTATTCTCAGAAAAAAAATATTTTCATGACTTCTTTTGTAAGTAGTATACCATAGAAATCAACCATGCCTCTCAACACACTTCTTGGTTAGTTTGAACCATGGTGCAAGTTAACACACAATCAATTAAAAATAATCAAATTTTTGTAGTAAATTTTTAAGAATTGATATAATTTTCAGGGCTTTTATGGTTACAGGTACAAAATTTAACTTGTATTTGTGTCTTTTAATAAAAGCATCTTCAACTCTTTTTTTTGAGACAGTCTCACTCTTGTTGCCAGGGCTAGAGTGCCATGGCATCAGCCTAGCTCACAGCAACCTCCAACTCCTGGGCTCAGGCAATCCTCCTGCCTCAGCCTCCCGAGTAGCTGGGACTACAGGCATGTGCCACCATGCCCGGCTAATTCTTTCTATATATTTTTAGTTGGCCAATTAATTTCTTTCTATTTTTAGTAGAGACGGGGTCTCGATCTTGCTCAGGCTGGTCTTGAACTCCTGACCTTGAGCAATCCTTCCACCTCGGCCTCCCAGAGTGCTAGGATTACAGGCGTGAGCCACCACACCCGGCCTTCAAATCTTTTCTGAAAGTAACTGAGTTACAAATAAAATATAAATCAATAAAAGATGAAAGATTAAAACTGACTCACAAAATCACTCCCCATATCAAAATGGATAGTATTATAAAATCAGCTTTAAAAAAATTACATAGCAATCAAACAAAGGGAGATAACCTATATCAAAAATCTGTAATCTCCATTTAACTGACTCACTCAATTAACTGATGCTCTCCACTTTTTCTCTAAAACACATGTATCGACACTAACTGCCTACTGCAAACATGCAGCTAGCAAAGGGTGGAGCTATGCTCCAACACTTCCATATATATATATTGGCATCTACTAATTGAGCTATATGCTTACCAAAAATCAGTTGTGCTGTTCCCAACTGAGTTTTTGCCAGTTGTACTTGTTACTTAATTAAATATTAACCATGGAAATATGAGTATAAAAAGAGACTTTTTTTCTAATGGAAACTAAATTGAATGCTTCAGAAAGATTCAATATAGTCACTGGGAAAAAAGTGACTATATGATGTAGGTATGAGCAAATATTTTAAAAATAAAGCAGCATGTTGCATTATTTCAGGATACGGAAAAAATAAAAATAGAGAAACAAAACACAACAACAACAACAAAACCAGAATGGGCAGACACAGTGGTTCATGCCTGTAATCCCAGCACTTTGGGAGGCCAAAGTGGGAAGATCACTTGAGGTCAAGAGTTCAAGACCAACCTGGGCAATATAGTAAGAGCCCATCTCTACCAAAAAAATTAGCCGAGTGTGCCGGCATGCAACCGTACTCCCAGCTAATTGGAGGTTAAGGCAAGAAGATCACTTGAGCTCAGGAGTTTGAGGCTGCAGTGAGCTATGATCATGCCATTGCACTCCAGCCTGGGCAACAGAGCAATAATCCTTGTCTCAAAAAAATAGATAAACTAGAAGGATTAGAAATTAAAATCTGGAAGGATTCTACACTGATTATTTTGTAAGTTTTTTTTTTTTTTTTTTTTTTGAGACAGAGTCTCACTTTGTTGCCCAGGCTAGAAGTGAGTGCCGTGGCGTCAGCCTAGCTCACAGCAACCTCAAACTCCTGGGCTCAGTGATCCTACTGCCTCAGCCTCCCGAGTAGTTGGGACTACAGGCATGCGCCACCATGCCCGGCTAATTTTTTGTATATATATTTTTAGTTGGTCAATTAATTTATTTCTATTTTTGGTAGAGACGGGGTCTCGCTCAGGCTGGTTTTGAACTCCTGACCTTGAGCAATCCGCCCGCCTCGGCCTCCCAAAGTGCTAGGATTACAGGCGTGAGCCACCACGCCCGGCCTATTTTGTAAGTTTTTAAAGTTCTAACTTCACTTTAAAGACATTTAGACTGGAGATCATAGATGATAAACCAGAGTGTGTTTTACATAAGAAGGGCAACATTAAATCCCAATCAGAGAATCAACACTCAAAGAAAGGGCCTTGACCAAACTTAAAAGATAGGTGAATGAATATACATGTATGTCTTAACTTAAAACAAAATGCTCAAGGCTTTCCTATATGAATCTTTTCTTTAAACAATTCCCTGCTTAAACTCCAACTATGATAGCATAAGAGGTTTCTACTCCACTATGCTGGAGCCTAGAACACAACACAAGATGCTCACTAACTAGTGGTGAGACGACTCAGTATGATCAAGGGCTTTGGCAGAAGCACGAACAAGATGCTAAGAGCATCCAGCTAGGCTTGGGTAGCTGGGAGAAGGTAAGAAAAAACTGAAATGAATTGAATCTTAAAGGGAATAGAGTAGTTTAGCAGGCAGAGAAGAAGAGGAGACAGAGGCAGGCAGGTGAAAGACCAGCGTAGGCCAGTGAGAAAGAGAAGTGTTCCAGGGAAGTGACCGAAAGCGAAACTGGACGCAAGCTAGTTCACGAAAGGCCTGACCAGCCATGGCCAAGAGTCTGATTTTTATCTGGTAGGCAAAATAATTTGAAGAATTTTAAGTAGAGCAATAACCAGATTTCTATTTCAGAAATACTGCTCTGGCAGCAGTTATGGAAGATGGAATGGAGGAGGAAGGAAGACTGGACTGGAAGAGCAACTGTAAAATTAGAAATCCAAACGAAAACAGGGCCCATTGCATTGGGAAAATGTGGATTGGGAAAACGTGGAATGTGGATTTGGCATTTAGGAGGCAGAATCAACACCAACAAGAATTAAAGAGAACTGCTGAGAAGAAAAGGGACGAGGGAGGAAATAACCCCTTGGAAATAATGACTAGGAGGCGGAGTCTGCCCACTCAGCCACTGAAAGTGTGAGGCTGGGCCTCACAGCAGAGGTCAAGGCCTGAGGAAGGGACGGGAGGCAAACATTAGCCATGCACAGGAATGGTAAGAAACTGGTCCCTGGAGCCAGGCAGCGTGATTCCAGCCTGTGCCAACGATGACTTCTGTGACCCTCTCCCTGCCTCTGCCTCATCATCTGTAACAGACAGGTGAGAACAGTACCCACCTCGTGGGATCGCTGGGAAGATTAAATGCGAAGTGTTCAGAACAGTGCCTGGCACGAAGTGTGTGCTGTTGTGTGTCAGTTGCTATTGTTACTGTTGTAGTTACTGGAACCAGAGCTATCTGTACGGCTGAGGTCATGGGGAGCGGGAGAAGAGAACCAAAGATGAAACCATAGCAACACTAAGACTTAAGTAATGCAGAAAAAACATAGGGTAGGAGCAGGAAGGAAGGAAGAGTGTTGTCACAGAAGCCAAGAAAGTCGACTGTTTCGGAGAAGGAAAAGGTCAGCAATGCTGAAGGCCGAAAAGGTATGAAGCAGATAAAGCTCTGAAAACGTGGATTAGAATTGGCAATTAAGAAGTCACCGAAGATATCAATGAAAGCAGCTTCGATAGGATGGTCCCCAAACTTTCATAATTGTATATTCCATGTATAAAAAAAATATGAACCTCAACTATGCTATATCCATGTAGGATATTCCTATACTGCTATCAGGGGCGAATCTCTCAAGGCACCATATACACCTGAGGGAGTTTTCATACACCAACAATAGAAGAGAAAAAAACTCTAATGCAAACAGTTGTACTGAGAATTTCTATTCAGGGGGCCCGTTTCTTGTTAGGTCAGACTAGATGGTCATTTTAAAAGCACACTGTGGCTAACAGCAAGCATGGACCAGGCATAGACATGGAAACACTGCCCCTGTCTTCTTGTTCAACAGTGCTTGCGTTGTAAGTAGTATAGCATATTCAACCAAAAGCTTTTAGGCTAGTACCTTTGTAAGACACTTTTCCATTTGGGGAGGATGCCTATGCAGACCACAAATGCACTCAACTCGGCGTGTGTAAGCTGTCGCAGGTTGCTGTGGAAACCCAACAGCCCTGCAGGCTCCCCTGTCTTCTTTAGGAAGCCTCACGCCTGTTATGTGACCTGTGCCCATTATTGATTAAGAGGTATCAATATTTAAATGCATTAAACGTAAGGAAATCAGATGCATCGAACATTGATAAAACATTATTCTTTATAAATGTAGATAAAATGTTAACATAGAAGTTAAACATTTTTTTCCTGTGTCCCAATGAATCGTACTGTGTGTTTCACTTTGGAAACCATGGTTGAAAAGGTTAAAGAGCGAAGAAGGTTAAGAAGGTGAAAGAGCAGAGAAGTTAAAAGAAACCACCGTGTTTGGACACTATCTCAGGCAGTTCGGTCGAAAAGGAAAGAAGGGGTGTGGAGCTCAGCCTAGGGGAAGAGAGTTTTTCTTGGGCTGGGAGAGATCCAAGCATCCGCAGGCGAGAGAGGGAAGAGCCACAGGAGCTGGAGTGGGAGGTGATGGCTCAGAGCTGCGGACCCTGAACTCGACAGCTGGGTCCCCTGCACTGTGATGGCAGTGGTGGCAAGGGCGGCTTAAAACACGGGCTTAAGGGCCTGGACAGCTCCCTGAAGAGAAGCCCCCCGAGTTATTATTCTGATAATGCTGATCCATGGAACAGAGCTGGGACCACAGGCCGAGGCCTCAGATAAAGGGTTTTGAAACTAACAAGTTTCCAATGCTTCACTTTTTCAACTCTGTAATTAATTTTGGTGTTCTTTTTTTTAAGTGGCCAATTAAATTATAAAGAATTGTAATCGCCTAAAAGGTATAATCAGGTATCTTCCTATCTATCCTTAACTCTTCCTTTATCGCCCCCAATTTTAGCTTGGATTGAAAAGCCTTTTCTTGAGGTCTGTTCTCAGACTTCAGATGATTCAGCATCAAAACACTCCCTGCGGCTCTTATCTGTTTCAGTCCCAGGCAGTCAATTCATCTTGCCTAAACAGCTCCCAGTTATCACCAGGAAAGTCTTATGTTGCATTTTCATCTCCTCTGCTCTCTGATCTCCTGTTTCCTTTCCCAATAAGCAGCAGAAGTGGGGAAAGAAAAAAGAGAGAAACGGAAAGAAAAAGAGAGAAGAGCTACATACAGTCTCTTGATTGTGAGGATAAAGCCTTTCTTGACTCTTCGCAATCACAAAAAGTTCTCTCTACACTTGCAAAAAACGTGTAAATAAAATTTCAAGCTGGGTTCGTAGCTAAACCTTTTTACATAAGATGGCAAGTCGCTGTTTCATGTAACTTTCCTTGGCAACTCTTTTAACACAGTTATCAGTTCATAAACTGCTTGAGATTCAGTTTTCCTAATTATTTTTTTTTAACCAGCTTTATCCCTTATACAAAAGAGAACATGTCAAACAAAATCTAAAAGTACTCTTAAAGAAGGTATTTAAATTAATTCCAATACAAGATTACTCCGGTCTATTTTTTTTTCTATTAATTTTATAAGTTTTGCTTCCTGAACAAGCCTGACAAAGGTACTTGAAGGCAGACACCATGTTATAAGTGTTGAAGTTAAAATGAATATTAGTACTAAGATGGGAAAATGGGAAAGGAATTACCATTAATTGGATGGCTGTTATGTGCTGGGATGCCCCTATGTTATTTCATTTCATTTTCACAACAACCCTATGAGATAAAATTACCCTCATTTCACTGATAAGGAAACTTCAGGTCACTGTGGTTAAGAGTGTCATATAGCCATAGAGGGGCAAAGCTAGAATTTTTAAGCCAGGTCTATGAATGCAGAACCCACACTTTTCTTTCATTACTATTAACATATATTGTGAGAAAAGAAAGAAATAGTATTAGTCACATACTGAGGATAAAAAGAATTAAAGGGATAAGAAGGGACTCTAATAAAGGAAAGAGGTGGGAGAGAGAAAACAAAGAGCACACAGAAGAGGGACAGAAGGATCCAGGCTATGCCAGTACTTCGCAAGGGAATGAAACAGTCGGGACAAGACCAGGGAGCAGCTGCTCATGTCTAACGTGGCCAACTCGTGTAAAAGCATCAACATAGGGAAGATTGGGCCTAAATGGGGTTCCTCAAACTCAAAACCCTGACAATAGGTAACCAAAGGCAATGCCGTGAAGACGAGCACCCATGCAGAGGGTCTTAAAAAGAGCCTGGACCACCTCGTTGGGCCAGAAAGTAAGGAAGGGCTCAAAGAACAGTGATAACCTGCCAAAGGGCATGGGAGGGAGGTTAAGGGGCTCCCATGGGCCAAATCAGGGACAACTTAAGCACCAAAATAAATAATAACAGTAAAAGAATATGCTGTGGTCTGAATGTCCCCTCTAAACATCTGAAACTTAATCCCCAATGTGGTGCGTTGAGAGGTGGGGCCTTGAAGAGGTGATTGATCCATTTGTGGATTAATGGACTATCATGGGAGGGGCTGGTGGCTTTACAGAAAGAGGAAGAGAGACCTGAGCAAGCACACTCGGTCCCCTTGCCACGTGATGCCCTGTGTCACCTCAGGACTCTGCAGAGAGTCCCCACCAACAAGAAGGCTCTCATGAGATGTGGTCGCTTGACTCTGGACTTTTCAGCTTCTGTAACTTTAAGAAATAAATTCCTTTTCTTTACAAATCACCCAGTTTCAAGCCCGAGCAAGAGTGAGACCCCGTCTATACTAAAAATACAAAGAAATTAATTGGCCAACTAAAACTATATAGAAAAAATTAGCCTGGTGTGGTGGCACATGCCTGTAGTCCTAGCTACTCGGGAGGCTGAGGCAGGAGGATCACTTGAGCCCAGGAGTTTGAGGTTGCTGTGAGCTAGGCTGACGCCACGGCACTCTAGCCTGGGCAACAGAGCGAGACTCTGTCTCAAAAACAAAAACAAAGTACCCAGTTTCAGGTATTCTATCATGAGCAATGGAAAACAGATTAAGACTGAGTATAATACACTGACTAAAATAAGAATCCCAAAGCGTACACTGATATTAATACATGAATAAATAAGTGGGAAAGAAGGGGAACTCCTCCTTAGAGTAGAATGGTAGTAAATGTAGATGGAAGGATGGAATTAGAAATTTGCCATCCGGCAGCCATCAGTAATAACCAATCCAAGTAAAAATCATCAATGGATGCTAAAACCAGTTGGGTAGAAGTCTAATGAGAAACAGGGTATTTATACTGTCTCCAAGCATCTCAGGGATAAAGGGGGAATAACGCAAAAGTGGATGCCTGGCAGAGGCCACTTTAACCAAGTAAAACTACCATCAAATCAGTACAACAGGACTCTTCATGTGATACACTAAATCATACTACCACTTCTATGGTATTTCTGACAAAAGTATTAATACTTTCCCTGAATTTTAAGAGGAAACATCAGACAAATCCAAATCGAGGACAGTCTGCAAAGTGACTACTTTGTTCCCTTCACAAGTGGCAAGGTCATGAAAGACAAAGACAGACTGAGGAACTGTTCCCGATTAGAGACCTAAGGAGACACACCCACTAAACCCAAGGCAGATTCCTAATTAAACCCTGTGCTGGACAGATTTTCCTTTCTTTTTGCTGTAGAGGACATTACTGGGACAACTGATGTAATCTGAATATGGTGTGTAGATTAATAGTATTACATCAATGGCAGTTTCCTGATTTTGATAACTATAAAGTTATATATGAGAAACCTCTGATTTTTAGAAAATACACACTGAAATATTTAACATAAAGCGGCATGATGTCTGCAACTTACTTTCAAACAGTTCAGAAATTTAAAAATAGGCCAGGCACAGTGGCTCACGCCTGTAATCCTAGCACTCTGGGAGGCCGAGGGGGATGGATTGCTCAGGATTGGTCAGGAGGTCAAGACCAACCTGAGCAAGAGCGAGACCCCATCTCTACTAAAAACAGAAAGAAATAAATTGGCCAACTAAAAATATATAGAAAAAATTACCCGGGCATGGTGGCGCATGCCTGTAGTCCCAGCTACTCAGAAGGCTGAGGCAGGAGGATCGCTTGAGCCCAGGAGTTTGAGGTTGCTGTGAGCTAGGCTGATGCCATGGCACTCTAGCCCAGGCAACAAAGTGAGACTCAGTCTCAAGAAAAAAAAAAAAAAAGAAAAATTAAAAAATAATGTACATATACAGAAATAGAACAATAAAACAAATGAGGTAAAGTATAAACATTTGGGCAATCTAGATAAAGACTATCTGGGAATTCTTTGTGCTGTTCTTGCAACTTATCTGCAACTCTGAAAGTATTTCAAAGTACAAAGTAAAACAAAATCATCTGGTTAACAGGGACGGAGGACCTCCAGCCTCAAGGCCACATGTGGCCCTCCAGAACCCCAAGTTGCAGCCCCTCTACAGAATCCAAACTTCACAGAACAAATCCCTTTATTGGATTTGTTCTGCAAAACTTGGATTCGGTCGAAAGGCCGCACTCAAGGATCCAGAGGCTACATGTGGCCCCAAGGCCACCCGCGAATATTAACCCAGCCATTGCTTAATACTTTCTTGCAAAACCCTCATCCAGTGACCACGCTGGCAAGGCCTGCACACTACCAGTGGCGATGTCACCTGTTGCAGGTTAGGAACCTAGGATATTCCTAATAACCATCCTCTAGGTTTAACTGGAACAATTATAATTCTTTGTTAACTGTAACAAAGAATGTTAAAATTGAAATATAACTTAAGGTTCTCAAGAGTCACTAAAGTATTGCAACACACAGTGGGAAAACAGTACATTAAAAGATCCAACTTAGGCCGTGCCCTGTGGCTCACGCCTACTGTAATCTTAGCACTTTGGGAGGCCAAGGTGGGAGGATTATTTGCGGCCAAGAATTCGAGACTAGCTCTCAGCAAGAGTGAGACTCTGTTCTCTACAAAAAATAGAAGAATTAGCTGGGCATGGTGGTGCGTACCTGTAGTCCCAGCTGAGGCAGGATGAGGAATCCCTTGAGCCCAGGTGTTTGAGGTTGCAGTGAGCTATGATGACACCACTGCACTTCTAGCTGAGTTGACAGAGTGAGACTATCTCAAAAATATTAATAAATAAATAAAGTAACTTTTTAAAGAGAAGCCTTTTGTAATGTGAATAATTTCTTTCTAATTTATCTCTTTGTTCCTCTGAACATTGATATGCTGGATTTGCAGAAAATTGGATTTTTTCTTTTTTTTTTTGAGACAGAGTCTCACTCTGTCCCTGTCCAGGCCAGGTGTGGTGGCACATGCCCATAATCCTAGCGCTCTAGGAGGCTGGGGCAGGAGAATAGCGCGATTTGAGCTCAGGAGTTCGAGACCAGCCTAAGCAAGAGCAAGATCCCATCTCTACTAGAAATAGAAAAATTAGCCATGTGCCTATAGTCCCAGCTACTCAGGAGGCTGAAGCAGGAGGATCCCTTGAGGCCAGCTAGGGGTTTGATGCCAATGCACACCAGCCAGGGCGACAGAGGGAGACTCTGTCTCAAATAACTAATTAAATAAATAAATAAATCTCAAGTGTATATTTTATTTAAATGCATCATTATCTTTAATGACACAAGTCTGTAAGACTAAGGAACAAGGCCCAAATGAAAACAGTGTTTAGAAAGCCACACATAAATCCAAAAAGGTAAATAAGATGGCCAAAGTGAGTTACCCAAAGGGTAGAAAAGAAAAACTAAACAGCCTAAAAACATCTCCCATTATTTCTAAACATAGATATATTAAATATTTAATAAAATTATACATTTTTAAACTGTTAGCTTCAAAAGGATATTTGTACTGGAAATAGTCCCAATGTCTAATAACATGAAATTGTTTGGATTAATTACAGTGTATCTAGAGAGGGATTTCTCGTAAGCTCATGGCATCTGGGCTCCTCACTTACACGAGCCCCTTCCCAAGACTGTACACCTGATTTTAAAAACTTGCTGTTAAAGCATAATAAACACACACAAAGTACGTATACCCTAAGTGCGCAGCCTGATGCCTTTCCACACACATCAACACAGAGACCACCCCTGGACCACTACCTCCAGGGGTGGTCTCTGGGAGCTGCTCCCAGCCAGTCTTCTCCGAGCAGAAGTGGTGCTGTCTGCGACTGGATTCTCTCATGCAATCTCTCTGTTGGAGAGATCCTTCCACACTGTGTGCAGTAGAAGGTCCGTTTGTTCATTGCTGTATAATATTTCACAATATATCATCCGTACTACGGTTGATAGAGGCCTTTGAATCTATGTTTGCATTTGCTATTTTATATTACTTCCTTTTAAAAGGCTCCCAAAACTGTATAAACTTTAGGCCTCAAAAAATCAGGATCTGCTCTTGGGTACGTCCATATGATTAAATACCTCATATTCTTTTAAAAATCATGTTTTAGAATTAACAGCGTGAGAAGGTCAGATGCACAATATCCGTGCCCCATTATTCTGCACGTCAGTGGCACACAGCACGTACTCATAAATGTTTACTGAATAAATGCCAAACTGGAAACTGCAAGTCCACTTAAAGGACACGGTGCCAGGTAAGGAGACGGAAACATTAGCTCTGATGTTTTTTAGATTCAAATTGCCGTTTCAGTATAGGGACTGCCTCTCTCGCAAGTCCTTTCTCAAAATAACGTATGTGATGTATGAGAGGTACTCAGAGGAGAGACAGGGACATGGAATTTTTCAGAATGTTAAAAAAAAAAATTAAGAACCAAGAAACCTTGTTCTCTCTGTCACTAACTAGCTTTTAAGGTCTTGGTCTATGGGCCTTGGTTGCCTTATTTTTTAAATAGTAATCTTAGAGGTCACTTTAGTTCTAAAATTCTTAGATCCTGTTACTATAAGATAATGACAAAGGAAAAATATTTATATTGTTCATTTTATTAAAATAGTATTTAAAAATTCTAATAATATATTATGCTTTATTCTCATTCATATTCCAAATATTAAGGCAATAAACAGGTACTTTTTATAAAAATTTTTTCTATGTGTCTTAAAGAACTCAGCAAGAACTTTTTTTTTAACATTTGCTAACAATTCTAGGCTAAGAAATGTATCTACTTATTCTATTCAAAGTTTTAAGAATACTGAGAAATTAATTAATTATGTGAAATACAGTCAAATGTGAAAGAAAAAACCCTCTTAGGTATCCACAAGCCTATTCTCACTACCTAAATCCCTAATGATGAGTCCCTAAGTTACAAATTCTGATTTTTTTAAAAATTATGAAATCAATATTAATTACTCCTAAAGACTCAAGGAAATTTTCTCACTCTATGATTCTCAGCTACATTTGTAGTTACAAAAAGGGAGTAACAGATAAGCTATAAAATAAAAGTGTTTTAAAAATCCAAGAAAAGACAGTAACAGAAAATAAACATCAGATGTGGAATCTCCACTGGGGGGGGGGGGGAGGAGTGAGCAGATAGGAAAGTGAGCAATTTGGGTAAAGGAAGTTCAAAGAGAGATTTGAAAATCAGGATGACAGTTTTATTTAGATTTGCTAAAGATAAAGGAAGCAAATCAAAGTAAAAGTGATAGGTTTAGCATTGTCCTATTTCCAGTACAAGAAAAAAAGTCTGGAGGAAGAACCATGCACTTCCCAAAGTTTAAGCACTCTATCCGGGGAGGGGAAAAATAGTTTTAGTAGATGGAAGAAAATGGAAAGCATGGATGAAGATTTCAGTAGAAGTGATGATTTATAAAGCTCCAAAGATAATTAAGCCAAAGAACTTTCACGGTTTTTAAGATCATACAGCCATATTTTCAAATAGGCTGAGTAGATACATAAAATGGGACATAACAGGCAATACCTACATCTGTACTCAGCTCTCCCGTATGTGACTATGTAAGACTGCCGATCCCTCCCCTTTCCCCTTTGTGGAAAATAAACTCATTTCTAGTAACAGTATTTCGGTAGCTACTATTGCAACAAATAAGTTGTTCTTTTATATTTCTCATAAAACCAACGAAAAGAAATTTAGAAAACAATATGTACTTTAAAATACCCACACATGGCCCCTTTCATTTAAAATAAAATACCTCTGTACAAGAGCTCCTAATTAAATTTAGAGAAAACCAAGTCCATAGTCTATAATATGAGAACTCCTAAATGTGAGGTTAAAGTATTGCTTTTAGGCAACAACTTACTTTTTTTAAATTTAATAAAAAACAACTTCACAATATTTTAGGAAATTAACCCTAATAACAGTCTTATCTTTCCCTTATTCAAATTTTCTATTTTATCACTATTCAGGAACAAAGAAAAGAAAAATAGAAAGCACTGCCCAAACTAATTTATCTCCACACAAAATTTTTTCTTTCGGTCATTAGGTGTCTCCCTTTATTATACAGAAGAAGGGAAAACAGACTTCCTTTCCGCAAATATAAATTTAAAAGTTTAACAGTAGCATGAGATTACTATTTCTGGTTTGGAGTTTGATTATTTTCTGTCAGTAAAATCAGTCCTACGAGGGGGAAAAAAAAAATGAATATTTTAAAAATTTGCTTCTTTGACTGCCCTCCTCCACTGAAGTAGAATTAAAAATGTTCTCCATAAAAAGAATTAAAAACTTGCCGCATCTGCAATGTACTTTTCAGCTAGTTAGATAAAGGTTTCTCCTTTTTCTTTTCTTTTTTGAGTAATTAGACACCAGAGGCTTTGGGGGGTAAATTCACTAAACTGGATATATTTTAAAAGGACCATTGTTCTATTTTTAAAGCTCTAATTTTCTTACTATTGCATTAGGACCGCCACACAAAGATAACTTTTGAAAAGGGACAGTCAACTTCTCTTTCATGCCACTTTTCAAGTGGAGCCCAGAGCCCTTCACGCCTGCGTGCTCCGGAGGGACGGAGTCTGCTCTTCAGCACGCTGCCCCCCACCCCTTTGGGTTTTCTCTTTCTTCTGGCACAATCTATCTAATCCAGCAATAAAATAAATCGACCTAATGTTGAGGAAAAAATTGTCATTCTTCAGCCGGAAAGAGAAATGGTTAAGTAGGTGGAAACGTGGACCCGTATTATAAAGATTAATAAACCTAAGGCTTAGAGATCATCATTTATGGGAACTTGAAAAAGAAAACGGTTACAATTCCCAGAAATGGGACCTTCAATTCAAATGGTTAAATAAATGAACACTGTATGAGGTATGAAGAGAAGGAAAAAAATAATCAAGCAGGGGCGATCATGACAGCAATGGAGTACAGTATTTGCTACCACACGAAGAATTACTGATAAATAACACCTGAAATCAACATGGTGATAGGTCACAGTCTCCTTATTTCAATTATCAGCTATGAAAGGAAAACTTCATTTAAAACAAGGAAAACCTATAAACTGGTATCTCCAAATGAATATCAAAGGGAAAACAAGCACGTTTTGGAAAATTAAGCATAAACACAAGCAAGAACAGCAAATTCCCAAATTGTAAGCCTAAAAAGTTCAGAAAGGCTTTTCTTTTTAGTAGCAAAACTGAAGAAGGAAAAGAACTTGAGTTCAATACATAATTGCTTTAGTTTATGTGTTTTGAACAGTTACATGATATATGTAGGTAAGTGATCTAAGAAAACATTTTCCCATGCAACCTGTATCTGGAAAGACACAAAATTCAATCTACGTTTTCTCCTAATGTGGTCATGTTCCCCACTGAAAAAAAAACAAGAAAAAAAATACATCCTTTTAGAGTCCATATTTCTAACACTATTATGAAGATAGGCCATAAAATACTCCTCTGAGTAAAAAAGAAAAAAAAATATATCAATGAAAACGTTTAGCATATTTTTTTGTCTTTAATCATATAAGGTTTATTCACATACTTATGTCAGAACAGAAAGTCTAAAAGAGTAAAATACTCACCATCATCTCTTGGTAAGTGTAAGTGGCCTTTTTTCCCACCACCATTCCCTAGCTGGGGCAAGCAGGACTCTGATTTATGCAGGAAAGATGTGTACAACTTCAAAAAATGATTATCTTAACAAGTAAATTCAAGGTATACCTGTAATTTATAAATGCTTTCTAATGGTTATTCTTTTATATTTCTTTTCTTTAAAAAAAAAAATTAGCCTCTAAGACTTCGTCAGTACAGGTTTAAATCTAGAGCAATTAAGGATTTCTAAAAAACGTAACTTTAATGTTTTCTTAAGTTTCTTTAACTCTTCTTAAATGTCTGCAAAATTAATTGCACTCCTGAGCTCCATTTAAATAAATAAAACAATAAGAGGTATATTTTATATGACGAGCTCACAGCTTTAAAAATTCATTAAGAGCTTGGCTATAATATTTTCAGTGCATTTTACTATTACCTATTGATCCTAATGCACTTGACTTATCTGTAGAGATAAAACTTATCTTGACCTTGCTGAATACAAATAGCTTAGACTAAACCCGTGATGGCCTCTCTGGGGGAAAACAGCGATATCTATGGTGACAAAGATGATACAGGGAGCTGTATCAATACAAATGCTTCAACAAAATGAACATTTGTTTCAGTCTCACTTTGGTAATAAGAAATGAGAAAGCAACAGTTTTATATCTGTAGATAAATGGCATTAAGTTATCTCTCTAATCACCCTAACATATTTTAATCAAGAAACTGGTGCAGCCTCTATAGTGTTCTTCTGTTATTTGGCTGGTTTCTCAAATCACCTGCCCTCATCTGTCTTGGGATGTACCCAGAACACAAAGGAGTAAGGGGCTGATGGGAGGAAAGAGGAAAAAACTAGAAAGCTTCCCTTTGGGGATACCTATAATATCAGAGAAACTTAGAAAAAAAATGACAGAAAGCTTTCTTAAGGTGCATTTAAATTTTTATCCTACACTTTATTCCAATTCTACTAAAATATTCTAAAATTGCACCTAGAGTGACTAATGTAGAAGAGATTATTTCTAAATGGTTTTTTCAAATTACATGATAGCTTCCCTCAACAATCTTACTCCTCTCTCAAATTTTAACCCCTATGATTTTACTGTCGAAGTAAATAGCCAAGTAAACATTAAATTATCTATTTTGCTTTCCTACCTCTGTGACATAGAAAGTAAGCCAATGAAAGCCCTTTACACCTTTTAAAATAAAAGCCTGTTTTGAAATAAACACAATTTCAAAGAGTCTATTGGACTTTTACCTAGAGTTGTTCATGAGGTTAAAAAAAAGCTTAAAGAAAATGCTAATTCTAATTTTACATGGCTACCAATTAAAGATTTTAAAAAATCATTAAGATTCCTAATTCTCAAATATTTTTTCTTTTATAAATATTAAACATAGAATAAATTAATTTCAAATACATTAAATTATTACTTAATTTTTTAGTTCTAAAAAATTATACAGCAAGTAATCTATAATTTGGCTTTGAAATAAGATTTCTGTTTATTGTTTAAGCTACTTAAAAAGACTTGAGATTTCAAACTTTTTCATTATTATTATACCTGTTATGGTGGTCTATGATCAATGATCTTTGATGTTACTATTATAATTGTTTTGAGGCACCAAGAACCACACCCACATAAGATGACAAACTCAAAAATAAATGTTGTGTATGCTCTGACTTCTCCACCAAAAAAAAAAAACAAAAACAAACAAAAAAAAAGACTTTGGGATTTATGGATAAATTATAACTTTATGAATTACACTTCTGACAACTTAAAATTCAGGCTTGGATTCTCTCTAAACTCCCCACCCCAAAACATTTTCCAAGAGACCCAGGCAATGAATGCACATTTAATGTCATTTTATATAGCATTTGTGTTCTTTTAAGAAAGAGGTATACGTTTAACTGTGCTTTAATATTCACTATTTTAGTAGTTTGATATCTGTATCAATATTGTATGATTTTAAGGAAGCATGAAAAAGAAATTATAGAGAGAATTTGCTAAGTAGATCAGTGGTTTTCTTAAGCAGTACACTAATGCAGATACATTTTTTAAAACCCTGCAAGAATTAGTTGTCCCCTATTATTATTCAGGGCACCTGAACACAAGATATTATTACTATGGCACATTAACTCTGCTATTTCTCAAGATAGAACCAGGAATTTTAAATGTTCCCTATCGAATAATTTGCTCAGAGCACCTAAATGAAACATACTGTAATTTTATATATTTCCATCTACAATATTGCTTAGTGCTGATAAACAGCAATATAACTTTCTATATTTTAATAGGCGACAGTTTTGGCATTAGCTATAGATGAGCACAGACTTAAAATAACGCCATCCACAAACTCCACCACAAAGAATAAGGCTCCATTGCTAATTATACAGGGAACTGATTTTAATTACACAGAGAACATTGCTTTTAAAAACACTTTCTAAACTGCAAAGGCAGACTGGGGGGAGTCGGAGAAAAAGCAACAAAACACTTCTATCATGTTACAACAGTGCCCTCTACTGGTAGGTTCAAAACTTTGCAGGCAGAAAAAAGACATTTTACTTAGAAAAGCAAGCCAGGAAGAACAAACTTTAATTATGGAAATTTCACTGACTTTCTTTAATATAAATAATGAAATTCAAATCGTGTCATTTTAAACCTAAATCAATATTTAACTTGACATTTGAAAAGCTTCCCGATTAAATTTATAGTTTTGAAATAACTGAATTCAAGAAATGTGGTTTCCAACTATATACCATCTGGCTAAAAGACAAACCATGTTTATTTTAAGTGATGAACAAATACTAGACATATGTGAATAGTTTGCCAATATTTCTTAATTTAACAATCACATATTCACTAAAAGAACTTAAAATCTCATTCATTAAATGTATCAATTATTTCTCAGCTTGCCATGCCTATGTCATATCAAAATAGCAAGTTATTTGTAATCAATTTAGATTCAGAGAAGATTTATTTCTCCATTTGTTTCTTTTAACCACCAAAATATTTCTTTAAACCAATAAATATTTCTGTAAGAATATCCTTGGTTTTAGCAACAATTGTATGAATAGCACATAGATCTCAATAACGACATAACCATCATTACTAATATAGTTCCTTTGTTTCAAGTAAAAACTCTACCACATATGAAAGTCTCATTTACAAGAAATCACAATACAAGACCTTCAAGTTACATGTACTTTAAAATCTTTGAACTTTATACTGTAAGATAGAAAACTTTAAAAAAAGTGAGTAAGGTTTAAGAACAAGCATATCAAACAACTGACCTCAGTATTTCTATTTTTAACTTTTGGCAAAAATAAACTATTCGATGTATTCTGCACTGAAGAAAATTTTCTGTTGTCTTTCCTTATACATAGATATATTTCTGTCACAGGTACATACAATCCAAGTGATGGAAATTATACTTTTAAGTGCAGGACAAGAACTTCCTGAGTGTACAGGAAACCTGTTTGTTTTAAATAACATGAAACTGACCTTCAAGGAAAGCAATGCTTAGAATCTGTTCTTTCAGCATCTTAAATGGGGGAGGTGGCTACAGAGAGAGGAGAGGAGGGGATCAAGAACACAGTGGCCGCAGGAGGAAGTCGTCAGGGGAGATGTAAAGTCTTGGGTGGGGCATGAGGGAGGGGAGTGACTGAGATGAGAAAAAAGAGAAAGCAGCACAAGTCAGAGCAGAAGCGTGTAAGGGCTTAAGTGTGCAAGTGCCAAGAGTCTGCAGACGGCTTAACAGGTTACCACTCGAACTCTTCTTCAACAAAACACCCCCACTTCTCACTCACATTTACAGTTCCAATTTTATAACAGAGATCAACAGAAAAATGAAACTTACACTTAAAAATGTATTTTATAATGAACCATCAGAAAGTATCTTCTATTAGGCAATATTCGTGTAAAGAAATTACACTCTAACTGATCGCTGGAATAAAAGAGAAGAAACCTAAGTAACTATGAATGTAGCAGAGAATTTCATTAGAAGTAAAAAAATGGAGAGAATGTATCCTGATGGATCTGGATTTTTTTTTAAAGAAAGGACCCTCCCTGAAAAAGTCAGAATTAAGTTCTGATATACAGTAATTCTAAAGTAAAACAAATGACTGATGAGAAGTTCAGATTTAAAGGAGTGATGGATTACAAAAAAGAAAAGATCCACATGATCATTCTTGGGTTCAGAGTTTTATTATTTCCTATTCGTAAGAGTGAGTTCAGAGTTATAGCTCTATTCAAGATGCAGGGGAAGGACAAGTCCTTACAGCAAGTTCTTTTATGCTGATACCTACATTACTGTTTGTATAATATTACCAATCATCTTTCCTTTCTCCTAATTACCTAAATTTTTTCAAAAAAAGGGATAGTCACCTGAAATCCCTAAATTTAAGAATGCAAAAAATGGGATCAAAAGTAGTCTATGAAGAACTTACATCGCTGATAATGACTTCTATGGACCAAACAATGTTCAGGAGTGAGGCATGCTAAAATGGGCAACGGATTTTTAAAAGGCAATTTACAATGGAAAATACACAAATAGTTTTATAAACACATTCATTGATAATCAAAGGCACATAGGTGATAACTATTTTCCAGCAATCTAGCAAAGATCAAAAAGAACAACACCCAGAATCAATGCAGGCACAGGGCGATGGGTAGTTCGGGCTGCTACACGAGAGCATGCCGGGATAGCTTTTCTGGAGGGCAATTTGGACTATATATTCAAAGCCTTAAAAGTGTGGCAATCCTCTAATCAACACAGCAATTCTACTGCTAGGGATTTCTCTTAAGGAAATTATGAGAAAGTACAAATGGATGTGGGGGATCAAGGGTGTTAATGGAAGCATTATTAAAACAGTGAAAAATTCTAAACAAACTAAATGTCACAACAGGGAACTAGGTAAATAGTTAGCGTGCACCTACATAATGCAATACCATGCTGCCACCAGGATAACTTAACAGACGTGGAAAAGACGTTCACAATAAAATAATGGGGGGGGGGACCCAAATCAGAACATAGAATCTACGGTGTGATCTCATTTTGGAAAAAAGAAACCAACATCCATGTATGTGTGTGTGTGTAGCAAAAAATCAGGAAGGACAGTCCTCATTAGGTAGTGGGATTAGATGTGATGTCTTTCTTTTATCTATATTTTTTAATTTTTCTAAAATTAATATTTTTCTTATATAACGAAGTTTTTATTTTTAAAATAGGAGCAGGGCATGAGAATTATAGTATGAAGTCTTCAGATTAACAAACAAAACAGGGAATTGTTCTATGATGTGTTGGTTTATACCCTGGACTCTGAATCCAATGATCTGAGTTCCAACATTGGAAGGATCTTTTTAGAAGACAATGTGGAGTTCTGATTAAAAGCATGAATTCTGGAGTCAGACCTTCTTAACCTCTTTTTTCAGGCCTCAACCCAAGCATTAAGCTGATGCATTTACCACTGCAGGATTTTTTTTTTAACCTGGCTTCTAACTGGACTTTGTAGGTTCTCTTTCTACTCACCTGGCAACTTCAGTGTTTTCTATAGCTCTGTTTTCTTTCTAATAACTTAAAACTCTTCCACGGTTTCCCATTGCACTTAAAATAAAATCCTCATTCCTCTCCCCGATGACCAGATAAGCACTGACCCCGTGTCATCTTACACCACTAGCCCTCTCAGCAGAGTCTAGACACGCCGGCCTTATTGCTGTTTCTTGAAAACATCAAGTTTAATCTCACTGCAGAGCTTTCGCACTCGCTCTTCTTTTGTCCGGCACGCTCTTCTTCGCTGATCTTCTCGACTGCCTCTTGTCACTGAGATAGCAGCTCAAGTGCTCCCTTCTTGGAGGAGGCTTGCCCTGAAATTCCACCGCCAGTCCCCACCACATGCCTCTGTTTTCACTCTCTACGCGCACAACACTTAGCATTGTTGCCTCTTTTCTTACTTGGTGACCATGAGCTCACAGTAGAGCGCACGTGCCACAAAAGCAGAGCTCTGCCCGTTTTCGTGGCAGCCTCGGTGCTTGGAAAGTGATGGCACACAGTAGGTATCTGTTGAGAGAATGGAATTTAACTCTCTCGAGTTTACTAATTATAAAAGTGACATATGCACGCTGAAGGAACTTACAGAACACAGGAGAGTTATTTTGAAAATTACTTTACAATCCAAACAAAACTGCTACTGATATTTCCATATATCCACCGCTGAGATGACTCAGATGTTCTTTACTCGCAGGGCACGACGGACAGGGCACACCGTGAAGTGCGATGGGAAGGCGAGGTGCAGACCGGGGTGCATGCATGCTACGGTTTGTGTAGGAAGGAAGGGGGCAGGACAGAGGAGGGTCACAGCCGCTTTTCTCTGCGTAAGTGAGCACCCAGCCGGAGCAGGGGGGACAGAACGGGGAAAAGTGATGGAGACACTTTCTCCTGTGCACCCTCGGATGCTGTCCTGTGTTTGGACTAAGTGAAACTACTGTCCATTCAAGGCAAATGCTTTTACTAACCCACCTCCCCGAGTCTCTTTCGCTCCTGCCTATGAGAAGCCCTAACTCTAAAAATGAGCCTAACTGTCACCGTGCACGAGCCTGCAAAGCGTCACTCCCACCAGCCCCCAGCTCCGCGGGCCCCTGCGAGCGTCCAGGCTGCAGCGTCCCTGCGTTCTGAGTCCCACGCCTCCCACCCCCCGGCGACTTCTCACTTGCACTGCCCACTGGCTCCACACTCCGCTGTCACTCTGAATCTTTCGGTCAGAAGCCACCCCTAGCAACTCCCTCCGGGACACACCGCCAAACCTGCCAACCCGCTCGTAGCTCTGCTGACACTCTCTCGTGGTGACGGAGAAATGTTTACCAAAGACAATCTCTTTATAATTAATAATCTGGTGTTCCAGAATGGCCTCGATGAGAAGATGGTGTGTGAACAGAAACCTGAAGAAGGTTACGCAGTAAAGTAGGGTATACACACACACACACACACACACACACACACACATACATATATAGACACACACACACATACACATACACACACGGCACAAGGCTCTGGTGCCATCCCCACCAACGAGCCTCAGTCATCTAACTTAAACAGGAGAGAAAGAATATAAATTTTACAATCCCTATATATCCCCAATTTTCATTCACATTTGTTCACTCCAAGATTAATTAAGAAACAATAGAAACAGCTACCTGGGCGGTCACACAAGCCTGGCTTTATAACTTGGATCTCCCTTGTAAGAAATGTATGACCTTAGACAATCACATAACTTCTCTGAGCCTCAAGTTTTTCATCTAAAATGAGGACAATAACACCTACCTCAGAATGGTGTGAAAATTAAACAGCTGATGTACTCAAAGTGGTAAGCACAGAATATAACCCAGTGGTCGCTCAAAGTAAGTTGGTTCATTTGTAAACTTCAATACTAAGATGCTTGTTCAAAGCCCCACTCAAAACGCCAGCATCCAGGGGAAGGTTCCATGGTGTAATGGTTAGCACTCTGGACTCCGAAAAGCCAGTACTGAGTGCCACCACAACAGTGTCAACCGCTGTGTCTGTCTGAAATCTGACGATATCCACTCTTTAAAATCAAGCACTGTCTGAAGCCACTGTGGGACAAAGTTTTATTACAGCAACCCACAAGAGACTATCTAAACTTTTTGCCGATACTGGCATTTTGCTATGTCATGTTAATATTTCTTGAAACACGTGGGCTATTAAGGGTTTGGTCATTTTTGGTCAGACGGTGTTGTCCATGAAAGACGTAAGAAAGGGAAGGGGTAGTTAGTATTGTTTCTTTACAGCATCAATAATAACAACTTGTCTGACTTATGCTGGGAAGTAGAGGAACGGCCTGCTTCTTTCTTGCCCCTTCCTATGGGAGAATACCCAGTTTCCTGGCTCGCTCCGCTCTGCAGACAGCGGGCTTCAGATCAGCAGCAGGGCCAAGAGCACAACTCTGCCAGCACTTGCCCGTTTTTCTCTGCTGCAAGAAAAGTTGTCTTGCATGACCCAAAAGACAAAAACAAAATACCTACACTACCCATAACGTACCAGTGAATCTGACGATGCTGATGATAATGTTGACATTAAAACAGTTAATAGCTGCTAACAGGCTCTGGGTGTGTGGCTACGTACGCGGCACTGTTCTAAGCGTGTTGTACATGTGGAACTCACTGCAATCCTAAAGCAAGTTCTGACCAGGTGCGGTGGCTCGCCCCTGTAATGCTAGCACTTTGGGAGGCTGAGGCAGGAGGATTGCTTGAGGCCAGGAGTTCGAGACTGCAGGGAGCCATGATGACACCACTGCACACTTGCCCAGGTGACAGAGTGAGACCCTGTCTCAAGAAAAAAAAAAAAAAGAAAGGTTCATTAACTCAGTCTATCTTAATGATAGACTAATATACTGTTGAATATGACACATCCTGAAACTTTGGAATCTATGTAAGATTTTTCTGCCTCTCGGTTCAGTGGATAAGAAAGCTTAGAGTCTTCCTAACTAATCAGTAAGGACCAGACCTAGTGAAAAACTAGTTAAGTATTTATCCAAGAATAAACAACTCCTGCCAATGATGATAACTGCAGCTTAGATGACATAAATTATTATATCACCTAGGAGTTTCTAAAGCATCAAATGCCAGGAAGAAAAACTAGTAATAAATATAAAATTCAGTGACAGAACCAGAATCCAAGTCCAACGGATTAAAAAATTACTGGAAATCGCTTGGAATATCACTCATTTCTTTGATGATTTGTAAACCAGTAGCTTTAGAGCAAAGATAGGATTTTACTATCAAAATTCTTTGGGAAAAGACAATGACCCTTAACAGCCAGGCCAATCACTACTTTGAAAATGGGATAAAAGAGAAAGCAATATAATTTAATGTTTTATTTGTAATAAAATAGAGCTCAAAAGGTAATATGCTACTGAAGCCACTCAAATCTATTTGTAATCTGTCAACCCTGTAAGTCCTCAAATTCCACTTTTCCCTACTCCTACCTCCCTGAAATAATTCAACTGGCAGATAAAGTTTCTGGGAAATCCCTAAGGTTAGCACAAACAAAATTATTTCAGAAATGTTGAAAGGAACCCTGGGGTGTGATATAGATGAAAAATCTCGGTTTCCCCCCAATGAATTTAGAAAGCTAATAGTTTCATAACTTCTCTAATTTTCCCCTACCTTTTTGTTTCTTAACCTTAACAAAAACATCACTTAAGATACTGAGGTAAATAATCATGTAAAAAAGCCGAGAGAAAGCTAAGAGCTTTTTCTTAGATATTTATACCCGTGTGAAAGAGAAAAGTCATTATTTCCCTTAAAAGAAAAAAAAATACAATTACCCTTTCATGAAATAACTCACAAATAGGATGAAGAATTCAAGCAACATGAAATCAGAATGCCTTTTAGAACTCTAGCACAGGGCTGAGTGGAGTCCTGCGACAGTCACCGAGGAGCACGCTATCCAGTGTCCCCTTTAACGTTCCAAAGACTCTGCGGCACCAGCCCTCTTCCTCTCTGGGAGTCGGCAGGCTCCCTGCCAATATCCTCCAACTCCAGGGAACTTTGTCCCCAACAAAGCCAAAGGAGCAGTGGTAGAAACAGTCCTGACTCACTAATGCAATAAAACGAAGTACCTATGATAAGGAAGACAGATGCAGGGAGAAGTGGCTTGAAGACCCTGCCTTTGAATTTAGTTCATCTTTGTTTTTTCCCTTCGTCTGTCTTCCTTCACATTCATTAACTTTAGGCACTGACATAACAACCCAAACTATGTCTCCTCAGAAACAAAGTGTTTACTTGCACTAATTGTTATTAGAACAAAAAGAGGAAGTGGATTTGATTCCATTAAGAAGTGAATTCAGAGCTGGGTGCAGTGGCTCATGCTTGAAATCCCAGCTACAGGAGGATGGCTTGTGCTCAGGAATGTGAGACCAGCCTGGGCAACATAACAAGACCCTACCTCAGAAAAAAAAGCGTAAATTCAAAGATTTTTTCTTAATTTAAGAACATTAACTAGGAAACTCATGATCATCAAGGTACTTTTCTGTGATGGAACTATAACACTATTCTCATACTTTTCTAAGTATGAAAATACAAAGCACTACCTATCTTCCTTCCAGTGATCTGAAAGTTCAGGACAGTTCTTTGGTTTTATGGTCTTAACTGTGTATGAACAGATGTGTCTTACAAAATGAATTTGAAACTAGGAGATCATTACTTATTTTACAGAAGGACTTGTCACTTTACTTGGGGCAAATTTCCTTGTAGTAGAGAGCATTTTGGCTTTGTTTTAAAATTCTATTTTTAAAAACATAAAATAACATCAACTTGTTCAGATCCACATCTATTGTAAAAAGTGAGATCCACCCAATGGTATGCTGAAATAGGTATATGATTTAAAATTAAATCATATACGCTTACAACTCAATTAGATTAAAAACAAAAGTAATAAATACTTAAAACTGGCCACTTGCTAATGATGTTATCCTTGTGGTTATTCCCATCTATTGTATGTGCGTGAAGGAAACACTATGTAACCATGTATGTCAGCAGCTCACTTCCATGCCATGTTCAGTGACATCCCACTGGGGGCTTAAAATTGGTCATGGTAGAAGTATTTATAACCAAGGAAATCGGCAAATGCTACAAAACACAGAATGACTTACTGTTGACTTTAAACATTATGTAGAAAATGTAGAAAATGCAGATTGAATTTAAAAGTGAGCTGTGTTTGTAGCCATTCCATTGTGAGTAGCAAACACAAAAGAAGAGAAAATATTCTTCCAGTATTCAAAACCTAATATTCGACTCAGCAAAACAGTCGCTCCTGTTGTTTACAAATGAGTGAAGTTTTGACATACACATTTGTTGTTTTGCTTCTGTCTTCCTCGTTCACATAAAGGAAAATATCAATCAACATTCATGTTGAAACCACACTGATTTGTCAGTTGAAATAGTATTTGGTTACGGACATGAGAGTTTAGCAAAAATTAACAAAAGCATTCTTCTGAGAATCAGTTGGCTAAATGGAATTCACAACAGAGAATATTATTTATGTTATCATTATTTGTGAACTGTGTACACACTGCTGTTAGTAAAATTAACAATAAACTTGTGAACTCACAGACATGGATTCTTTCTTCTTTTTGAGAACCAGCTGCTAAACATTTACCAGAACAGCAGTGAGTGGGACCCTCTTTAAGTTGGCTTCTGGGTCCTTCCAGTAGAATCTAGTAGTCTTCCACAGCTTCCCTGCTACCTGGTGTGAGGAAGTGTTCCAGATCACTTTGGAGATTTCCCGCCCCAGAGTTGGAAACAGCCGTTTTTCTGACTGAGGCGCCCCTGTTCCTTCTAGAGAGAAACAGACTCAAGGCAACAATCTGGCTGTCGTGGTGCTCGATGATGCTGACTTGGTCACTGTTTCTAGGCTCCCTCTCTGGACTTCTGTTATTCAGATATTGGAGCTCCTGGACTGGTTCTATAATTTTTAAAAAATCTTTTCCTGGCCGGGCTCGGTGGCTCACGCCTGTAATCCTAGCACTCTGGGAGGCCAAGGTGGGAGGATCGCTCGAGGTCAGGAGTTCAAAACCAGCCTGAGCAAGAGCCAGATCCCATCTCTACTATAAATAGAAAGAAATTAATTGGCCAACTAACATATATAGAAAAAATTAGCCGGGCATGGTGGCGCATGCCTGTAGTCCCAGCTACTCGGGAGGCTGAGGCAGGAGGATCGTTTGAGCCCAGGAGTTTGAGGTTGCTGTGAGCTAGGCTGACACCACGGCACTCACTCCAGCCTGGGCAACAAAGCAAGACTCTGTCTCAAAAAAAAAAAAAAAAAAATCTTTTCCTTTTAAAATCTTTTTTGGTTCTGCTTTCTACAGGATTTCCTCACCTTTATCTTCTAATTCTCTATTGCATATTTTAAATTTTCTGCCGCCACGAATTTTAATTTTCAAGAGCTCTTCTGGTCTTGGAATGCTGCTTCTACTACTCTTTCTCCATTCCTTTCTTCTTTGACATGGTATCCTGTTCTTGCTTCATAGTTATAGTTCAGGTGTTTACCCTTTGAATGACTCTTGTTTCCTCCAGGTTACTCTGTTGTTTGTTTTGTTCTCTTTTGCATTAGAAGCTTTCTACCTCTGTCTGGTAATCCTTGTTTAAGAATGGAACTAGAGGCCAAGCATGGTAGCTCACACCTATAATCTAGCACTCTGGGAGGCCGAGGCAGGCGGATCATTTGAGCTCAGGAGTTCGAGACCAGCCTGAGCAAGAGCAAGACCATCTCTACCAAAAACAGAAAAAAATCGCTTGCTGGGCATGGTGGCGCATGCCTGTAGCCCCAGCTGCTTGGGAGGCTGAGGCAGAAGGATTGCTTGAGCCCAGGAATTTGAGGTTGCTGTGAGCTAGGCTGATGCCACAGCACTCTAACCAGGGCAGGGCAACATAGTAAGACTCTGTCTCAAAATAAATAAATAAATAAAATAAAATAAATAAAAAGAATGGAACTAGACAGCTGACTGGGAGCTCTGGGTACGACAGTGGGGCTTGGGGCTTGGGCAGTAGGGACTCCACTTTAGAGGGATCTGACTGAGCCATTCTTGTTGGGAAATATCATTCTACTGCCAATATCTTTGGGTATTCTATCTTGGTCTGGTCAGATTTCCTACAGAAATCTCAAATCTCCTGCCTGGGGGACAAAGGCCTGGCTGCCAGCATTCAAGTGGTAGAAGGCGGCGGGACATCTCAGCATCTGGCATCTGCACATTCCATGGAGCCCCTTGTTTCAGGGTGCTACCCCACCCCTCAGCCCAGTCTGGGGTGTCCCCACAGCCCTCAATCCACAGTCCCTTGGTTTCACCCTCTGAAAAATGGGGCAGTTACTTGGCTACACCAAACCAGGGAGGAAATCTGTGAATTTTCTTTTCTTAAACAAGTTTTCAACCAGTTATCCCTGTCGCTTCCGGGAGTAGCCGTTGCCACAGCGCCTGCGCCTCTGGTTGGGTCTTGGGTTCTTCACTGCGGGCTCAGGACTCTGCTGTACTAGGTCTGCTAAGTTCCTCGACATCTGACCCTCGACTTTCCAGTTTCAAAAAACGTGTGTTACTCTTGGCTTTTATCCCATTCTCCTCATTCTTTTAGATTTATGAATTTAACAACTACAACGACTACTAAATGCCTTCACTGTTGTTTTCAGGAGTGCCAGAAGGGAGCTAAAGTGGACACACAGATTTAATTCTCCATCCTCAGCCAGGAGTCAAAGGTATTTTGCAAAAACCATTTTGCTGTCTTATTCAGCTCTTCACTAGCGTGCAGCGACTCACAGGTTCACACCACAGTTTTCTGAATGGCTTCCATGATACTATAATATAACCCCAATCTATTTACGGTTCCACACATCCATTGTTCTTCGTACTCCAGCAAGCTACTCAAACACAGACTGAAACACACACACACACACACATTTTCTTCCCTACCTTCACGATTTCCTAATGGAACTCCCCTTCCCTTAGAGGGCTTTCTTTAGTTCTCTTAAAATTTAAGTCCTATCCTTCAAGGTCCAAGTTCAGGTCAAGACCCACCTCGTCTGTAAGCTTCTTCCGATTGCTTTAACTTACATACATCTTTCCCATTCTGAATGCCTACTATACTTACAATAGTAATGCAAGTGTTCTGTACATGTTAGTTTTGTCTCTTCAGTACATTAACTTCTTAAGAGCCAAAAATTCACATACAGCTTAAATTTGTGTATCTCACTGTACCCAGCCTAACGGCGGGCACATAGAAACTGTGTGTGGCAAAGGTTTCCTTCCAGTTTTCTTTCGGAGGCAGTTTTGGCGGCTGTTATTGTTAGAAATGAACAACAAACTTAAAATATAAACTGTATGCACATTTCCAAATGCAATGGCTGACAAGAATTTCTGTGTAGTACTATGTACTCCTGATAAGCCTTGAATATATTTATTATTCCTGTAAACCTGATGGTTCTTGTTGCTTCTTATTCAATTTCCAAATCCCTCATTCAAAGGGCTGAATCATTTCAGTAATGAAATCAGTCACTGGATCCATTTGCTAGATGACGGTTCAAGTGGATTGAGTGGTGTACTGGAAAATGTTTAGCAATTTCATGGGGGTGGGGATGTGTGTGTTTAAGTTTTATTGATATAAAGGGTATATAGCACATAACTTATAATTATAAAAAATCCAGTACTCTTTATTATAAATTCCAGATAGCCAATTGATCCTCACAGATGTTTTTGTTGCTATTTGCCAAAATTGCGTTATCAGTAGCCAACCTACGGTCGCCAACTGATGCATGAATGCAGTCCTGACATGAACATTGGTTTATCCCAGAAATCAGCAAACTTTTACACTAAGGGCCAGACGGGGACTATTTTAGGCTTGTGGGATACGCAGTTTCTGTCACATCTTCTCACCCCACCACTGTAGTGCCAAAGCAGCCACAGACAATACGTAAACAAATGGGTATAGCTGTGCTCCAGGAAAATTTTATTTACAGACTCAGGCTGTCAGCCAGGCATGGTCTGCCAACCTCTGGTTTAATTTAAAGCAAAACACGGAAGGCATATGTCAGAATTTCACTTGTTGTCAATGATGTGAGCAACTTCTCTGCTGAACTATACAACAGTTGAAGAATTATTTCCTCATGTTTTGGTACTATTTTACAATGGAACAGCTACAGACACCATACCTTTTGAAGTTTAACCTATATTTTCAACATTTTTCATCATTGCCTTATTAAGTCTAGACAATCAACAAAACAATAAATCATATGTCATGATTTGTAGCATTTGGTAACTTCTAAGATGTTAATACTCCCACAATGGCCAATTTCAAACCACCACTGAGATATCCCTGAATGTGGAGCTGGGGGGAGAGGTTCAGTAGCATGCTCAAGTGATCCTCTTGCCTCAGCTTCCCAAGTAGCTGGGACTACAGGTGCATGCCACCATGTCCATCTAATTTTTCTATTTTTTGTAGAGACAGGGTCTCACTATGTGGCTCAGGCTAGTCTTGAACTCCTGTGGGCTCAAGTGATCCTCTCGTTTTGGCCTCCCAAAGTGCCAGGATTACAGGTGTGAGCCACTATGCCTGGGCCTCAATAGTATTAGTTGTTACGTTTACATTTATGTATGATATAACTTTTGCCTCCCACGTATGACTTGCCAAGACTGACAGCATGAGTTGTCCTATCCATCCCAGAATAAAACGAATGCAGGACTTCCTTATTCATGAGAGCAAATCAATGAACAGAGCAGCAGCTGCCAAGTTTGCTTCTTAATTAAAGCATGGTAAAGATGTAATCTGCAGGTGCATCACTAAGAATACAACATAACACAACACTGAGTTTCATTGTTGCTGGCTGAGCAACTTATCCTGGCCCAGGCTGAGAGGATTTATCAGGAGATGGTGGATCCACACTTCAAGCAAAGCCTGTAATCTGTCACTCAATGAACCCCAACCATTTCTTATAAATAATATCACTCCTTTTTTTTAACATCAAAAGATTTCATGAACCCCCAATAATTGTTGTAATATTAGTATATGTTAATTGGGGCAATCAAGAAGCTAAGAACTAGGTAAACTAATGAATTTGAATTTTATGAACCACAGCTGTTATGCACATTTAAAATATAACTATATATAATTTTTTAAAATTTAGTCTACGACAACAACAACAAAAAAAAAGAAAAAAATTTAGCCTCATACAATGTTTATTCAACATAAATCCACACATCCATGCAATAACCCTAAGTCTTCTCAGAAGTTGAAGATCTACAGGATGAAACAAATGGCATAATAATGCACCCCCAAAAAATCTTCCTTATGGATCTTTGACTCTTCAGAATAATGCCTTATAATGGGAATATCACTTAGAGTAACAGAATCTTAGTACAAAAACAGCTCAGTAATTTAAAAAAAAAAAAAAAGTTCTTTGGAGTCAGACTGCCTGGATTTGAATCCTGGACCCACCAGTTACTAGGGTGTTAGCTTAAAAGTCATCACTCCTGCAGCTCATTTTGCTCATCTACAAAATAAAGATAACAAGAGGACTCGCTTCACAGGGTTACGGTGAGGATTAGAAGAGCTAGTATGTGTAAAGCCGTCGGGCAGCGTGTGGCACCAAGTAAGGGGTATGTGGGTGGTGGTGCCGCGGTTACTGAGTTTCAGCACATCTAGAATTTAGCCTCTTGTCCCTCAAGGTGTGATATAAACTCACCATGTTTTATATCTTTCTGTTACTAAAATTTAGAAAGACAAAGTTGAAAGGGAAAGTCTCAAGAGCACCCTGCCGTGAGACATTTGTTAAACGATAAACATATGTTTACTAACAGGCTGTCCTGCCCCAGCAGGCTAAGCACCACTTTGGCAGGATTGACAACCGCAGAGTTCTGACATGTTCCATATATTGATGAGTATGTAAAGGTACCAAATTTTAGGCATCAGTTTTACTTGTCTAGAGCACCTTTCTTAATACCACGGAAGACAGTTCCAGCCACCCTTTCCTTCCCAACAAAGCCAGCTTCGATAAAAATGAATACGCTAACAACTGCATTTGAAGCTCTGAACTTTAAGAAATCCTCTAAGAGCAAAACTAAGTCCATCCCTGTTTCACATTTAATTTGCAATAGGATATCTGGCAGCTGTCAAGGGACCCGGAAAGGTTTGTTGGCTGATGACTGGATACCTGCTGAGACAGGCTCCACACACAGGTAGCACTCAACTGCAGACACAATCTTCCGACCTACATCTCACTCTCCTTTAAAGTTAATCTGAACACACTGTACATGAAAGGAAATGAAAAAGGAGTTTTTCTCCTTTACCACGGCACTGGGACTTCCTGAGTCTTTCACTCTGTTGTTGACTGGTCCAGAACTGCTATTTCCTTCTAACTATTCCCAATTGTGTCTGTCAGACGTAATTAGGGTTGTACACTAAAGAGAAGTGTTAAAAATGTAATAAAGCCATTAAATCTGACAAATATTTTTTACTTTAACTCTCAGTATACCATGAAGAATAGCCAGTACCATTTAACATCTGGGTCCAATGGAACCTTTATGCTTTTAAGCCATTTTATGAAAAAATTGCAGAAGTATGGAGAAAAGGATAGCGAAAACAATTTTATTAGAAATTTTAATAGGAATTTAAATATATCAAACCCTGTGTATCATGTAAATTTTGGTACAAAACAGCACAAAATATTTTTTTAAATACTGTCATATAGTCTTTCAAAACAGGATAGTCTAGGTTCTTATCACAAACATATTATTGCATGATGAAACCCTTCCTGTAGAATGACTAGAAGAGAGACCACATTTCTTGTCTGTCCTTAGAAATATGTCAATTCTTGAGTTTAAGGAAATTCATCTAGGATGTTATCTGAAGACTCAGTGCCTAAAATTTCACTTATATGACCAATTCTATCATCATCATTATCAAAGGCCATAAGTACTATCCCTTTACATTTATTAATATTTTGATTTGTCTGATAACTGTGAAACATGCCAATATTTTTCTTTTCTATTGCAAAAGTGGAAAACAAAATACTGTAAATCTCAACTGGATTCAAATGACGGCTAAAAGTAGGCTAAACAGATGGTATTTCCAGTCCTTTTCAATACATTCTTTTTTTTTCTTTTTTTTTTTTTTTTTGAGACAGTCTCACTTTGTTGCCAGGCTAGAATGAGTGCCATGGCGTCAGCGTAGCTCACAGCAACCTCAAACTCCTGGGCTCAAGTGATCCTCCTGCCCCAGCCTCCCGAGTAGCTGGGACTACAGGCATGCGCCACCATGCCCGGCTAATTTTTTCTATGTATATTAGTTGGCCAATTAATTTCTTTTTTATTTATAGTAGAGACGAGGTCTTGCTCTTGCTCAGGCTGGTTTCGAACTCCTGACCTTGAGCGATCCGCCCGCCTCAGCCTCCCAGAGTGCTAGGATTACAGGCGTGAGCCACCACGCCCGGCCCATTCTTGAAATCTAATATTCTGGGTTCCACAGGAAAAAAAAAATGCAGGATGACAATTTCTGTCACTATTGGATCACCTTTATTCAGACAATTTCATCATTCTTCCATTTTCTTATTTTAGCCTTTTTAAAGCATATTTGCAGTGGTCTTCATGTAAGTTAAAAATTAGAAGAAGCCTAAATGTTCAACACTAAGGGATGGATCCTCATAGAGCCATTTAAAATGATGGTTACGAAGACTACACAGCAACATGGAGTAATATTCAGGTGACTCCTCTCAACCTTTATTCTAAATCTGAACAGATATCTGCTGTAAGGCAATACTCATAGATATTCACTTAAGTAAGCATCTCCCAGATAAAAATATCTAACAACTTTGCGTATCTCCATATTAACACTCATCCCAAACAGATTCTTGCTTCTGCATACACCCTATTCACGACTAACAGAACCACCCTACTAACCAAATCATTTCAATCCATTTTATACACTTCCTGTTCACCCCTACACCTAGCATCGCCTAGCAAATAGAAACTGGCTAATGGCTAGCATATAGTAGGTGAATTAATTACATGGAAAATGCAGTGTATAAAATTATGTATAATAATTAAGCTATGCTAAAATGAGCACGCACACATATATGCACATGCACACACACAGACATGAAGGACTACATCAAAATAATAACAGTGGCTATGTTCCAGTGGGAGATTTTTTTTGTGGAAAAAAATATGGGAATATTTCAACTAAAAATTTTAAAACAAAATGATCCCCCAAAATTGTTTAATCTAAGCTAGTAAAAAAAAAATTACACTTTGAAATTTAACTCCAGTGAGACTCTAGGATACTGGTATAATCATACATTCATTATAGCATTGTAAACTGATACAATTCTTTTGGAAAGCAATGTGTAATACATGTCAAAAACCATAAATGTGTTTATACCTTTGACCTAAAAATTCCCACCCTGGGAATTTATCATAAGGAAATAATAGAAAAACATGCACAAAGATATTTGATGCAACATTGTAATATTTTAAAATATCAAAAATGCTCCCCAAATAAAAGAGTAGCTAGGTAAATTATGGTATATTCTTCAAAAAGTAGGAAATATAAAAAATATGTAGAAACAAAAAATATATAACAAATAACGTTAAGTTAAAAATAAAGTAGAACTTAAATAATGTTGAACAAAAAGAGCAAAAGTAAGTTGTATTAACTAGTTCAACTAGGAAAATATTCTCTTCATAATGGAAAAAGAGGTGAACACATTAAAAATAAGGAGAGCCATTATGTTAGAATGGGGAGAATGTATTAATTTTTAAAGTATCTTCTAATAGGACTTTAACGATAATGTTTAAAAATCAAAACATGGAAGGAAAAATGAATAATGGGTAATAATTTCAAATTTTTGAAAAGAAAATCTAGAGTTTCAGAAAGGTTATCAGAAGGCCTTTGTTAAAAGAAATTCTGCTTTAGCTATAGAAGTTTTCTCAGGGCAAATAAATATTAAGTGTATTTCTATGTAACTGAGCTAACAAAGTTCCATAGAAGCTAAATTATGAATAAAATTGTTTTTCTTCTTTCTAAAACAAGCCATCAATAATTTAAAGTTATATGCTTTTTCTCAAGATTTTAAAAACATTCTTTGGCATTTAATTGAATACTCATTAACAGAAAAGGAAAGAGTGCCACCTACTGAATTATCATCACTTTCATATTAAGAAAAGGAATCAATTTTCTTATTTATACTACAGAATTTAAAGTCTCCACCAAGAGTAAAATGGATAATAAAATATTACCAATAGCAGAGTATATTTCAACATATGTCTTGTACATAATACTTGATAAAAATGTATTATAAGTAAACCAAGTCTGATTACATGAGAGAAATGATCGATTAGTATGTGTGTTAACAGCGCACATGGCGCTGTGTTAAGCACAAAATACCAACAACGGTGTAACAAGACTTACCACAGTAGCGCTGATAGTAAAAAAGGAGAGAGAGAGAGAGACCACCGAGCAGTCACATGACTGGGAGAGAGAAGTATTACTTTTTTCCTATGTTAAAATTAGATGCAAGTAGTCATGTTTAAGTATTACATAAAATTTAAAAATCTTAGGCCAGGCGCGGTGGCTAACACCTGTAATCCTAGCACTCTGGGAGGCTGAGGCGGGCGGATCGTTTGAGGTCAGGAGTTCAAAACCAGCCTGAGCAAGAGCGAGACCCCGTCTCTACTATAAATAGAAAGAAATTAATTGTCCAACTAATATATATAGAAAAAAAGTTAGCCAGGCATGGTGGCGCATGCCTGTAGTCCCAGCTACTCGGGAGGCTGAGGCAGCAGGATTGCTTGAGCCCAGGAGTTTGAGGTTGCTGTGAGTTAGGCTGTCACGGCACTCTAGCCCAGGAAACAAAGCAAGACTTTGACTCAAAAAGAAAAAATTAAAAATCTTAACTATGTCCGAGGGTTCGAAAAAAAGATTAAAAGTTACTTAAAAGTAGATCAGAAAACTAAAAGCAGATCGGAAACCAATGGAAGACAAATACAGAAACGGACAAGATAACCATGACTATCTGGCCCGTGCCACCTGCACGTTCACAGACGTCTTCCCCACCTGCACAAGATGCAGCCGTGCTCTGGCCTGCGCTGGCGGCAGTACAGCTTCATGGGACAGGTGGAACAGAACCTCACTGAACCAGGATGCAGCGAAACCCCCCAAAAAGATGCCGACTAAGCCCTACCAGGTGCCGCAGCACTTTATACAGCATGACGGAATTCCCAGCTAGGAAAGAACTGGGGTGGGCATTACTACAGATTTGTACATTTGTTGTACTGAGTTTTTTCAGGATACGTGGTATGACAACAATTGTGCTTTGTGCTGAGATTTTTCAGGAACAGATTGTACATGTGGGCCTGCCCTCAGAAGATCTTATCTAAGAAGACCTGTTAATGATATATAACATTTATATCTCAGTCAATTGTGCTGACAAGTCCATGGAGGTTATTATACCCATTTTACAAATGAGGGAACCAGGGCTTGGTGAGAAGATATAGTAGATATACTACCATTTGGGAGAAAGTTAAAAAAAAAAAAAAAAGGCTTGAAATTCATATTTCAATGAAATACCAAGTTACAGCCATAGACAGTCAAACATCACATGACAGTAGTGCATATTAGGTATCACTGTACAAATTGTTATGTGTATATAACTTTACGCCCTACCCTAAAAAACTTAGGGTTGATATTTAATCTTTTGTAACAGAACTGGTTTTTGGGTTCTTCTAGCAATTCTGTTCTAAGAATTCAAAGAATATTAATTCAGCACCTTACGCTGACGACTTAATGGATGAGAGGAGAGCCTCTGGCCCTACACGGGGCTCGGGGCCCGGCCAGAGCAGGCCCTCGACCAGTAACCAGACCACGGCCCACCCGCTTTTAAAGCAAGTGCATCTGCTGCCCTCAATAAGCAACAAAGCCTGTCCTGGGTCCCAGGTTCTTGAACTCTATCTGATTGCTATTTTTAAAAAATAAATAAAAAATGGGGTTAGAGGATTCCCTGAGGGATATAAGGAGGATTCTAAATTTTAACTCCAGGTCTAGCCAGTGTGTTTAAGATCTGGGTATTTAAACATCTGTTGACCCACCCAGTGTCCCAAGCTTGAACCCTCGGCTCTTCTCTGTGTCTGAGAGCCGAGGCTGACGCTGGGAAGGGTGTTGCTACTTCAGGAACAGCCACCACGCACAGGGGCCTGGCTGAGATTAAAAGGTCTGGGAAAGTCAGGCCCATGAGCTTTCAGGCCTGACCCTCACTGAGAAGACACAGCTTGTGAGCAGAATCCCAGCTGAGCAGGAAAAAGAAAACTGACATTAAGGAAGGAGAAGAAGCAGATAATAGTTGGCGAAGGAAAACAAGGACAGAGAATCTCGGCAAGCAGCCTGCCATAATTGTGGACATGACACAAAAACAACAGAAGAGGGAGCACTGTAAACACAGAAAAACTACCCTGAAGCTTAAAGGCTCAGAAAACTATGTTCACATACACAGTTTCTATAAGGAAAAGACTAAATACCAAAACAACATCCCTACAGACAATGAAAGTACAAGAGAAACAGACACTCAAAAAACTGATGAATATTATGATGTTCTATTTTTAAATGATCTAAAAAGACATGAAAGAATATAAATCAAAATTAGAACAACTCAGAAATGAGGTGACAGAATTCAAGAAAGTAGCTCTATAGTCTAACAATATATCTATGGTTCAATTATAGAAAATTAGTTTAATAGGATAGCATAAGCCAAAAAATATTTTTACATGTTTCAGTCATAATGAATGATAGTGCCAATATCAATATTATATGTATAATCTGGGATAAAGCAAATGAGTAATTATAGAATATTCTAATCTTACCATCATCTTTATTCTTGTGAACCAGAATTCTCAGTATGGATGGAAGTATTTACTGATGTAACATAACAAGTAAAAATCCTGTAGTCCTGAATTTGAATCGGAAATATCTGTATGAACCGGCAAGGTACTCTACCTGTCCACACGCATCTACATGTACATACATGAATAGAAGTATGTATTTACTTATTGGCTAGAAACAGTGAGCAACCAAGTTATAATACGTCTCCCTAGGGCCCAGAATGTGTACTCGAAATGCTATTTCCCAGTGCTGAGACAACTGGATATCCATATGCAAAGGAATTAAATTGGATTCTTATATCATTTACAAAAGTCAACTCAAATGGATTAAAGACTTAACCACACAACCTGAAATTATAGAACTACTAGAAGAAAACATAGGTGAAAAGCTACAAGACATTGGTTTGGGCAATGATTTTGGAGATTTGCCCCAAAAGCCCAGGCAACAAAAGCAAAAATGGACTAATGGTATTATTTAATATATGAAAATAAAAAGCTTTTGCACAACAAAGGAAACGATTAACAGAGTGAAGACACAACCTACAGATTGGGAGAAAATACATGCAAGCCATACATCTGATAAGGGGTTAACACCCAAAATATATGAGGAACTCAAAAAACTCTGGAAAGAAAACAAATAATCCAATTAAAAATGAATAGACACTTTTCAAAAGAAGACATTCAAACTGCCAACAGATATTTGGAAAAAAATTGGTCAACGTCACTAATCATTAGGGAAATGCAAATTAAAATGACAATGAGATATTATTACACACCTGTCAGAATGGTTATTACCAAAAATGATGAGTCTAAGCATTGGACATGAATGGACAAGATGAGCCTATATTTTGATACACCAGCAAGTAAGGACGTTATCCAAGGCCACCAGGGTTGTGTCTAAAGGACTCAGAAGCTGCCAGTGGTCAAAGATAGGACAATTGGAGCTGCAGTAAGGGTAAGAATTGTAATGAACGAAACTGATCAAATATGTTTTAATTTAAGTTCACAATGGTATAGTATTCTTAAAAAACTAGTCACTTTCTAATGATGACAGGGAACCCATTCAAAAAAATGTCAAGCATTTATCCTGCTTTCCCTATAAGAAAGGTACCATTAAGCTACTAAATAGTAAATGAGGGAAAGGATTTCCTTATAAAACTATCTCAACTAAAGAAAGAAATAAAAACTAAATGATAGAAAATCACTACTTCACAACCCCTAATGCATTCGTGGATCTTGGCATCAAGCATCAGCATGGCTAATAACAAAAAAAGTAAAAAGCACTGTGAGCATACACTGAGCAGAACCCAACTGCGGAAACTCCTGTAAGTCGAACCACCCAGATTCTTCAACAAATAAGTTGGAAGACAAAGAAAGGAATGGGTGGGTAGGCTGTGAATTAAAAGAGAATTAAATTACGTCAAGTAGAATAAAGGGGGTATATGAAGAACATGAATGTGTCTAGGGAAACACATTTTGGCTGATAAAACCATAAATAGGCAAAGAAGTAATTCCTACAAAGTCGGGAGGGAAGAGGGGGCTGGGACTGGCGTTGGGCACTAAAGGGGATTCTGAGATACTTGGTAAAGTTCTGTTTCTTGAAGTGTGAGGTGGTTAAAAAGGTATTAAACTTCCTTTAGATCAGCCAATTAGGTAGTAATCGGTAATCTCAGCAAGAACTACTTCAAGAAAAGGGTGGGAGTGGAAGTCAGATTGCAGGAGCTTGAGAAAGAAACAGCAGGCACCAAAGTGGACACAGATTCTAGAGTGTGAGGAATCCTCAGTGTCCCATGGACAGATGGAGAAGGACTCGCATCTGTCAAGCCATGTTCTTCTTGGGAAACAGGAGCACGAGGAAAGTGAGGGGACGCTTTCATTTTATATTTCATATACTTGGGCAATGAATTTTTCCAACAAGCTTGTATTACCTTTGTTAATTTTTTCAAACCTGTAAATGTTTACTTTTTAAAGGGCTTCATAATAAAAGTAGAAACGTCTGGGGGAAAAGAGACGAACCCCCGTGCAGAAGAGATCCAAATTCATGTAGATACTCCACCTTCAAAGAAGGGGAGCGCCCTCCCCTCTTCTTAAGTGTGGGGTGCCCACAGTCACTTATTTCCAAAGAGGACGGTCTGGAAAGAGGGGGAAAAGAGTAACTTTACGGTGGAGAAACATGACAGACATGGCCTCGGCCAAGTGATCGATGTCAGCATCCACAGTGATGAGCTACACTGACAGGAGGTACCTCTGACGTGACGTGATGTGGTAAGAACAGCACTTTGCCTCTGTGGTCTTTCTCCCCGAAAACTCACAACCCCAGTCTGATCATGAGGAAAACATCGGACAAACTCCATCAGAGGGGCCTCCTATAATATACCTGACTGATCATCTTCAAAACTGTCAAGGTCATCAAAAACAAGAAAAGCCTAAAAACTTGCACAGCCAAGAGGAGTCTAAGGAGACACACGGCAACTATATGTAATGGGATCCTGGAACAGGAAAAGGACATTAGGTTAAAACTAAGGAAATCTGAATGATATGTGGACTTTAGCTAATAGTGATGTATCTATATTGGCTCATTAATTATGACAAATGTACCATACTCATGTAAGATATTAACAACAGGGGCAACAGAACATAAGAAAACTCTCCACACTATCCTCTCAATTTCTTCTGTAAATCAAAACTGTCCTAAAAAATAGTCTATTTAAAATTTTCAAAAAATAGAAACCCTAAAAGTGGCAACATCACAGTATCTTCACCAAGTTTAAGTTGAGCTTGGTAAGTTTCCTGCAGTAAGTAAAACAGAGCACGTGGTTCCTGTTTCTCTCTCTTTTCTTTCTCCTGAAAATATTTTGAACTCAACAACAGACCACCTAGAGGACCATCACTGACCAGTGATAGAGTGGCCACGCTCTGAGAGCCAAACAATAACTCTGGCATAGCACACGGTACTATTTTCAGACATTCCTCAGCACAATAAAATAGGAAGCAAAAAATATGGTTTTGGTGTGAATCTGAAAATATGTATGGCAAGCTGGGGAGAGAATGTTCTTGGATAAAACACACTGGGTACCAGCCATCAGAACTGTAACAGTCCAAGCGAAAATGTGCATGTATAAAATATTTTCAAAGAGGTCTAAGTTCTAAACATATAACTGGATACAGTAGGCAAGAGCCTCTTCCATCTCATCTCCTCTATCATCTCCACTCTGCTCATAATCAAACAGCTCCTCAGTCAAGCACCTTCGCCTGCCCAGCCCAGCCATTAAGTTCACGTTCCCTCAGCTCCTAAGCACAGGACAATAACAACACTGTTTGCCCTGCAGGGTCCCACTCCATCACCCAGGCTGGAGTGCAGTGGCGTGACCACAGCCCACTGCAAGCTCCAAATCCTGGGCTCAGGCAACCTCCCACCTCAGCGTCCAGAGTAGATGGGGACTACAGGCACACACCACCATGCACAGCTTTACATTTATTCTTATTATAGAGTGACTTCATACATGTATTATCGTGTTGCAATTCAAAAAGCAGATTCCTTAAGACAGAGAAAGGAAAAATGAGAAGAGAACTAACGTTGTTATGTGCTTTCTGTGTTAAGAAGCATGGTCCTATTTTATACAAATATCTTAAAAAATATCTCACTCATTCCTCCCTATCACCAATATGGCAGGTTATTATTAAATCTCTTTTACAGATGATGGATATAAAGTTCAGAAAGGTAAAGCAGCTTGGGAAGACTATAAACTAAATGACTCGCTGAGTCATGTCTGAGTAACTCTATGAAGTCCATGTGGTGTCTACGATGGCCACTGCCACCTCAGGTCACCTGTTCCCCAACACTGACCACCGTGCTTGGAGTGCTCTGCGCAGGAAAAATTCAAATGCTTTTCCGACATGCACAAGGTTGAATGATTGATGAGAGCGGAGCCCCATGGCAGTACTTTACTAATAATATTTTATGACCAAAGTCTACCCCTGTCTGTGGCTCTTAAGGAAGTAAAAGGAAAATAAAAAGCTTGGCGAATAGTATCATTATCAAAGTTGTTCACCTCTGTACCACACTTTGCACTGTTAACCAGAATACTAAGAACTGTCTGACACGCTGCACCCATGGGGAAAAGAATTTCAGATTGTAAATGATTTATTAAGTTGACTTACGTGGCTATATTAAAAAATGGCAACTGCAGGATTGCATTTTATATCCTTTTCCCATGAATGGGGGAGAAAGGTTCTGATAAGCATCTAACTGTATTGCCTATCACTTATTCCACCCTTAGGATCCATCTGCATATCTTATGAATCAGCAATATTTCTGCTCCTTAGGTGATGCATAAGTGTTTGCTGAAAACATCTGGTATCAGTCTCAAGGCTTATGTTATTTTCCTTTTAAAATATTTATAATTTATACTGCATAAAACTTTAAATGAAATAAGATTCTTCTTTTGCATCAAATAATCTGGAAAAGAAGCCCCAAAATTTATTGTAACAGTGATTTCAGCCCAGAAGTCAGTATCTATAATCACTAAATTGTTCTTCACGCTCCTTTACTACCCAATATAAATCTGATATCTTAGTTAGATTTCCTTGGCAGTATTTATACATGATAACTATATATAACACTTTAAGATAATTTTATTGTGTGATATTTGCATGCTATAAAAATAAAACAAGAGGAACCAAATGGTTAAGTGTAGATTATTATCAAAGTCCTAGCTTTGGCTTGGGGTAGTCAGTTTGTTAGGGCTTATTATTAAAAATAATTAACTCGAAATAGATGCAGGTCAAACATGGACCAATGATAAGTGTGTGCATGAAGCAAGGATTAAGATTAATCCCCCTAAAAAAAGGATTAATCCAATGTTGTCCATCGGACTCCAAATATTTTTTTAAAACAGGGAAAAAATATCAAACAATTTAAGTATAAATAGGTGGTGTAATAGGAGACAGAAAGATAGGCAAACCACAAAGCAGATTTAGAAAGCTCCCAAAGGCACAGAGAATACGAGCTAAAGTATTAAAACAGGAGAAGACAGAAGTTCTGGCTCATTCACATGCCATGTGATGGTACACATAAGTCTTGGTTGTTAAACTTGACCACTGTCCATTCACTGATATAAAATGCATGATCTCTTATCATTCTAAGAATCACTGATGTACTAATTACTTATATATTAGTGTAGTGTCTTTTCTTTAGTTTCTTCCTCTGTATAATGCCTTAAGTTTTCTCTCAGCATTTGATTACCATTCATGCTTTTTTCAGTATAATTACCAATTTTGTATACTTACTTCTAAGTGGCTTTTCAACTAAAAATTTTAGAGCCATACAAAGATTAATTCTGAGTACAAGAGGACATATCATAGATTGATAATATAACACCACTTTCATGAAGTTGTCCAGAATGCTTAATAAATCATATATATTTTTTTTTTTTTTTTTTTAGACAGAGTCTTGCTCTGTTACCTGGGTAGAATGCCATGAAGTCAGCCTAGCTCACAGAAACCTCAAACTCCTGGGCTTGAGCAATTCACCTGCCTCAGCCTCCTGGGTAGCTGGGACTACAGGTGTGTGCCACCATGCCCCTCTAATTTTTCTATTTTTAGTAGAGACGGGGTCTGGCTTTAGCTCAGGCTGGTCTTGAGTTCCTGACCTCAAGCAATCCTCTTGCCTCGGCCTCCCAGAGTGCTAGGATTACAGGCGTGAGCCACCGCACCCGGCTGAACGAGGGGTTTAAATAGAACAACTTTACATAGGAGAATATAAACAGTAAGATTTCCTCAAGGGTAATAAAGGCTACAAATACAAATATATTCAAAGTGGTGGGGTGGGGAGAGGAGAGACAGAATTTTAAGCCGTTGCTAAGGGAAGTTGGGGATGGCTGAGGTGCATCTGCAGCTTTTCGAGTTCCACTGTTAATAATATCAGTGTGCCTGGAAAGAGGAGAAACAAAGAACTTCCATGGGCAAGACCCTACAAACGGTATCTGCACACCAGCGTTCACAGTAGTGTTATTCACAAGAGCCAAAAGTGGAAACGACCCAAATGTCCGTCAACGGGTAAGTGGATAAACAAATGTAGAATATACATTTGTAATTATAAATTACAATTGTAAATGTAATTATTCTGCCTTGAAAAGGAAGGAAATCCTGACACATGCTACAACATGGATGAATCCTGAAGACATACTAAGTGAAATAATCCAGTCATAAAAAGACAAATACTATGTGGTTGCACTTGTAAGAGGTACCTAGAGTAGACAGATTCACGGAGACAGAAAATGAATGGTGGATGCCAGGGCCTGGAAGGAGTGGGGAATGGGGAGTTAAGTTTCATGAGGACAGAGTTTTAGTTTAGGAAGATGAAATAGTTTTAGAGATAGATGGTGGTAATGGTCGTGATACAATGTGAAGGGTACTTTCATGTCCCAGAAGTGTGTACCTTAAAATGGTTAAAAAAACACTGCACACTAAGAACCAGGTGGAAAAATAAAATGGTTATAATAAACCATTTTATGTCATACATATTTTACCACAATAAAAAAAAACATAAATAAAAGTTATTAATATTTCTGGCATCACTTGCATTGCCTTGAAACATACCTATGGTTTTAAATTGTTTTAAAAAAGGAAAAGAAATTAATTGCAACTTTTCTATTTTTACCAGTATATTGTACCTATATCAGAGACCACAAATTACTTAAGCACCTCTTTAGAATCTTGGTGAACCTCGTGATCAACATGTAAAATCATGCAGGAAAAAGGGACTCTGCAATGGGACTGACCATTTGTGCCTGATTAGCTATCATTTTATAATCAGAAGTTCGATATGATGAAACAACAAACATCTCTGCTCATCGTTAAACAGCAGAAATACGTCCGCATAGCATCAGTGAATATGCACAACTCACTCACTGATCCCAGCAAGATGGCACTGAACTCACATTAATAATAAGGGGGAAGGAAAAGAGTGACCCCAATTTTTCCTTTTTGTTTCAAAGGTTGTCTAATTTACTGAACATCCCACTCCCATACATCTCTTGGAAGACTTCCCTCTATGCCACGTTCTCTTCTTCCCTACTGAGATTGACAAAGGAGACAAATACCTTGTCAGGCATATCCTTGACTATGCCACCGCTCTGCCCGGTAATGTCAGTTACAAGTTTGTTGATTTAAGGGTTAGAATAATTTGTAAGTAACATTAAAATATTTTGACTGCATTTCTGGAATTCATATGTTGGCATACAATGGAAAGCTAAGATTAAAAATCACCTAAGTTCCTTCTTTGCAGGAAAGAGTGGAAAAAATAAAAATCACTTAAAATAGTCGCTGCTATATGAGGAAGAAACAAACCAACGATCACAAACCTTCTTGAGAAGACACGATGGGTGGCATGTAGTCCGGAATGTATTCTTTTCTTTCCTCGGCATCTTTACTTCCAGGCTGGGGAAACTGAAGTACGTTGTTCTTGCTAACAGGAAACGAAGGGATTTGATGTGGGAAAGTAACAGGCTCGATATTGTGAATATAGTCTTCCAGTTCATGCAGACTAACCCCCATCAGCTGGAAAGCTTCACCAACATCATCCAAAATTGGGTCTGTTCGGCCATCTGAAACAAAGTCAAAAGTAAATCCCATTTCAAGAAAATCCCATGAATATTTTTTCACAGTATTAGGAAAAAAAAAGTAGTAAGTAAATATGTGCCTGAGAATCATATGCACTATATATTTAAAACCTAGTTATTAAAAAGAATTTAATAGATTTTAAACAGAGTGTCACATTATTTAAATATTAGAAAGCTGATTTTTTTTTTTTTTCTTTTAGCAATAGAGTCTCACTCTGTTGCCCAGGCTGCAGTGTGGTGGTACAATCATAGCTCACTGCAGCCTTGAATTCCTGGGCTCAGACAATCCTCTTGCCTCAGCCTCCTGAGTAACTGGGACTACAGGTACATGCAAGCCATGCCTGGCTAATTTTTTTTTTTTTTTGTATAGAGAAAAAGTCTCACTATATTGTCCAGGGCAGGCCTAGAACTCCTGGCCTCAAGTGATCCTCTTACCCTGGCCTCCCAAAGTGCTGGGATTACAGGCATGAATCACCATACCTGGCCCAGAAAGCTGATTCTTAAAGTCAATTTTAAATATGATCTGACAACCAACCAAAACACCACAGACAATCACGCTAATAATCAGGCAGCATAGAAAAAATATCAAAAGTAGTTTACAGATGGTCAAAAGTATTTAGAGCAGTGGCTAACACAAAGTACATGACCCATAAACATCAGTATCATTGTTTTTACTATCAAATAATTAGAGTGCTATATTGATTAAGTAAACGTCCACTATATTCCCTCTGTTGTTCACTGATGGATCTCTGGAACCTAAAACAGTAGGTGGCACATATCTAGCACTCAATAAATATCTGTTAAATGAATCATACTATCAAATCAATATTTTACATCTAAGAATATTTACAAAAAAAAGGCCAGGCATGGTGGCTCACGCCTGTAATCCTAGCACTCTGGGAGGCCGAGGTGGGAGGATAGCTTGAGCTCAGGAGTTTGAGATCAGCCGGAGCAAGAGTGAGACCCGTCTCTACTATAAATAGAAAGAAATTAGCCAAACAACTAAAATTAGAAAAAATTAGCCAGGCATGGTAGTGTGTGCCTGTAGTCCCAGCTACTCGGGAGGCTGAGGCAGCAGGATTGCTTGAGCCCAGGAGTTTGAGGTTGCTGTGAGCTAGGCTGACGCCACGGCACTCACTCTAGCCTGTGCAACAAAGTGAGACTCTGTCTCAAAAAAAAAAAGAATATTTACAAAAAAGGACTCAGATCATAAAAGTAATCTACATATAAATTTTCAAATGTAATTAGAAACCATCTCATAAAATGGAGATAAAAAGATAAAAGGTTACATATAGTGATATTTTCTTTACAACAGCCAAGTTTTTCCTATGCCTACCCTTAGTAGAACTTAAGGTCTTTATATCTTTCCTTTCCCTTTCCCTTTCCCTTCCTTCCTTCCTTCTTTCTTTTTTTTTTTTTTTTGGAGACAGGTCCTCACTCTGTTGCCCAGGCTGGAGTGCAGTGACATGATCATAGCTCACTCCAGCCTCAAACGCCTATCCTCAAATGATTCTCCCGCCTCTGCCTCCCAAAGTGCTAGGAATAGAGGCGAGAGCCACAGCGCCCATTCGGTCTCTCCACATCTTTAAAAACTTCTATGAAAACTCCAATTCCTGATTTTCAATAGCCTGAAGGATTTTTTTTGTTTTACTGAAATCTTCTATGATCACTTCAAACTCAGTATCTGAAATTAAATCACACTGCAAAATGAAAAAGATGACTCCAAACTTTGCAAGAATGGGATCTGTGCATGCTAACACACATAGAAAATTCTGGAAGGGTATACAGGCAACAGTTAACAGTGCAAGGGCATGGGAGCTACAGTAGAGGAGATTGGTGTGGTTGAAGCAAGAGACTTCTGACTTCAAACACTTCTGCGTTCTTTGAATTTTCTACAAGTATGTGTTACTTCTATGAGATGTAAAAAAGAAAAAACAAAACTAACATTCATTTTTTCTCTTACTGAACATAGACATGCATTTCAAATCTACTAGTCCTATTAAAACCATTGTGACTCTCTCAGTCTAAAAAACTATCATTTTAGCTGGGCACGGTGGCATGCACCTGTAGTCCCAGCTACTCAGGAGGCGGAGGTGGGAGGATCTCTTGAGCCCAGGAGTTTGAGGCTGTTGTGTGCTATAATCGTGCACACCTGTGAATAGCCATGGCACTCCAGCCCTGGCAGCAAAGCAAGACTCCATCTCAAAAGAAGATAAATAACAAACGCAGTCATCTTAAATTCCTTCATATGCTTTGCAATCTCAACCCAAGACCTTATGGTACTTTTTCTCCCTCCCCCCCTTTTTTCGCCTATGATTTCAGAATTTTTTCTTTCTTTCTATTCCTACTGTCACTATCTCAGTACAGTTCCACGTTCTGCCCACTTGAATCTCCCTTGTACTTCACTGTCAGTACAATTTTCTTAAAATGCCACTTTAATCCTACTTAAAGAGTATGCAATGTTTTCTACCATGTTTCAATTCTTTTGTCCCTCCTTAACCGGACTGCACACTGTTGAACATTTTCCTCAAACATTTTTCAAATAAACTAGCTACATATGATCATCTTTCTATGACTTTTATCATGCTTAATCTCACTTGGACATCTTAGTTTATGCTATTCTCTAACCTGGAATATTCCATACCTTTATACGGCCATATTTCATAGCTCAACTCAAATCTTATCTTTTCTGTGAAGTAATCCTACCTGGGAATCCAGAGTCTACAACCATCTCTCCTTTCTCTTATTCCTTTTGCATTTGCTGCCTGTACTATGCAATAAATAAGTTAGAGTACTAGTGCTGAAGCATCATTCTGAAAGGTTTTGCATATGCTTTCACTGCATACACACATATTTCATACATAATACAATATGTAAGAAACATGTCTTAATAATAATATCTGAATTAACAGTAAACTTCTAGTACTTGCTTTAACTTGAGAACTTTTTTTTTTAAAGAAACAAATACCATCAGTTTGCTTCTGTTGACATTCTAACACCCTTGAATGTATTTTATGGGCAGGGATTGTATCTTAGTAATTTGTATCTCCAACATCTCACAAAGGGCTTAGTTCATGAGTGGTGCTCAATAAATATTTGTCAAAAAGACAGAAAGGGAGGCCTGGCGCGGTGGCTCACGCCTGTAATCCTAGCACTCTGGGAGGCCGAGGCGGGCGGATTGCTCGAGGTCAGGAGTTCGAAACCAGCCTGAGCCTGAGCGAGACCCGTCTCTACTAACAATAGAAAGAAATTAATTGGCCAACTAATATATATATAGAAAAAATTAGCCGGGCATGGTGGCGCACGCCTGTAGATTGAGGTTGCTGTGAGCTAGGCTGATGCCACGGCACTCACTCTAGCCTGGGCAACAAAAGCGAGACTCTGTCTCAAAAAAAAAAAAAAAAGACAGAAAGGGACTAGACATGGTGGCTCACACCTATAATCCTAGCACTTTGGGAGGCTGAGGTGGGGGAGATCACTTGAGGCCAGGAGTTCAAAATGAGCCTGAGCATGAGCAACACCCTCATCTCTACAAAAAATAGAAAAGTTAGCAAGGCACAGTCCCAGCTACTTGGGAGGCTGAGGAAGGAGGATTGCTTAAGCCTAGGAGTTTGAGGTTGCTGTGAGCTGTGATGATGCCACAACACTCTAGTCTGGGAGACAGAACAAGACCCTGTCTCAAAAAAAAAATTAAAAATTAAAAAAAAAATAAAAAAGAAAAGGGAAAAAAAGAAGAGATAAAAAGAAGGATTTAAAGGAATGGAATACAATATTGCATAGTCATAACCAGTGGTTACGACTTGAATCAGAATTTGATTTTAAAATAAGGTATAGAAAAAAAAAATCTGAAAATATCTAACACGCATACCAAAATTAGCATTTAAAAAAAGTCACCAAACCACAATGGGGAATTAATGAACTTGACAATTGCATTCTCACAGAAAACAAGAAAACTGACTACAGAAATTGGGTAATTAGGAACAAGGTTTACATTTAAGCATAACAATGAACACTTGATGACTTTGGAATACCTAGTAACCCTGAGGGCCAGCACAGATTCTGGATGTGTATGAGGCAAGAAAGTATGTGTCAGGGGATATTTTGAGTACCTAAAGGTACAGAACATTTGTCCTTATTTAGAGAACCTAGTAGCAAGAATATACTCTATATGCTATAATACTAGCATAACAGTAACAGTGTACTCAAGGACCATGGAGGGGTCCACACAGGAAAAAAGCAAAAGCCAGGAGAGTATTCTGCTAATGATGGACTTTAAAGATAACAATGAATGCACATCACTCTGCAGCTCCAAATTTAGAGGTATCAATGAAATCAAGCGTTCAACACACACACATTTTTGGAACTCAAAATGTGAAGTCAATAAATAGCTATTATGTTTGTGGATTATCAGTTTATTCATTTATTCAACAAATATTTTCTGGGTGCCTATTATATTATGACCCCAAAGTATGTTACAGAATACAAATATAATCAGTTTGTCTCCTGAGGCAGGGAAAGAGACATACACAGAGGATTACAAAACAAGGTGATGAATAACATAACAGAAATATGCATAGAATTATGAGAGCAGATAACATGAGTTCCCTAGAGCAAGTGGTAAGTACATCCCAAAACCATAAGTAATACTGCTAGTGGACCAGGGGTGAAGGACACTCTAGGAAACAGCATGCATATAGGAATGGATAGCTTAAAACATTCTGGAAAGGCAGGTAGCTCAGCACGGTTGCAGATTAGTATGGCAGGGGGGCAGAAGATAAGAAAAATGCTAGCTCACAAAGGGAACTGTGTGCTGCTAAGAGTTTAGATGTTTAGCCTGTAACCAATGGAGTGCAGTTGAAATATTTTTGAGAAGAATGACAGGCTCAGATTGGTGTTGGGGAGAGATTATTTTGGCAGCACTATGCAAATAGGAATGGAATTTGGGGCCTGAGAAGTACAGCGTATCTACGGGTCTCAATTTTTCAGTCTAGGAAAAACTTTAACAAAATATCCTACGGAACACTTCATCCAGTTCTCCAGCTTTACTACACCTTAAAAAAAAAAAAAAAAATCAGGACCCGAAGCTTAAGTAAGCAGTAGTCCACCCCTCCCCAACACACACAAATGCTTGCTTCACACCAACATGATGATGTGAGCTTCTATTAAAATATTCCATTCCTTCTATCAAATTATTAAATGCCATTAGCTACAGATACTACCACACATTCCCCTGAGACCCATAAATACCGTAGCCCAGATTAGCTGGAGGACCCTGTAAATTGCCTGTGATCCCTCTATCCATCACACTTTGATAGACCACTGACATACACACACACAGAGGAGGAAATCAAGGGGGTCACTGAGACGCAAGTGAAAGTTAATCCAGCCGGCCAAAGTGACAAAAGTCGACCTTGGGGAACGCTGAGGGGAGGTGTTATTTGGGAAACGAAGGAGCACAGAGGGAAGAGGAGGCAGAGTCTCTAACGGAGCAGAGCTGTCAACCAGCCCCGTGTAGTTGGGAGCTAAAGAATGGCCAGTCCTTGTATGAAACGGCCGGTAGACGGAGCGCCTGTGACAACTAGTTGTAGTAGTTTGCGGGCGAGAGAGGGAAAAGGACCAGGGCGAGAGCGGGTCTGTGGGGCATCCCGTGGGGGCGCGACGCGACCCGCCGCACCCGGGAGACAATGAGGAGGACCGAGGCGCACCGAGGCGCGGAGGAGCGGGCGGGAGGGTGTGGAGCCGGGAGCGGAGCCGGGGTTCCCGGGCTGGTGGCGGGAAGTTAGCGGATGAGGAAGAGGCACCCCGGGGATGACTGGAGTTTGCAGGGGCAGTGGAAGCCCGGGGTGAGGGGGAGGGCGTCGGGGGCTGAGGAGGGGGCAGACCCCAGGGCGGAGCGCGGGGCGCGGGGACGCCGAGGGAGGGACGCGGGGAGACCGGAGGTGTCACTCGTGACTCGCCGGGGCAGCCCTCCCGCACCCAGCCCGGTACTCACAGAGCTCCGAGTACCGATGGCAGCCCCGGCCCAGCTGCTGCAGGTAGCGCTGCAGCACGTCGGTGAGGAGGTGGCAGGCGCTGAGCTGCACCGAGTCCCAGCCCAGCGCCTGGCAGATCTGCGCCACCGAGACCCTCAACAACGACCTGGAGTAACTCTCGCACATCCCGCTGCGTGGACGCCACCGCAGCCCGCGCTGCCACCTCTCTCCGGCCCCGCCGCCTGGCCTTAGCAGGGCCCCCGATTCATCCTCTGGGGCCCCCGCGCCGGGGAAATCGTCCCCCTGGAGCCCGGGCGACCACCTCAAAGCCCCAGCAGCAAGGAGCGCGCCTGCCTGAGAGCCGCCATTTTGGACTCGCTCCGCCTCCCGCTGGACGGCCGCCGGGGCGAGGCAGCACGAGGCGAACGCCGATCGCGCCGATGAGGAAGCTCCGCCCCGTGGGAGCGGAGCGACGCTCTGGGTATCGCCCCGCAGGCCTGGGAGGCGGCCGGAAGTGGCCATGCGCGGCGCAGGAGAAGGGTGCGCCCGGGACTGCAGGTGCTGGGGCCTTTCCCGGGGCGGGGGCGCTCACCTGGGGAGGAGGGAGGGGGGGGGACTCTGTGTTTTAGGGGCAAACGAGGGAACTGGGACATGACATTGAAATGTTAGAGAGTTAGCGTTAATAATGTCAATAATGTGGAGCGTTAAGTGTTAGAAATTTGGGGCGCTCCCCCAAATGCGGATCTGATCTGGTCTTGCCTCTGCTAAAGAGAAAAAAAAAGGGAACTGCTTGCCACTGTGTAGATTAAATAACGTCCAAGCCGTTCAGCATGTCACTCTGAGTCCTTCACAATATGGACGGGACTAGGGTGAGGCCTCTGTGCTGGGTTAATGAGAGCTCCCCAAAAACTCAGTGATCAAGATCAATAATATTTTAATACGGCTTTTCTAATAATAATAATAATAATCCAAATTCATGCCATAAACTCCAGCCTCACTCAACCTCATCTAATCTTAGCCTTGGTTCTAATAAAACTATTATTTTATTTTTACAAAAGCAGGTGAGCTGGCGGTGGACTTTTAATTTAATTTGCCAGTTTGCCCATTGCCCTTGTGATCCGTCCAGGGAATGAGGAACCCGGTTGTCAACAGAGGCCAAACAAGTACCTTAAATCCTTGACGCAGGCCGAGTGTCCTGGGAACGACCGCCTTATTCCAGAGCTGCCTTCCAGCTCCAGCTAAATATTGCTGGATCTTTCTGAGATGCCAGAAATCGAGATTTTGTGGCATCTTGATTTTTTTAAATACAATATTGGGAACACATTTTAAATTTTAATTTGCAAGCCAAACTAATTCCACAGTTAGGCTAGCTAGATTCAGCCTGTGGGTAGCCAGGTTGAAATGGCTGATGCACTCAATGTCTTAAATATGCCCTTCTGTACCTATCACAGTGTATTTAGTGTACAAGTGTAAGTGGCTCCCCTAGTAAATTTGTGACCTTTGGAGTGACTCTATATCCCTTCCAGGGACTATTCCTGAACTCTGAACATAATAGATATTCAATATTTTTTAAAGTCTTTAAAACACAGCAGAACTGAAAATACGGTAGTACGTCAGCTGACAATCTGCAGAGAAGCAAGGTACTAGATGGCAAGATGCCTATGATATACTCTGTTGACACTTCCATCCCCAAGATTATCAGGGACTTTTTTAAGAGACAGAATCTTGCTGTGTTGCCCAGGCTGGAGTACAGTGGCTATCAGGGACCTTTTTGTTCCTCAATCTGTGGGATGCTTTACAGTGTTAGCCTTACCTGATCATTTTGTAGCCATTTGATAATGTTGAACATTACCTTAACTTTGAAACTCTCTTGTACCTTGGATTTCACACATGCCTCTCCACCCCTCTGTTCCTCTTCACTTGCCTGTGTATGGGGGTGGGGGCACATTAATCCCTTCAACTTTTATTTTGGAAAATTTCAAACCTACGGAAAAGTTACAACAAAATCATAGACACAGGTATACACTTCATCTAGACTGGACTCAGCAATTGTTAACATTTTACCTCATTCACTAGATAATTTTGTATTTATATATACATGCGAGTAGTATTTTTTCCCAGTTTGAAGATGTTATAAACTTCATGACACTTAAACCCACAGCACTTCAGCATATCTCCCCAAAAGAGAACACTCCCCCCATAGAACCATAGGCATGACCATATGTCACAGGTTTGGTTTCCAGGAAGCTAACTTTGAGATGAGCCTGGGGAAGGTTTATTTAGGTGTCCTCCTGGGCTACCACCTGTGGAAGGGAAGGTGCGGACACCAGACTGCCAAGGGTGGGTGGCCTCAGCCAGACCCACAGAGAGTGTTGAAGCTGGGGTGGCCCTTCAGTGTTGTCCTGAATTGGGACAAGAAGGCTGGACTTTTGCATTCCCGTGTTGGTAGATCACTGCATGAGGGCTGCCCAAGAAAGGGTGTGTGATCTTAGGTAGTGGTGCTCTCTGCATCTGAGTCAGTTCAATTCCAAGGACAGCTGACAGGACAGTCCTGGGGGACTCTGAGCAGTGCATAATAATAGTCACCACAGTCCACCCCTTTACCCTGGGGGGGGAGGGGGAAGCAACGCTAGAGAGGACAGTCCAGGAGACAAATCAAAGCCCCTACTGCTGCAGCTGTGCCTCAGTAGATATTAGTTTTCCCCCTCTACTATCCATTCTAGATTTCTCTCACTTCTAGTCTCAGTGGTTTGCCTGGTGGCATGACCCAGGCTCTCATGCACAGGAGGTCTGAGCCTCTGGTCTCCATACCCTTTCAGACTATGGCTGCTGAACTTGTCCTTCCTTTTACCATCAGAATTGGGCAAGAAAGTACTAACAGGCACCCAGACAGACCATGTGGGAGCCAAACTCTCCTCCCACTGTGTGATAGCAGCACCCTCCCCACCCACCCACCCACCCTCCTGAAGACCAGAGTCAGTCACTCCTGCTGGGACGGTGACTCCTCCCTCTGCTGCAGTCTCTTGGAGGAAGTGCCCAGGTAGCAACTGTGGCTAATATTTCAGTGGGACTCCTGCTGTTTCCCCTGGTGAAAGCATTCTCCTTTTTGGAAATCGGATCAATAAACCTGGGGAATCCAGAGCAGCTGGGTAGGAGTGATGGTAGGTGGGGAAACCCCAGCCTCTACCCTGTGTCGTCTGCCTGTTAGGAACACAGCACCATGGAAAAAAAAGTTGTCAAGAGTATGTGTGGCACTCTGGGAGATCGCAGCCCATCCTAAGGTACCACCTGAGCCGATGCTTTAGCTGTGCCTACAAAAGGCTTTTCCTTGGCTCTGTCACAAACAGCTTCTGCGTTGGTGTTGTGTATGGCATGACCAGTGGATTTCACAGCCTTATGCCCCTCACACACCTCCTTTATTGTAAAATGGGTCCCTGGGGCTGACTCAGCAGGAAAGGGGAGCCCAGTGGATCAAACATTATGAGCAAGAAAGGCAAATCCATACCCACCATATGCGTCTGTTTCTCTTATCAAAACGAATTCTTACTCTTGTGCTCACGTGGCTGACTGGCAGCTGCGGCTCACTGCCACTGCCCAACGTCGTGGGAGAATACTGTGCCACATATGGCTAGCGCACAGGAAAAGACCAAAACTCGAAGTGTGGTTTCGACTGAATGCATACTGCTTTCGCACCATCATAAAGTTGAAAAATCATGAGTTGATGCACTGTAAGTCGTGGACTGTTTGCATATGACGGCAGAGGGTGGGAGAATTAACATAGCTCTCAGGCAAGACCAAAATATATACTGTTGTCTGTTCCAAGTGAATATAAACTATTTGTGATCCTTTCTGTTTGGGGTGGAAAAGTCTGCTGTCATCAACCAGTGGCCACATGTCTTGTGCCTGAGACAGTGTGTGTCTCCTCTAGCAAAGATGCCACGTTTGACACAGCAGCTGCAATTGCAGTAATTCACTCTCACCCTTCCAGCTGCCTCTCGTGTTTGCAGGAACCAGACTGTCAAATGAAATGAAATACGATGGGACCACTGGCCGCTGAGTAGGCCCATAAATGCCAAGGACCAGTGTGAGCCTCGCCCGGTCTCAGGTGCCCCCAGTCTAACAAGGGGCCCCGATGACGCTGCATGCCTTGGTTCCATTCTCAGCTCAGGCCCTCTGTTCAGCAGTCCTCAAAACGCGTGGGCATTCCCTTTCCCCAGTGGACGGTTACCTGAGTCAATGGGGTTACCTGAGTCAATGGCCATCGGCTCTTTTGTGGAAGGAGTGCGGGGAATTCTTACCTTATCCATTTGGTGTTGCAGCGTTCCCTCCTCCCGAAGACTCAGTCTGTCCTTCTGTAGATAAAAGTTTCAGTCTGAAAGTGGCTCAGACCCCGAAACTGGGCAAGGGATCATGACTGGTTGTTGGGGCCACCTGTTACCCATCCTTGTGGTATTTTGATGGGAAAGATTGAGTAGCCTACTTGTTGGCTACCCGTCGATCTCAGTCAGGGGTTCATCATTCTGTGAACAAACGCCGTAACTCACCAGGTGAGCCCACCCTCTCTAATGTTTCTTGCCCCTTATAATTGCATTCACCAGGTTTCTGACCATAAGCAGTTAAGCACTGCCACCTGGTCTCTTATTTCAGGGTCCCATGATCTTCATATTTTTTGAATATCTTGTTCGATAGATCGTACCCACTGTTACACCACCCTAGTTGCCCACTGGTGGAAGTTTTAGGACTTGCACACTCAGGAGCTGCTACCGTGTGCCAGGTAGCACCTTTGTGCTCCATCCGCCATCAGTGCTGAAGTCCTTACCATCCACGCCAGCCAGGTGGGTGATCCAGCTCCAAAATTCCATCTTTGTACTTGCTTCCTCAGGCCCCTCTAGTTTAAACTGTCCCAAATTGGACTCCCAGGAGGCAGCCTCTGAGGTGGAGATTAGCCTGTGGAGAGGTGCTTCCGGGCTTACCACCTAAGGAAGGGGGGGAGAGGAGGAAAGGAGGAGGGCGGAGCAGGAAGCAGTATTGTGGGAGGGAGACTTTGAGCTGCAGCTCACGCTCTAGGAAGGCTTCAGCCAACCCCACGGAAAGCCTTAAAGCTGGGGGCTGTCCGGCCTCAGGCACCGGATGCGGGCTGCTTCAGGAGAGGGCCGAGACCTTGGGCGTGGTGGTCTCCAGCTGAGGCAATTCCAGAGCCAGTCACAGCTGAGGGCTGGGTGCTCCTTGCATTCCCTGGAGGTCCCCCCCCCAGGGGACTCTGGATGGCACATCACCCCTCCCACCAGACCCCAATACCACAGTCACACTCAACACACTGATACGATAACATCACCCCAAATAAAGTGCGTATTAAGATTTTTCCCATTGTCCCCAAATGCCTTTTGTAACTTAAAAAATTTAAGTTTTTTAAGGAGCAGTGAAGAGTCCATTGTTTGTAGATGGCTTAGTGCGGGGCACAAGATCTATAGACAGAGCTTTCTTCTTGAGAGCAGACCTCTTGTTCACTCCAAGACTCTGGCTCTTATCATTCTGTCTTGGAGGATGATGCAAGTACTGAGGGCAACGTAGCAAAGCCGAGTTCTGGGGTGCAGAGGTCCGTGCTAGCAGAGGGTTCCAGCTGGGCACCAGTGGGCCCCGACTTCAGCAAGGGCATCATGGCTTTATTTGGTTGGTGCCAGCAGGAGCTCAGTGACTTCACAAATTTCAAGCTTAGAAAGTTTCCAATGATAATAATAAAGTGTCTGAAAGCTGCAAATATTCCACGTTAAGGCAGACAGACAAACAAAGGTTCCTAAAGGGCAAATCATAGACAACAGGGATTGTGATGATGGAAATGCAATACTAGAATATTAACATTAACAGACCTAGCTCTTTAGGTACTATCTAAATGTTTTCAAAAAAATATGATAGCGGTTCAAGTTGTGTAATAAGCCTCACTAGTAGAAAACATTGATCACTAACTGCACTGTTATGACACTTAGCTAAAGGAGAGGATGTAACTTGGGGGAAAATGTCACGCTTACTCTTCAAGACTCCTTCCTATGGGTCCAAACCACAGAGTGGCACAGCCTGTGCCTTTCCAGATCATCCTGCCCTTCTCCTCCTCGGATAGCAGTTCTCAGACTGTTTGAATCCTGACCTGAGACTTTTGTTTATTCTGCTTCCTTGGCCTTAAATGCCTTCCCACCCCATAGGTTTGTTCTAGTAGTTTAATTTATACTGTTGGTCGCTGGTCCTTGAGAACTCTGTTTAGACCTCACCTCCTGCAGGCCGGATGGCCTTCCCTGTCTCTTATCTCCCCCCAGATATGAGTTGGTGTCCCCCTTATGTGTCCTCCCTAATTACAACACATCGCATTTGTCATAATTTGTTGTAAACTCCTATAGGTGTTTTAATTATCGCTGTATCTTCAGGGTGTAAGAGTGCCAACACACAGAAGAGCATCACTAATGCTCTATTGAACTGGTAATCATTTTTACATAGATCACTTAACCATGAATGTACATAACACTTACTATGTTAGATTCTAAGTATTTTGTAAATATTAATTAGCTCATTTGATCCTCCTAACAACCCTATGAAGGAAGCACTGTTTTAATCTCTACTTTACAGATGTTACAAGTGAAAGACTACCTACATAACCCACCCAAGATCACACCTGGTAAGGGCTGAGCTAGCATTCCAAACCACTGAGAGAGAAAGAAAGAGGTGGAAGAGAGGGAGAGAGCAGGGAGATGTCGTGGCATGCCAAAGAAAAAGAATGGAGATGCCAGGAGCTAGGCCAAGTGGCTTGATGCTTTTATGGAGATGAAAAGAAAAATAGTTATTGTTGTGAATTGCCATTATCTACTCCTTCTTGTCTTCTTAACAGCAAGTAAACAATGGAATCTGCTGTGTGAAACTGCTGCATCCGTTCCCTTTGCTTTAGGGATAAAGTGACCTTTCCCAGAATCTATGATTTGGGGCTGCCTTTGACATCTGGAGATTGTCCCCCAAGCTGTCGTCCAGGAACATCTCAGGAACTACTCCAGGCTATAGAAACAGATGCTAAAGGCAGTTTTAGTCACAGAAAGATTTACATTTCCTTTTGTCTGCCGGGCTCCTTTGAGATGTTCAGGGCTCTGCAGGGTGCCTGTTCTCTAGGTGGAGAGGGTGCAGAGCTGATTTATTTCAGTCCTTTCACTAACCACTTACTCTGTGCACACAAAACTATATTCCCTTATGTGGAGTTGTTGGTAAAGCAAATTAAGACCTTGTTCACTTTTATTTCTCAAGACCCTATGCTGGGTCTATAAGAAAGTAGTATAGGAGAAATGCAACATTTCTAATAAAAATGCTACTTCCCTGCATTGAATTTTGGTTTCCTTTGTAGTTAACCAGATAGTATTTAAAAGTAGAGTAAAAAAACTGAAAATGTGTCTTTGTCTAACAACAGTTACACAAACTTCCCCAATTTTAAATTGCAACACAAATAAAAGGGTTGTCACTAATATGCAGAGACCTCACATTTCAATGAGAAAAAGGTAAAAAAAAAAAATCAATTAAAATGGTCAACAAGTGGGCAATTGTATTTTCAGTCATCAGATTGTTAGAAAGATAGACAAGGTTTTAGAGAATGGAGGAATCAGTCTCATACACTGTTGATCCAAGTTTACAACCTTTTCAAGAACAATTTGGCAATGTCTATTAAATGTTAAAAGGTACAGTCATCGCTTCCATTTTTAATAACTAAGTCCACAGAGATACCCTCAGATGACTATGCAGAGACTTGCCCAAGGATGCTTATTCAATAGTTTCAGTCATGAAAAACTGGAAAGCCTATGTTTACCAATAGTTAGATATTTATGTATCAGCACGGAATGTCCAAGTTTAAAACTGTATGCGTAATAGAACCCTTTCTTGTGAAACCCTTCTTCTGGGCTTCCACTTAAGGACGGCAGATTAAATGCATACATACACACTTTCACTCATCCCATACTCAACTAAGACATCAGCAAAGGATTTTTTTCAAAAGGCAAAAATCACAAGGGCCAAGGGAGCGGAAGAGACAACAGGAATAACATGACTTTGGAGGCTGGATGCTTTCCCTCATGTGGCACCCTCGGGTGACAGCCACCCCCCCCCCAATCCTGGCAGAGCCCAGAGGTTTGCTCTTCAGAGGCAGTGAAGGAGGGTTTCTGGACTGAGGCCATCAGGCACTGTAAGTGCGGATGGTGCGTGTGCTGGCCCGCGAGCCGAGTTCCTGAATGCCAAGATCCCTGACCTGGCCCACAGGTGCTGGCTCTCAGGCCTGCCTTCAGGAAGGAGTCTAGAAGACTCTTCTCTGAAGAATCTGATGAAACAGGCCTGCAGATGCTAATTAATGTAAAACTATTAATATTTACTATTATTCCTCAGCCCTGGTTTGCCAATTCCTGTTCTGAGTTTTCCCAGCCGCCTGATGGGCTGATGAGAGGCTCTGGACTCGGGATTGGGGCTTGTCGGCCATGAGCTTCACTGAGGGGTGATCTGCTTGGGTCATTTTTTGGGAGGGGGGGGACACACCCATATCAGTATCTGCAAGCCAACATTCCTGCAAGGTGTCTGGGACTTTGTTCACACTACACCTCTGCCTGATGCCTCAGCTGTGGTGAGCTGTTTCCCCAAAGTGGCTCCTGTAAGATTCAGGGGTGTTAGGAAAGGCCCCCTGAGGCTCTGGTCAGTTTCTTTTCTCTTTCTTACACAGCGGCAGTACTGATCTCTTTACAGGTCTGCACTTGCTAATCAATTTCTACACGAATCACATATAGTTGGTAAAATATTTAAAAAATCATTTCTAAGTATATACATTTATTTAATGGTTTTTAAAAGCCAAGAGTAACATACATCAAACTGTTAAGAATGTTTTATTTATTTTATATTTCATTGGAATTTATATATTACTTTTGTAATTTAAAAACCCTGACGTTTTAGCATGGCCAACTTCATGTGTGGAATCAGCCTTCAGGCAGCCTGTGTTAGTAGTTACCTAAATATGAACATCATACTTTCTTCAGTGCTCGGAAAGATGTTTTAAAAACAAATTTATAATGGAAGCACATGTGCCTGGCTCTGGCTGTGGGCCTCTGCTTTCCAGCCAAAAAACCCCACAAATTATAATAAATATATGCTTGGAACTCTGTATCCTATGCATGAGAAATAGCAAATGCCTCTTGGAGCACTTCTGTTCATTTGACTGACCGTTCCTTAAGGCCGCAAAAGGGGGGAAGTTGGGGCTGAGGTAGCCTGCAGTCCCTTCCTTCCACCGCAGCCCCAGAGGCTGGACTTGCTACGGTTGGCGGAGAACTGTAAAATCGGAAGAAACTCTTAAATGATCTTCTACTAAAAATTTTTAATAGTAGCATGTTCATATTTTAAAATATTTTAGCATCATCTCATTTTGAAAATGTTTAACTATTCTTATAAGACAATGATTTTCTTATTTTAAGTTGTTTATTGTAAGATAATTTACAAATATCTTGCTGTCTTCATTCAAACAGTGGAGCAACAACTTCTTCTGACAAAACAGCAGTAAGTTAAAAACAAATCAGCTGGCTGAATTTTCCTTCTTTACCTGAAAAACAAAGTACAAAACAAGTAAAAATCAAGTAATATATTTTTGGGAAAAAAACAATGTCAAGAGATAATACATATTTAAGTGGGGTATAAACTGAATTTATATAATAAAATGTTACCCTATTCCAGTGATTCTCAAATTTTGATCTGGGGAACCTTTCATGGGGCTCATGAAGGCAAAACTATTTTCATAATAATGTTATTTGCCTGTTTTACTCTCAAGAGTACACCGTGGAATTCTGTAGGGGCTACCTGATGCATGACATCACAAAAAAATTAACACAGAAATAGGTAAGAATCTAGCTGCCTTCTGTTAAATCAGACATGAAGGAGTCCGAGACCACAAAGTTGGAGAACCACCACTCTTCACCAACCTATCTCAAAATAATGCTGTCTATCCTTAAAATTTATTTTCTTATATCTACATTTTCTGTGATCAACACATTTAGTAAATTAAAAAAAAATAAAAGCCCACTAGCATTGCCCAGACATTCCCACAAGTTGGCCACTTCTGAAATTGGCCCCTGCCAATCTAGATCACAGAGAAGCAGTTTCACCATTGCTAAGTTCACTTCAATTATATCTAGCTAGCTTTCTTTCCTGAAGAGATACGGGGAAGAATACGTGAACTTTACCTCTTATCTGAGGATGGAACTTGATTTTCATTAATCCCTGGTTATTATATTAGAAGAAAAAGACAAACACAAAACAAGCAGGTCAAGAAGCAATCCATGCTAGTTAATCACATGTAATTTGCAATTTAAAAAGTCCATTTCTTTACTTGCCACCTTGAGTAGATCATGTAAATACCAAAATATTCCTTTAGAACAGATTCAGTGATTATTATAAAAAGTTATAGATACCAATCTGGTTAGAAGCAATAAAAAACATGTTCATGCAAATAGAGAAAACTATGAACATATTTAAGTTACTGTTTTTCCTATAAATAGCATACGACATATTTAAAATTTTTAGGCTGGCAACTAATACTTGACACTTCAAATATTATGGTTTATTCACAGGCATAATTTTATTACTAAATAGCCAAATATGTTTATATTAAAGTCTTGAACCATAATAACTGATAGGTTACAGCACATGCAAGTCCATTCACATAAGCAATCCAACCTCAGCACTGCACGGTTAACTTTTTATATAAAGATTTACATTACTCTTCTAGAAAGCAAAAAATTTAATGGTCACTTTCCAATTACCTCGGGTTGTTTTCTCTAAATTCTCAGTTTTATGTCCCAGTCCCCTTTTCCTCATTTCCCGTGATTTTGCTACTTTTAAGTCAGGTTTCCCACATTCCTAATCAAGAAGGCCTGGTCTTTAATTCTGCAGATGTATCCTTCTCATTCATACCTAACATTCCAAGAGCAAGAATCTTGGGCTCTGTGGATCTCACACAGCCCTGGAGGCTGCAGAACACGGTTCTTCCTCCAGGACTTTTGACACTCACACAACATCCAAGAAATCAGCGTAGCATTTGCAGGCATATGGCAAGGAGGAGGTTATGTACCAGGCAATGGGGACACTGAAGGGAATAAGACACGGTCCCATCCTAGCCCCTAGAAGCACACAAATAAAAAGGCAATTCCTAATGCAATGTTGTAAGAGCTAGCATAAAGGGAAGCATAGGCCTCCAAAGAAAGATAACTGAGACTGTGAAGGAGCATCTTCTGGAAGAAAGGATTCCCCAGCTCAGGAAGGATAAACTGGAGGCAGTCAGCTGAAGAACAGGGAGCAAGGGGACGGAAAGAATGGCATTTCAGACAAAAGCACACGGATGAAAGGTGATGTGCCTTTTGGAGGTGAGAAAGAGCACGGCGTATCTGTAGGTATGTAGAAGTAGACCAAGATGGCTGAAGCTTTGTGGGGTCACATACTGTCTCTCTTTTCAAGAGATGGGATCTCACTCTGCTGCCCAGGCACTCTTTTTAATAATCCTTTAAAAATGAAAAATCCATTCTTAGCTCAGGGCCACAGTTTGGCAACCCCTGTTCTGCTGTAATTTCTTATTTAATGTTGTCTTTCCTGGTAAGAGTGTTAGCTCTTTGAGGGCAAATACTGTTACCACTGCATCTTCAATGTCTAACACAGGCTCTGGCACTTAAGAGGCACTCAAAAAAATACTTTAATTCAGAAGAGAAATGACAAGGATCTGCATTAAAGGGGTATAAAGAAGGAGAAAGATTCAAGAAAGATTTGGAAGCTAAAAGTTGGAAACCAATTAGGAGATTAAGAAAGAACTTAAAGATAACATACCTTATCTTTCATCATAATTACCTACATGTTTCTTATCCTGTCAGAATATAAATGCCTTGAAAGATAACATCTTTAACACTATGCCTCGTACTGTATTTTGTATAGAGTGGGTATTCGCCTTGATTCTTTGAATAAAATTCCCCTTATCTTAACCTATGTTTCACAAACATTAAAATTTCTAAACAACCAAGAAATTTTTTTAAGGAAAGCAGAATACTGTTGGCCCTCCATATCTGCAGATTCAACCAACAGCAGATGGAAAATATTTGAGAAAAAAGACAAAACAATAAAAAATAATAAAACAAGAAAAATACAAATATAAAACCAATATAGTACAACTATGTACATCAACGGTTTATAGATTTATGTTAAAACCAAATCCAAAGCCAGACCCGTAACTAAAAAAGCCTTATAATTCTTTAGATTGCAAAGACAGATTTTATAAACGATACTGAATTATCCACATCCTTGTTTGCAATACTTTAGGAAAGTGAAAGCTGGCAACATACCTATCTCTAAATAGAAGAAACTAAGCCTCACTGTTTCAGCTAAAACATCAAAATAAGCCAAAGCGATCTCATTTTTGTCCAATCTTTATATCCTTAAGAGTAAGGATGCAAGATTCAGCAATGAATCATTTCAACTTTAACAGACAAAACAGAACAGAAAACTTTTAAGCATCCAAAGGTTAAACAAGCAGTCACAGGGAGATGAGAAAAAAACTCTCGGAAGGCAACAATCTGGGATGACTTACAGAGCTGCAGCACCAGAGATAATTTCAATCAACTCTTTCGTGATGACAGCTTGGCGGGTGCGGTTGAATGTCAAAGTCAACTTATCAATCATATCAGCTACAGACAAAACAAAAAGATGAGACAACAAAATCTAAAACCAGAAAATAACAACTTGTTAATTAATAACTTCTGTTGCTTAATTTAAAAATAAGAGTTTCTTTTTGGGTACCAAAGTTGATCTCTCAAAAAATTTTATGAAGATATTGTTATGTCTTCCATAGGACACCTTTTCATAGTGCTTGCAAACCCACTACCTATCGAGTGAGACATACTTCCCTGTAGGCAGAGAATCATGTGGTAAGGTTTTGTTTTGTATTGTTTTTTGAGGCAGGGCCTCACTCTACTTCCTGGGTTAGAATGCAGCAGCATCATCATAGCTCACTGCAACCTCAAACTCCTGGGCTCAAGTGATCCTCCTACCTCCAACCCCTGAATAACTGCGACTACAGGTACACACCACCACAGCTGGCTAACTTAAAAAAAAATTTTTTTTTATAGAAGTGGGGCCTCGCTATGTTGCTCAGGCTGGTTTTGAACTCCTTGGCTCAAGCAATCCTCCTGCCTTGGCCTCCCAAAGTGCTGGGATTACAGGCGTGATCCACTGCGCCCGGCCTACGGTAGTTTCTACACAACAGACTCCTCTCAGCAGACAGTGTGTGCGCACAAGAACTCCCGTAGCACCCTCCGTACTGTGTACTTACAAGCGTTCTTGCTGGCGTTGTCCATGGCTGTCATCCTAGCACTCTGCTCACTGGTGGTAGACTCCTTCAAAGAGTAGTAGATGATGTTAGCCAGATTGTATTCTTGGTAATTTTGCAGCACATCAGAATCAATATCATCGTAGATACTCATAGTCTCTGTCAAAACAAGTGATGAATTTCGTTGAAGTCATACAGAGCAAAGATTTATTTCATCAAAAACAGCTTTACTAGTATGAAACTCCTTTATGGTGACAGAAGTTACATAAAATAAATTGAATGAATTGGTTCTACTATTTCAGCTATTACCACACTATGGATTATAGCTTATTTTAAGCAAAATATGTGTAACAAATCACTTGATATTAAGCATCTACTGCAGATGCTTAAAAATGAAGAAGTCAACATTTAAAGTAGTGGCACTAAATCTCATGGTTACCAAGTCCTCTGGCCAGCATGTAGCAAGTCCCTGTTACAAAGCCAGCAAGCACTAAGTAAATGGTTTTTTGGGAAAAAAAAATTAAGAATTAAAACCAGGCCGGGCGCGGTGGCTCACGCCTGTAATCCTAGCACTCTGGAAGGCCAAGGCGGGAGGATTGCTCAAGGTCAGGAATTCGAGACCAGCCTGAGCAAGAGCGAGACCCCATCTCTACTAAACATAGAAAGAAATTAATTGGCCAACTTAAAATATACAGAAAAAATTAGCCGGTCATGGTGGCGCATGCCTGTAATCCCAGCTACTGGGGAGGCTGAGGCAGGAGGATCGCCTGAGCCCAGGAGTTGGAGGTTGCTGTGAACTAGGCTGATGCCATGGCACTCTAGCCTGGGCAACAGAGTGAGACTCTGCCTCAAAAAAACAAAACACAAACAAACAAACAAAAAAACAATATAGTGTAATACAGGTTAAGTATCCCTCATCCAAAAGTTCAATCCAAAATGCTCCAAGAATCCCCAGTTTTTTGAAAACCGACGTGATCACAAGTGGAAATTCCACACCTGACTTCCAGTGATGGGTCACAGTCAAAACTTTCACGCCCAAAATTATTACAAATATTGTATAAAATTACCTTCAAGCCATGTGTATAAGATGTATATGAAACATAAATGAATTTTATGTTTAGACTTGGGTTCCATTCCCAAGATATCTCATTATAAATATGCAAATATTCTGAAATCCAAAACACTTCTGGTCCCAAGCATTTCAGATGCGGGATACTCAACCTGCACAATAATTCCAATTTAGCCATTTGATTACTGGAGAAATATGAATGTATCAATCTGGAAAATGAGAGGGAAAACCTTTCTAAGCACACAAAAGAGTGGGAGACTGAAGAGTAGAAGCTGATATGAATTTTAGGGTTTTTTTCTTTCTTGTTACTTTATATTAAAAAAATTTTTTTTTCTTAATTTTTATACCAACAAGAATGGGTTTGAAGAATTTTAGCTTTAATGTTGTAGACATTTAGCAGCACATTTCAAAATTCATTCACTAGGGTAAAGTGGTGAAATAGTACTTTCATAAAATTTAAAATGGTATTGGTCATAACACCTATTTTATGTATCATTAAGAAAGAAGAGGCCAGGCGTGGTGGCTCACGCCTGTAATCCTAGCACTCTGGGAGGCTGAGATGGGCCAACTGCTCAAGGTCAGAAGTTTGAAACCAGCCTGAGCGAGACCCCGTCTCTACTAAAAACAGACAGAAATTAAATCGACCAACTAAAAATATATATACAAAAAATTAGCCGTGCATGGTGGAGCATGCCTGTAGTCCCAGCTACTCAGGAGGCTGAGGCAGTAGAATAGCTTCAGCCCAGGAGATTGAGGTTGCTGTGAGTTAGGCTGACGCCACGGCATTCTAGCCCAAGCAACAGTGTGAGGCTCTGTCTCAATAAGAAAAAAAGAAAAAGAAAGAAGAAAACATAGCCAATTAAAAATGACATTCCATTGACTGGTAGAGGCATCCCAATATTAGATATTAAAATGTAAAAAAGTATATCCCACAAAATAGATGAAATATGGTATGTAGAAGGGGAAAAAGCCCTAGAAAAGTAAAATGAGTTCTAGAATATTATTTCTAGGATGATTCACTAAACAATGATGACTTTATTCAAATAATAAAAGAACTGAGTGAGTCAACGTAAATTAGTTGTGAATACTATTCAAATTTTTATTCTAGAGCTTCTGGTTGTATTGTAGTTAGGTAGAATTCCCACACACAAATTGCAAAGCTGATTTCCGGCTAGGCTCTCAATCCTTAAGGCCAGATGATCTAATGATGAACCTCAATAAATATGTATTTGTTCAATTAATGAAGGAATGGAATAAGAGTTGTCCAACAATGACTGAATTAAGGTATCCTGGAGGTCACTAATCGATGGTGCTTCTTAGAAACAGTCCCCAATAATTTTGCTACAGTTACAAAAGGATATCCTGACAAACACTATCTTCCTTAGTGTATAAATCTGTCCACTCTACATGTGAAAATACTTCTCATATAAATACAACTTACCAGCACTTGCAATGGTATTAAGAGAGAAGATGGGTTTTTCTTCTGTCTTATAGGAGATGACAGACCTAGAAATCACAAAAACAAATGTAAATCTCAAAGTAATTTTTAAACAAGTAGACATTCAGTTATTTCAAAATAGGAAAAACATGAACATAAAAAAGCTTTGATATGTAAATTTTCCTTGCCTGAAACGATTAAAGATGATAGAGCCTTCATCAAACTCATATCCAGAATTTAGTAACTCAAGGGCAATGACTGACGCATCTCCAAAAGTAGGGGGCTTTCTGCCCACTTCTTTGAATGCCACCAGAAACTGGTCAGAATGAGTCCTATTGAGAAAATAAAGAGATAAGACTTTTCATATGGAGCTTAAAAACAATCAAGCAAGAATTTTTTTATGTGCAATAGTTTAACAGAATACTTCTGCTGAAAGAACATAGGGAACAACAACAACAAAAAAAAAACATCACCATGGATCAAGATTTTTTGGGCACGTGGGTGGTTATTGGGGTTCCCTGAGTTAAGCTGTTCCATACATCATGATTATGCCGTTCCTGCAGAACTTACAAAGGACTAAGGACTAAAAATTATGCCCCCCCACCTTTTTTGAGACAGAGTCTCACTTTGTTGCCCAGGCTAGAGTGCCATGGCGTCAGCCTAGCTCACAGCAACCTCAAACTCCTGGGCTCAAGGAATCCTCCTGCCTCAGCCTCCCGAGTAGCTGGGACTACAGGCATGTGCCACCATGCCGGGCTAGTTTTTCCTGTATATTTTTAACTGTCCAAGTAATTTCTTTCTATTTTTAGTAGAGACGGGGTCTCAGTCTTGCTCAGGCTGGTCTCACACTTCTGAGCTCATAAAGATCCACCAGCCTCGGCCTCCCAGAGTGCTAGGATTACAGGCATGAGCCACCGCCTGTGCCTTTATTTCTCTCCTTCTAATCCTAATAAACTACTGCTCACTGCTAACATTTCCAGGCTGTAACTTCTCCACAGCTTCTATCTTTGTCTTAATGCCAATAGCTTCTAATATTCCTATCATATTCAATTTATAGTTTAACCACTTTGGTACGAGCGTTGACTATAGTCGACAGCCACAGATGAACGCGCACGTTGACTGTAGCCGACAGCCGTGATATGACGTTTCTAATGTTTCATTTATCAAAATAAAATTGTGAACATTTAAAAATAACATAATGAAAACATATATGTAGATGTTACCTATTCTGATTTACATTACAAGTAAAGCTGCCTGTAAAGTAAAACAAGCTCTCAGTGCTTTCAAGCTTTCCTCATCACACAAGAGCAGAACGGACGCGTGGTCAATGCACAGCACAGACTGTCGTGCGGACTGTGAGTGCCGGCTGTGGGCGAGGCTTTGCAGCCAGTGAGCGCAATACCGAAGTGGTTAAATGAAGGAGAAGCAAAATACAAGTGGAAAACATGGTATATATATATATATATTTACATACCAATATATCCTGGGAAAAATAACAATGAAACCAAAACCTGTCTGGGAGTATACCAAAAAAGGTATCCAAGAAAGACAATTTGCTTAAACTATCCAAGAAATTTTTGATAATTTATCAAAAATTTTCACAGAGCATTTCTTAATGCTTGTATTGTATGAACACGAACAATATTATGTTTAAATTACCTATAAAGTATGCCCCTGATTTTTTCACCAATTCCAACAATCATAACTTCTTTCCCGGCTGCTGTGAGCGAAGCCACCTCAGTTTTCATCTGCTTGGCAACTGAGGAATGGATGGCACCACAAAGCCCTCTATCTGAGGACACACCAATGATGAGGTGCTTCTTCTTGTCTTCAGGCACCTTAATATCAGCTTTTTCGTAAAGAGCTTAAAAACAAAAACAAAAGCAAGAATTTTTTATATGCAATTTATACTAAATATAGTAATAATCCCCAATTTACAAACAAGCTGGCTATTTTCAAAATTACATTTAAACAAGAACAATGAAAAGTGTTTGTGTACTTGTTCTGTTTACAACAAGGCTGAAAACCATAAAACTTTAAATCCCTATTGTAACAAAAGATCCTAAGAGTCAATTAATGGCCGATAAATCTTAAATACTGACCAAAAGAAATATCTAATACAAGTAAAGAACATGTAAAGAGGCCAGAATTATAGAGGTCCCTACTTACCTAGATATCAGACTTTTATGAACGCAAACCTCTAGTATACAACCAAAACAGTAGGAAGCAAGTATTTACTAAGAAGCTCATATAATCCGCGTATCAAATTCTTAGAAATAGCTCTTCATATTAAAATAATGCATGCCACTTTATTTTTAGCATTATTTTACCAAGTTCACTTTGTTGGTCTGGTCTTCCAAGAAGCAGAGGCCAAGTGCAGAGTAAATGAGAGTGAAGGTACATGGATTTTGCAATGTGAAACGCCCATGAGAACTGAAAGGAAGTTGGAAGAGTCTGAGAGACCCACCACGATCCCAGTCTGACTCATGGGAAGGAGAGCAAGAAAGGTGTAGGGGCAGCTGCTAGACCACTGTGCAGTTCAGCAAAGCTGTCAGCCAGCCTCAGTCTCCTGCTCACAGCTAGGAGGAGCCCCTGGGAAGCGTGGCCTGGTCAAATGCAGGGTGGGTTTCAGCAACTGGGGCCAGGGAGCTGGGGCTCCCTGTAGGTGCGAGACACATTCTCACGACCACCACATTTACCCACAATTCCAACTATGTCCTTTTACAGTAGAGGGCAGTGATTCTCAAATTTGAATGCCTGAGAATCTCCCACAAAAAGCTCACAGAAATAAATACTCAACTCCAAAGTTCAGGGTAGTGGGGAGAACATTTCTTTTTTTTTTTTTTTAATATTTTAATTTTACTTTTTTTTGGGTCATTTTTCTTTTGTCAGTGAGCAATGGAAGAAAGAGAACACTTCTTTTAAGTCCTTTTATGTTTTATATTGTTCAGCACAAAATGTCTACTTTAAATTTTTATTTATTTAGTTTTTTGAGACCAGGTCTGGCTCTATCGCTCAGGCTGGAGTGTAATCATAGCTCACCGTAACCTCAAATTTCTGGGCTCAAACAATCCTCCTGCTTCAGCCTCCCGAGTAGCTAGGACTACAGGTGCAGACCACCATCTCTGGCTAACCAGTGTTTACTGAGCCATCAACCACATTCTTTGTATTGTGCCAGGCAGAGAACATGACTCATGAGAGCAAACAGTTTGGAGCTGGGAAGGATGGCCAAAACCGAACCCATCAACTCTGCTTTGTACCAAAATACAGAATTTTTAAAGCAAGGAATTATTTCAACTGAGGCATAGTGTACTATTATTTTCTTAAATAAAATTTTCTTCAGCAGTATAAATATTTAAAAAGATATAAGGCCAGGCACAGTGGTGTGTGCCTGCTGTCCCAGCTACTCGGGAGGATTGCTTAAGCCCAAGAATTTGAGACCAGCCTGGGCAACAGTGAAACACCATCTCAAAATAAAACAACAACAAAAAAAGAAAGATATGAAAGGGCACAAGAAAATTACTGCACGAGGTAATTCTACATCTAATCTTAATATATACATTATCTTCAATTTGGAAATAAGTCAATTTTGCTTTCTAAGCTGATATTCAAACATTCCACTATGTATTCTTTTGGCGAGATCCATCTTCCCTCAGCTCACATTCGCTTGCTTATTGAGCACCTACAGTGAGTCAGCTAGCACTGTTCTAGGGGCCTGGGATACAGGAATGAAGCCAATATTCTAGGAGGGTAGTCAGATAATAAAACAAGCCAACAAGGACACAATGTGTCATGTAATGACATATGTGAGAAAAAAAGGTGTAAGCCAAGTACATGAAGTGATGAAAGCAGATGCTCCCTGGGACGAGGTGGCTTGAGCAGGCCTCTTAAGGAAGTGGCATTTGGGTGGCAACATGACTGAGGTGAGGGACAGGAGCAGTCTGCAGACGGAAGACCCAGCAGCAGTGTGGGCGGGGGAGGTGTGGCAGGTAGAGGCCAGAGACCAAGCACCAGCGACCTGACTACTGTGGAAATACTCCTTTGGGAGGATATAAGCCCTAAACTGAAAATCTGGATGGCCTTAAGATTATTGAGTGGTAGATAAATGGGTGTTCACTGTATAATTTCCCCATAATACTAAGTTAAAATTCTCTTAGGTGTCCTTAATTCAGGATAAGATAGTGGTTAAGGAAGAATTAAGACAGAGAACAGAGTTAAGACAGATTACAGGTTAAAATGGGAACTTTCCACCTCTTCACAATTTTGCTTATTTCCAAGACAAATTTATAATCAAAGTAGTGTAAAAGCATTTAAAAATAAAGTATAAACTCCTTTTTTAACTACCATGTCACTTCTCCATTAAGAAGACTAATCAGGGATGGATTTCATAAAATTGTAAAGGAAAAATATCTTCATACTTTTGAAAGGGTAAGGAAAGTTATTAAGTAAGATACCTTAAAAATGAAGGTTTTCAGCTGTCTTCCCGCTTCCACATCATTCACATTCTCAAAACACCATCAGTCACAACCACGGCCACTCAGTCAACTCTCCACTGCAGGGTGCCACCCCCTCCCACCCACCCCACCCTGCAGTCCTAAAATAGCACACCGTAAGGTCACAGGACGAAATCAAGCACTTTGTGACTAATGCACTGTTTCCAAGTTCTTTTGGGTTGTATATGTGACAATCTGGGACAAATTTCAGAATATATTTAAAGTCAACAGAGTCACATATGGTGGTTAACAAATATGCTGGCTTTGATGCCAAACCATGTAGGTTTAAACAGAGGTTTTTTGTACCTTTAAATGTGATCTTGGGCAAGTTACTGAACTTGAGCATGCTTCAGTTCTCATCTGCAAAGCAAGGACTCTAACAGTTACTATCTGCACAAGGTTGCTGTGAAAACATGTCAAGTGCATGTACATGAAAAATGAGTACATGTAAGGTACCAGCATAAGCCTGGCATCACCATAAGCACTAAATAAAAGCCATCAGGAATCTTCTTTAGGTTCGCTACTTCTTTGTAATTTGTGAATTACTCTTCTCTTACCCAAAGATCCTGTTCCGTACACTCGAGCTGGTTTCAGATCCCTCTCAGCTCGGGCATATTTTGCTGCTGCTACCATTTTCATAGACTTGGTAATTTTCTGGATGTTTTTGATGGACTTCAGTCGCCTGGTAACTGAAAAATAGAAGTGCTGTGTTAAGACAAAGGAATTATAATTTCATTGTGAATTTACTGAAATATTTTTCCAAAGTGCAAGGTAGGATTGGTCTAGCGCTTAGACCAACAACAAACAGCATGATGTTAAACCAGTCTTTTTTTGAGATGGGGTCTTATTCTATTGCCCTGGCTATAGTACAGTGACATCATCACAGCTCACTGGAACCTCAAATTCTTGGGCTTAAGCCATCCTCCTGCCTCAGCCTTCCAAGTAGCTGAGACTATAGTTACATGTCACCACACCCAGCTAATTTTTTTCTACTTTTTGTAGAGACAGGGTCTCGCTCTTGTTCCAGGTGTAAACCAATCTTAATGTTAGAACTAGTACTGATAAAAGAAGGGCAAGGCCACGGGTGCAGTGGCTCATACCTGTAAGCCTGGCACTTTGGGAAGCAAAGGTGGAAGCACACTTGAGCTCAGGAGTTCAAGACCAGCCTAAACAAGAGACCCCATCTCTAATAAAAAACAGACAACACACACACACACACACACAAAATACTAGTTGAGCATGGTGCCATGCACCTATAGTCCCAACTACTTGGGAGGCTGAGGCAGGAGGATCACTTGAGCCCAGGAGTTGGAGGTTGCAGTGAGCTATGATGATGCCACTGTATAGCCAGGTTGACAGAGTGAGACTCTGCCTCAAAAAAGAAAAAGAAAAAAAAAAAGAAAAGAAAAGAAGGACAAGACTAGCTGTTACTTAAACAATGGCAATGTAAGAGAACAGTATATTATACACTGAAAACATTAAATGTATTGAAAATGGCCTTAACCACATATTCCATAACGTTATTTTTATATATATACAAACAATATAATTTTTTTCTATTAGGTTATTAAGCATGGAATGTCCAATTTCCTTAAGTACTATGTTTGACAGTTGCTATCTCTGACATTTCACTTTGACACATTTTTTTTTTTATTGTGAAGGTACATCTCATTCTTTCAAATGCATATTCTGGCTTGTGATTATCTTTCAATTTTTTTAGAGCAATTTTTGTGAAACCATGGATAAGTAAAAGACTAATGTTATTTTTGAATATGAGTTCCATCGTGGAACCAATGCAGCACAGACAGCTTGAAATATCATCAAAGTATTTGGGAAGGATATGACTAATGAATGCACAGTATGTCAGTGGTTTGAGAAGCTCTATTCTGGTGATTTTAATCTTGAAAATAAGCCACATGGGCAACCTGAGACCAATGTGCATAATGATGAGTTGAAAGCTGTGGCTGAAGCGAATCCATCTCAATCTACACGTGAATTAGAAGCAAGGTTTGACGTTACTATTCCAACAACATTGGACCATGTGAAACAAACCTGCAAGGTAAAGAAGCTGGATAGATGGGTACTGCGTGAATTAAACAAGCGTCAGAAGAGAAATTGTCTTGAAGCTTGCCTTTTTTTGCTGTCATGACATAAAGGTGAGCCATTTCTATACCATATTGTTACGTGTGATGACAAATGGATTCTTTCTGACAACTGCAAGTGTTTGGCACAATGGCTGGATAAAGATGAAGTGCCAAAACGCAGTGCATAACCAAATATTCATCAAAAAAAAAAAAGCTAATGGTGTCCAGTGGTCTAGTGCTTGTATTATCTGCTACAGCTTCATGAAACCTGGTCAGTCTATGACAGCGGGTGCCTACTGCAACCAACTAGATGAAATGATGAGGATGTCTGCAATGAATTAGCCGAAAATAGCCAATAGAGACAGTTCAGACCTCTTGCAACACCACAGGTTGCAAAAAACAACGCTGCTCAAGCTATAGAAGCTGGACTTGGAAACTCTGTCATCCAGCGTATTCAGCAGACCTTGCACCAACTGACTACCACTTCTTCCAGGGAAAAATATTCAATTCTCAACAAGCAGTGGAAAACGCCTTTTGTAATTTCATCGCCACTCGCTCTCCAGGCTTCTTTGCTGCTGGCATAAGCAAGCTAACGTTAGGATGGCAAAACTGTGTTGATAGTTTAGGCACATACTTTGACTGTACTGCTTCTTGTTTGAGATATAATAAACTTAACTTCTAATTTGAGATCAGACATTTCATATTTAATGACCTAATAGTTATGGTATTGTCATTCTACAGACAACAGAATCAGAACACAACTTTCTAGTGTGCCACCTCTTACTGGTCTTTTCCAAGACAAGTTCAATGTCACACATACAACGTAGATATAGTCTGTCAGCTTTGACCAAATATATATATATATATATATATATATATATATATATATAGTTGGCCAAAGTAGTATATTTTTAAGTATTAATTTGGCAAAATTTAGTTTTTCTTAATTCACATATTGAAACAAATAACATACTTACTATCTTTCAAAGTTGCCATATTTCAAACTTGGACCCTGAGAACAAAGGTTTCAAGAACACAAGGTAAGAAAAAAAACTTTTAGAGTTAACATATTTATTTAAACAATACCCCATAAAGAAACAATCTATCAAATACAGTACTCTGAATGTACAGGAACAGACTCATCTATGTATTTACATTCCTTAATACTGATAACAAACCCTGTATCAAAGGCGTTTTATTTGGCCGCGCTCTAACACCTGCCTCTCACAGGAACCACAAATGCATTCATAAATGCTCCATTTCCCCCTCCACATCCTACCTGTATCCCTTCCGTAACAGCAAAGTCCTTCTCCTTGTGAGGCTGCCCAACTACAGCTCAAATCAAGGCCAACCACCTCTAAAAACCAATCCCTTCCTTAGTTTACAGCAACCTTTTCAAATACTAGAGACAATGATACAGCCTAACATGGCCACCTGTGTGAAAGCACAGTTTATTTGAACTGATTCTTCACTTTTTCAATTCAACTCAATAAACATCTACTAAGCAGCTTCTGTGTTTCAGGCACTGGTGAACAGGACATGGTCTCTGACCACAAGGAGCATATTATTATCTCATAATTAACGTGCTAATGCACAAAAGTCAAAATGATTAGACTTAAATGTTAGTGAAAGATGAATGAGAGAGTCCCTGCCCTAGCAGGGAAGACTTGTTAAAACATATTAAATTGCCCGGGCCCGGTGGCTCACGCCTGTAATCCTAGCACTCTGGGAGGCCGAGTCGGGCAGATTGCTTGAGGTCAGGAGTTTGAAACCAGCCTGAGCAAGAGCAAGACCCTGTCTCTACTATAAATAGAAAAAAATTAATTGGTCAATATATATATATATATATATATATATATATATAGAAAAAATGAGCCGGGCATGGTGGCGCATGCCTATAGTCCCAGCTACTCGGGAGGCTGAGACAGGAGGATCGCTTGAGCCCTCGAGTTTGAGGTTGCTGTGAGCTAGGCTGACGCCATGGCACTCACTCTAGCCTGGGCAACAGAGTGAGACTCTGTCTCAAAAAAAAAAAAAAAACAACCCCGCCCCCCAAAAAAACATATTAAATTATCTCTTCATCTTTGAATCCACACAAAGTATCTGTGTTGGCAGGCAAAGCTACTACATGGGAGAATTGAAGAATCAGTAAATTCGTGCATAAAGGAGGGCCTACGGAGGGCATACCCAGGAACAGAATCAGGTTAGTGTTTCAGCAGAGAATCTCAGATGGCAATGACAAGCATAAGATGAGGCTGGAATATTGATAAGCACTGAAGACATGGGCTGCTGCAGCTTCTGGACAAGAAAGAGCAAGAACCTGGATGGATATGTTGGCAAAGCAACAAGATACTAATTTGAGAGCAAATTTTTAGTGGAAAGGAAAATAATAAGAATGCTTTAAAGTTTCTAATTTAATGACTTCAGTGGATGGTGACTAATATCTCTTGCAAGCACAGATACAAAAATCCTCAACAATGCATTGGCAAATTGAATCCAACTAATATTAAAAACAATTATAGGCCGGGCGTGGTGGCTCACGCCTGTAATCCTAGCACTCTGGGATGCAGAGGTGGGCAGATCATTTGAGCTCAGGAGTTCAAGACCTGCCTGAGCAACAGTGAGACCCCACCTCTGCTAAAAACAGAAATAAATTAATTGGCCAACTAAAAATATATAGAAAAAAATGAGCCAGACATGGTGGCTCACGCCTGTAGTCCCACCTACTCGGGAGGCTAAGGCAGGAGGATTGCTTGAGCCCAGGAGTTTGAGGTTGCTGTGAGCTAGGCTGACGCCACCGCACTTTAGCCCTGGCAAAGAGTGAGACTCTGTCTTAAAAAAAAAAACAACACCAAAAAAGAATTATATACCATGACTAATATTTATTCCAGGTATGCAAAATTAGTTCAATATTAATCTAATACACCCATTCATGATAAAGTCTCTCAGTAAACTAGGAATAGAGAAAAACTTCCTCAACTCAATAAAAAATGTAAAAAAATCTGGAATTTAATGGTGAGAATCGAGCAGCTTTCCTGAGACTGGGAACGAGACAAGGATATCCCCTCTTATCACTCTTACTCTACAACACACTGGAAGTCCCAGCTAATGCAATTAAGACAACAAAAGGAAGTAGGAGGCACATAGATTAGGAGGGAAGAAATAAAACTTGTTGTTCATAGATGACATGATTATTTATGTAGACAACCCCAAAGAATAAAAATAAAAACAACCCTCCTAGAACCAATAAGCAATTGCAGCAAGTTGCGGGATATAAAGTTAATGCATACAAAAGCTAACTGCTTTACTATGTACCAGCTATGAACAACTGGACTTAAAGTTAAAAAAAAATCCATTGAATTGTGTGCTTAAAATAATAAATTTTATGTTACATGTATTTTACAATTTTAACAAAGCACTAAAAAAAGAGGGGCCAGGTGCGGTGGCTCATGCCTGTAATCCTAGCACTCTGGGAGGCCGAGGCTTGGCCAACTAATATATATAGAAAAAATTAGCCAGGCATGGTGGCGCATGCCTGTAGTCCTGGCTACTCAGGAGGCTGAGGCAGCAGGATCGCTTGAGCCCAGGAGTTTGAGGTTGCTGTGAGCTAGGCTGACGCCATGGCACTCACTCTAGCCTGGGCAACAAAGTGAGACTCTTTCTCAAAAAAAAAAAAAAAAAAAAAAGAGTTAGCTATAAATACGAGATCTACATAAGAAAAACTACAAAACTCTGATGAAAGAAGTCAAAGATCTAAATAAATGAAGAGAGATTGTATATTCATGGGTAGGAAGACTCAATGTTGCTAAGATGTCAATTCCTCCCAACTTGATCTATAGATTCAACACAATTCCAATCAAAATCTGAGCAAGTTACTTTGTGGGTATCAATAAATTTATTTATTTATTTATTTTTCTTTTTTTAATTAATTTTAATTTATCTTATTACTTACTTTTTACTTACTTTATTTACTTATTACTTACTTTACTTTTTACTTTTTTTCATTAAACAATGAAAAGTGTGTTTTGCTGGATCAATAAACTGATTTAAAAGTCTATATGGAAAGGCAAAAGACCCAGAGTAGCCAAACAATATTGAAAAAGAACAACAAAGCTGAGGACTGACACCACCTGACTTCAAAACCTACTATAAAGTTACTGTAACAGCCCATAAACAGACCCACAGAATATAGTAAATAGAGCTTTGACAAAGGAGCAAGTTCAATGATGAAAGGATATCATTTTTAATGAATGGCACCAGAAGAACTGAACACCCACATGCAAAAATATTAATCTAGACAATGACCTATACATCCTTCACAAAAATTAACTCAAAATGGATCGCAAATCTAAATGTAAAATGCAAAACTATACAACTTCTGCAAAATACCACAGGAGAAAATCTGGGAGCCTCAGGCTTGGCAACGAGTTTGTAGATAAGACACCAAAAGCATGACCCATGACAGAAAAAAACTGGTAAGTTGGACTTTATGGAAATTTAAAAGTTCTGCTCTATGGAAAACACTGTTAAGAGAAATGAAAAGACAAGCCACAGATAGGGAGAAAATGTTTTCAAAACACATTTCTCATAAAGGACTTGTATTTAAAGTGTACAACTCTTAAAATGCAACAATAATAACTTAAATAAAACATGGGAAAAAGATCTGGACACCTCACCAAAGAAAATGAACAGATGACAAGTAAGCATATAAAATGATGCTCAGTATCATGTCATTAGAGAACCCAAATTAAAACAGTAAAATACCACCACACACCTACAAGAATGGATGAAGTCCAAAAAACTGATACCACCAAAGGATGAGGAGGATGTGGAGCAAACAGAATTCTCATTGACTGTTGGCAGGGATGCGAAATTGAAGACAGAAACCCTCAATTTCCAACTTTGGAAGATGTTTTGGCAGTTTCTTACAAAACTAAACATAGTCTTAACATATGACCCAGCAATCATGTTCCTAGGTATTTACCCAACTGAGCTGAAAACTCATGTCCACACAAAACCTACACACAAGTGTTTAAAACAGCTCTACTCACAACTGCCAAAAACCCGGAAGCAACCCAGATGTCCTTCAATGTGAATAAACAGATAACCTAACTCTCGAACATCCATATGATAGAGTATTATTCAGCAAAAAAACAAATGAGCTATCAAGCCCTGAAAAGACATGGAGAAACCTTAAGTACATTGCTAAGTGAAAGAAGGCACTCTGAAAAAGACTATCTACTATATGATCCTAACTATAAGACAAGCCAGAAAAGACAAGACTATAGCAACAGTAAAGAGATCAAGTGGTTGTTAGGGTTTGGGGGAGAGTGAAGGAAAGCTTTTTGGGGCAGCGAAGCTATCCTGCATGATACTGTAATGGTGGATACATGTCGTTAAGTATTTGTCAAAACCCACAGAACTGTGTAACAGAGTGAACCTTAATGAAACTATAGACTCCAGTTAATAATAATGTACCAAGGCCAGCCGTGGTAGCAGGGGCCTGTGGTTCCAGCTACTTGGGAGGCTGAGGCAGGAGGATGGATTGAGCCCAAGAGTTTGAGGCTGCAGTGAGCTATGATCATACCACCACACTCTAGCCTGACAGACCTCCTCTCTTTAAAAAAAAAAAAAAAAGTAGTAATATGATTCATCAATTGTAGCATATATACTACTCTAATGCAATATGTTAATAGGGCAAACTGTCCAGAGTGGCAAATGGGTATATATGGCACTCTCCATACTAAATGCCCAATTTTTCCATAAAAAGTAGTCTATTAAAAAATGCAGGTTATTAAATGATACATGTTATATGTTCTCATTTTTGTGGTATGTTTATGTACATAAAAATAAGTCTGGGGCTGGGCACTGTGGCTCATGCCTGTGATCACAGCACTTTGGGAGGCCGAAGTAGGAGGATTGCTTGAGCCCAGGAGTTTAAGACCAGCCTGGGGAACAGAGCGAGACCCCATCTCTTCAAAAAATAAAAAATTTGGCCAGGTACATATGTAGTGGCATGTACCTGTAGTCCTACCTAGTCAGGTGATTGAGGCAGAAGGATCACTTGAGCCCACGAGTTTGAGGCTGCAGTTAAGAAAAAAATCTCTAAGGCCGGGCGCTGTGGCTCACGCCTGTAATCCTAGCTCTTGGGAGGCCGAGGCTGGCGGATTGCTCAAGGTCAGGAGTTCGAAACCAGCCTGAGCAAGAGCGAGACCCCGTCTCTACTATAAATAGAAAGAAATTAATTGGCCAACTGATATATATATAAAAAATTAGCCGGGCATGGTGGCACATGCCTGTAGTCCCAGCTACTCGGGAGGCTGAGGCAGAAGGATCACTCGAGCCCAGGAGTTTGAGGTTGCTGTGAGCTAGGCTGACGCCACGGCACTCACTCTAGCCTGGGCAACAAAGCGAGACTCTGTCTCAAAAAAAAAAAAAAAAGAAAAAAATCTCTAAATTATCCAGCTCAATACTAGTAATACTCAGCCATAAAGAAAATAAGAGGAAAGGGACTACATGAAAACCATTAGGTTTGGTGTTAAGAATGGATCTATTAAAGGAAAAGATAAAAGCTGGCAAATACTGACAAGCACTGCTATTTCAGAGTGTAGACTATCTGACATAATGACTGTTCTAGTAATAACAATTTCTCATAATGGCACTTGAACAGTAACATAATTTTTTTGGCCAACTTTCCCTTTTCAGTATAGTGATGACTTTCCCCCCAGAACACTCTAAATTTATCAGCTGTAACAAATGACATTTGGATGTTATGGTTTTAGGCAGACACTTCAATTTAACTGACACCAGTTTCTAGTCAGAGAATACCATATGGAACGAATTTGATTTGCATACCATATGTGGACGAACAGATATGTTTGGGCTTCCTTAAGTACTCCAAGTGAGAGGTACGGAGAGGAAGCACCTTCTGTGATTCTTTGTGCTGTGCGCATGCCCTAATTCCACGGGTTTTGAAGCTCTCATGTGTAGCTTTCATTTAGCTCTGAAGATGCTTATGTTACTACTTTATTTTTTAAGTACAATTTGAGTACAGCACAGGCATGAGCTAGTCGAACTCTCTTTAGGGATGGCTTGCTTTACTGATTATACTATTTTGGCAGATGAGAAGATAAAGAATGCTCCGAATCACTGCACCACGTCCTGAGAAATCCTCAGGGGATTGAGAAATGTGAAATGCGTAAATTCAGCAGATGGAAAAATCAAACGGGTTGTGGATTACCATTACCTACCATGACCATACATCACAGCTACAAGAGCTTACAGCAGTGGGGAAGGGAGTCAAAATCATGAACTTCATCTAATTCTGATACTGAATGTGTAAAAGTCCATCCTCTGCCCCCCCACCAAGAAACATTTCCTTCATAATTCTCCAATCCATACTCACAAATGTATCTTCTTTTCCTTCTTTGGCAAGTATAATAAACCTCCTTACATTTTATTTATGTAGTAACTGTATTTATGAACTCGTTTTTATTTTTCAATTGATATACAGCATTTGGATCCATACCAGCATTTCTCCCACTCTTCTAGGTCCTCTGCAAATACTCCTTTAACCCTCACACCAACCCAACGAATTGTATACTCCCATTACCTCCATTTAAAGCTGTGGTACCCAATCCCCAGCCCCACCCCATCCCTACTGTCTGCGGAAAAGCTGTCATCCATGAAACGGGTCCCTAGTGCCAAAAAGGTGGGGGACTGCTGATTTAAAGGATGAGGAACCAGCGGTGCAGACACTAAGTAACTTGCCCACAGTCACACAGCCACCAAGTGGCAATTAGGGTTCAAATACCAAGATTCGGCAGCTGGGATCAGAGTCCAATTCTTACTACCACAGTAAGCACCACACTCTACGGCCTTACTTTGTAATTTACCAGTAAATATCTGCTTTCATCGTTTCAGATGACAACCTGCCTTTTCTCTACTGAAACGCCATCTCTCTTCAGTGTATGTTGTTTGATTCACAACCACTGATATCCTACAATAATGACAGTGCACACTAAGGAAATAGAAATGTGTTTTCCCCAGATTTGAAGACAGTAAAATCAAGGACTCTTTTTCTCAAATGTTTAATTTACATTTTATTAAATGCAACTTAAAAAAAAACAGGTTTAATTTCCAAAAAGTTAGGGCATTCTGCTGATACCCTAAACAGCTAAAATAACTCCACTATGATTTTAATTAAGACTTATGTTTACTTCGTTAGCATGCAAACCTCCCTAAAAAAAACTGCAACATTAACAGATTGCACTTTTAAAAGGTTTCAATAATCAAAACAGAACCACGGAAATGCCTCTTCATGGTTCAGTGAAGGCAAAGGTAGTTTTCTCCCCTTCCAAACTAATTCTGTGGAATGTGAAACTTTAAGATGGTTTTAACTTCTGAATTCAAAAGGCAATTATAATTAATCAGAAGAGAAAGGGCAGAAAAGGTGGAAAAGACATGAAGCACCAATAATGCTGGAATATGTGAAGAGGGCAGAATATGCTTTCCATAGTGGAACACGGATGTTTGACCACTGAAACCCAGTATTCCAAAGGGATGAAGGTCAGGACTATGACAACAGCAGTTATCTCAGACCGAGAGCTCTTATTTAAAACCATCCTTTACTAAAAGATCTTCAAATTGTCTTACAGGTGTTTTTCTAAAAAGGTATTTCTAAAATTTTATGTAAAATATTTTGCCTTTGTTTTAGAAACTCTTTCCACTTTTTAAAGATCAACTTGGATAACAAAATTCTAAAAATACTGACAGGCTGGGCTCACGCCTGTAATCTCAACACTTTGGGAGACTGAGGATGGAGGATTGCTTGCACCCCAGGAATTGGAGACCAGCCTGGGCAACATAGCAAGACCCTGTCTCTATAAAAACATAAAAACACTGACAAATAATATAAGCATAGCAAAAGGGGAAGGACAGGGGAGCTAATGTCTGCTGAGCACCACTGCATGCCTGAAACTGCCCCAGGAAGCTGATATGGTATTTATTTGTCCACCACCACATTTTAGCACTTTCCATAGCATCAAATGGTGCAAAGCAGGCTTCCAGCAAATGTCTGCTGAGTGGTTAACAAATGGGACAACCTGCCCCATACAGAGTTCGACTACAAAGTGACTTAACTGCCATGAATATTCTTTTCCAATATTTAAAAAAAAAAAAAAAGACTTCCAAGGCCAATCCACCAAGAATTTTATGTAGCTAATGCACATCACTTCAGTACACTGAAAATCTTGTATACTGCTACAAATTCTTTGCTTCATGAAAAACGCATCTATTTCAATTAATGCTTTAAAGTCCCTTCAACGTGAATCAGGATACAAAAATCTACTTTAGTTCCGCAGCTTCTTAGAAATCCTCCATACTGTAAAACCAGGCCAGTGCTAGGACACAACCCTACAGCTAATCAATCCCCTTAGTACCCTGTGTGAAATTCTTCCGTGTCGTCAAGCTTCAAAACACGTCACCCTCTTTTGCAGGACCATGCACAAACCAACTTCCTAGGCCCTTTAAGTATATACATCTTTCCCCGACCCCCGCCAACGAATGCTTAAAACTCTCAAAACTTGTGGCACCCTTTACCTGCAGGGCAGTTCATAAAGGCCACTTCACGCCTATCTCTCTCCTCCTCCTCCTCGGGACCTCGAGACAATTCCATGACCTTGCAGGGTCACTGCTTCGGCTAAAAATGACTCCGAGACAGTGCCAGGTGTCTTTCCCGTCTCCGCCAACAGACCCCCGAGGTCCCTTCCGCACCCAGACGACCCCCGGCGCAGGAGGGCACGCACTTTGCCCGCCTCAAGGACACAGAGCAGAGCGGCGGCGCCTTCCGCCGGGCCGTCTCGCGGGCCCCCCCGCCGGGCCGTCTCGCGGGCCCCCCGCCGCCTCGCGGGCCCTGCCGAAGAGCCCCCCGAGGCCCGGGGCCCGGCTCGCAGCTGAAGCTCGGGAAGGAACGATTCACTGGCCGAAATGAATCCGAGGCCGCCCTGGCACGCATTCGGCCTAAGGCCGCAGTCCCCGGAGCCCCGGTGACCCCGCCGGCCGCAGGGGACGCGGCGTGACCTTGCGCCGCCGGAGCCCCCGGCGCGCGCCCTTCCGGGCTCGGAGTCGCTTCCCGCAGCCCGGCCGCCCCGGGGCCCCTGAGGGCCGAGCGGCCTGCCCCGGGCCCGCCGCCGCGGGCCTGCTCCGCGCGCCCTGCCCGCCCCTCCACCGCATCCGACAGAGCCCTTCCATGCCTCGCGGTCCTCCCCGCAACCCGGCGTGCCACCGCGGCCGCAAGCCCCCGGCCGGGACCCCCGCGACGCCCACCCACTGAAGAGAACGCGACCATACCAACCGCGCTGAAGGTCGCTCAGACAGGCCTCACGGCGCACGCGCGGAGGCTTCCCTACGCGCCCCTCCCACCTCGCTTTCTCCTTCGGTCCCGCTCCCTCGCGCCAAACCCAGGGAAGTCTCGCGGGCGTTGGAACCCAGCCTCCCCCCCCCCGCCTCTCCTCCTCCCCCGCGAGGCCCCACCTCCTTCCGCCTCTCAGCTGGTATTTGTCCCGCCCACCCGTGCCAACCCGGTTCCGCTTCCGGTTTGAGGGGCGCCGGGCTCCCGAGAGCGATATAAGCTGCGGCGGTCGCGATGGGGAAGTCGGATTTTCTTACCCCCAAGGCTATTGCCAACAGGATCAAGTCCAAGGGGCTTCAGAAGCTGCGCTGGTATTGCCAGATGTGCCAGAAGCAGTGCCGGGACGAGGTGAGTGGGCCCGCGGTGGCCGCGTCTCCCCGGGAGGCCCCGCTGGAAATGCAGGTTGTAGTCCCTGCCCAGCGGGCTGAGAGCGCGGGTCTCGGGTTCCGGGTCCCGAGGCTTCTGGGGTCTGCCGCGGGCGAGTCCACTGCTCGGCAGTAGGTAGAGCCGTGCTTCCCTGCAGCCCCTGTCCTAGCGACAGCCTGGGGTCTTTGACACCTCACTCCTCCCACCCTCTCCCCTCCCCAAAAGATAGCTCAGAAAAGGTCTTTCAGCCTCCAGGAGCATGAATAGTGCGCAGTGCAGGGTGCACGCCCGGGCAGTAACAAAAACAAAAACAACCGTCCGTCTGTGCCTTGTCTTGGCCCTTGAGAGAAATGGAATGATGATTAGGGTCAGATGAAAAAGGGAAACTGAGCTCTTCCACAACTGCTCATCTAACAAGCATTCATTGAGTACCTATAATGTACCAGGCCCAGAATAACGCTGTGGTTCAGATTGTTGATTTATCTGGAGTCAATACTGTCAAAATTGTGAAGTCAAATTGCACCACTTACTAGCTGTGTGGTCTTGGGCAAGTTATAATACGACTTACATTCTCTTTGCTTGTTTACTTATCTGTAAAATGGGAATAATAACTGTGCCTACTTGTAGGATTGTCTTTGAGGTTTTTCTTGTTTTGTTTGTTTATACATCTTTCTCTTATTTTATTTCCTTTTTTTTTTTGTCATTGAGTTTTAAATGAGTGAAGTAGATGTAAAATGGCTTAGGTAGTTTTTGGGCAGATCTTGAAAAGCCGAGTATACTGTGCAATGGAGTCACATTTTTCTCCACTAAAGAGGTGGAAGATGGAACACTGTTGAATGAGAGCAGGCTAATGATGTGACCATATGTGTCTCTGGAGATTGCTAGGCGTAGAAGAATTCTGAGGAAATTGGAATAGTCCTATTCAGTGTTTCTGCAAATGAGGGATGAGATATTTCTCTTTCATATCCCTTTAGTTCTTAATGTTTAATGAATATCCAAATATCCATTACCTAGTGTCTTAGTTGGCTTGGATTGCTATGACAGAATACCATAGACTGGGTGGTTTAAATGACAGAAATTTATTTCTAATAGTTCTGGAGGCTGGGAAGCCAAGACCAGGGTGCTGGCATGGCCAAATTCTGGTGAAGGCCCTATTCCTGGTTTGCAGACAGCTGCCGTCTGTGTCCTCACAAGATGGAAGGAGCAAGCTGTAGTCTGTTTCTCTTATAAGGGACCTCATCTAAACCTAATGGCTTCCCAAAGGCCTTCCTCCTAATGTCATCCCCTTAGGGATTAGGGTTTCAACATATGAATTTGGAGGGGGGGGGCATAAACATGCAGTCCATAACACACAGATCTAAAACACTTTAAGTGTTTTGCCACATTTACCTTTTTAAAAAAATATTTTAAAGTAAATTACAATCATAAGGAAATTTCAGCTCTAAATACTTAAATATGCATCTCTAAAATATCAGAATACCTTCCTACATAACCACAATATATGTCATCAACATAACAAAATGAATAAAGATCCTTCTGTATCATCTAATACACATTCCATATTCACACTTCCTCTGTTGTCCCCCAAATGTGTTTTTTCAAACCAAGATCCAATCAAAAGCCATGAATTGGATTTGGTTATTAGGACTTTTTAAATAGATTTTGTTTTTTTAGAGTAGTTTTTAGGTTCACCGCAAAAACAAACTAGAAGATACAGAGATTTCCCATATAATCCCTCCTCAAATGCTCACAGCCTCTCCCTTTATCAACATCCTGCAATAGAGTTTGTTTGTTACAATGGATGAACCTACATTGACACAGCAGTGTCACCCAAAGCCCACAGTTTACATTAGGGTTCACTCTTGGTATCATCCATTCTATAAGTTTTGAGAAATGCATAATGTCATTGCATCCCCCATCATAAAAGCTTACAAAATAGTTTCACTGCCCTAAAAGTTGTAAGTGCTCTGGGTTATTAGGATTTTTAATTCTCTCTAACTTTAATTCTTTCTAAATTCTAAATTTAGGATAGAACCCATTCCCCTCCACCCTTTTTTCCTTGACATTGACCTGTTTCTTATTATTGTCTGTTTGCTACAACACTATTTTGCTGTCTCTTTGATCTCAAGGATTATTCTTTGATTAGCAGAGTTGCAAAGCTCAGCTCCATAAAAATGCTTTTAAAAACCTGATAGGATAGCTACAGCTAGTGATTTGATTATTTCTTACAATTTATCATCAAAGAGCAGATTTGTAGGGTTTAAATACTTCTATTTAGAGCCCATTTCCATGACCTAAATCAGAATTTAACTACTACCTTTACATTTTTTATAGAATGGCTTTAAGTGTCATTGTATGTCCGAATCTCATCAGAGACAACTATTACTGGCTTCAGAAAATCCTCAGCAGTTTATGGATTATTTTTCAGAGTAAGTAACTCAAAGGACTCCTTATCTCAAAAGCTTTATTGAGTTGGACATTTAATAGATGGTTAATATTTTATTTATTAGAGGTTCTATTATTTCTTATATGTTAACATGGCAACTGCATTCTCCATATGCTCAGTTTTTATCTTTTTTTGAGAATTTTTTATACTATGAAATTTTTACGAAAGTGTTTCTCACAATTTAATTTTTTCTTCCTTCCACTTTAAACATATGAAACTATCTTTCATTCTAACCCAGTTGTGACTAAGAACACAGGCTCTGCAGTCAGACTGTTTTCCACCGAGAAGCTGTGTGTCTCTCGACAATCTACTTAGGTTTTCTGTGCTTTGATCTTGTCATCTGTAAAATGTCACTAAAAATAGCAACCTCTTCCAAGTATTCTTGATCCCTCATAGGGTTTATATAAAGAGTCAATGAGTTATATATGTATATTTTTTTGAGAGGGGGTCTCAAACTCTTGGCTTCAAGCGATCTTTTTGCCTCAGTTTCCCAAAGTGCTAGTATTACTGGCATGAACCACTGTGCCTGGCCACAATAAGTTAATACTTTTAAGGTGACTTGAAGAGTGCCCAATACTTGATTAAGATTAGCTGTTAGTTATTATCATTGCTATAAATAGTCTTGCTTCCATCCATCTCTTTCCAAAGTTCTAGACCTTTTGGTCTTAGGACTCATGTATACTCTTAAAAATTGTTGAAGACCCCAAAGAGCTTCTGTTTATGTGGGTTATATGTGTCAACACTTAGAAATCAAAATCAAGAAATTTAAAAAATATATATTTATTAATTAATTTTAAAATAATACACTTATTACATATTAAAATTGGATGAAAAATAGTTATATTTTCCAAATAAAAAACAGGCATTGTTTTTCCATTCTTATAAATCTCTTCAATATAAGTCTTGTTTAATACAGAACAATTGGATTCTCACATCTCCTTTCTACATTGTCTATTTATGAAATGTTTTGATTAAAGCACTTAAGGAAAATCCAACCTATACATACATATGTGATTGAGAGGGAGGAATACTTTGATAAACTTTTCAAATAATTTTGGATATTATTTTTGATACTACATCAAAACACAATGTTTGGCAGTTTCTTAAAGATGAGTTGCAATGTGGAATCTGAAACCAGGTCCCTGAACTTTCTGTCCTGTTACATTAAAATCCATGGGTTATCTTTTACTTTGAGTGAATCTTATACCCACGCATGATTTTATAACATCATGTGCTGCTTGTTGAAATATACTGTTTCACTGAGTTTCACAGATCTTCTAAATGGTGACAGATTTTATCAAACAATTTTATTGAATCATTTTCACTAATATCAACACTGATGCCATCAGAAACATCCTTAAGCATTGGGAAGCATGTCAAAGTCACAGTGGCAGATATTAGTTTGCAAGCTCAAATTTTATCATTGGCAATGGATACTGTCAGTTGTTTTCCTTAACATGACAGACTCACTTTATGTTTTAGAAGATGTATGCCAATAACCATTGGAATAAGGATAGTTTATATGTCAGTTCTTTCAAGTAAAGAGGAAAAAGATATTTCAGCTCACAGCTCGGTCACACAAGTGCTTTGCTCAGAACGATTGTACAGCAGCAGAAGTGGTTTGTGCATAATTCTCACTGCATCGCACAGAATGTTAGAAAAATGTTTACTTGAGGGTTGAGATTTAATGCAATCCATAATTTTTACTGCCAGTGCATGGCTTCACAAACCCCTGTGTGCATCAGAAGCACCTGGGGAGCTTATTCTCAGAACGCACACCCCGCACCCAGCCTGAGTCAGTGGGTCTGGATTTTGCGTTTCTGTCCAGTTCCCAGGGATGTTGATGCTGCTGATATGAGGGCCACAACTTAAAAGACTTTTTGTCCTGTCCACCAGGGTTGTCTTTTCTAAATCACGAATTTTAACAAATTGCTTCTCAAATGAAATTCAAACTCATCCTCTTTAGCATGACACTCAAGGCACTTCAAAAATTAGCCCAAACCTTATTTTTATTTTCCAGCTGCATCTTCCCCTTTGTTCTACCCCCTCTGTCACCCTCATGTTTGTCTGCCCTAAACTTTAGCCAAATTAGGTTGAGTGTCATTTTTCAAATGTGATGCTTTCCTCTCTGTGTACCACCTGAGAATGGCCTTGTCTTCCAATTCACCTATAAAAGTTTTATTTATATTTCACTGCCCATATTCAAATCACCTCTGGGTATGTCCCTTAACTCTTTCTGTGATATTGAGTGACATTTCTTTTCCACTTTAACTTCTGTTATGATTGGCTCTGCTAGATTGCAACCTCCATAAAGGTCACAATTTATATTTTATTCATTTATGTTTATCTAGCACTTAACAGTGTATCCAGCACGGAGGGACACATTAACTGCCAATTTCATGTGCAAAGGCAGTTTTGTTATTAGGTAGAATGGGACTATCATGTCATGTTCAGTAGCACTAAGGTTGCAGTGGTTCACACCTGTAATCCTAGCACTTCGAGAGGCCAAGGCAGGAGAATCACTTGAGGCCAGGAGTTCAAGACCAGCCTGGGCAACACAGCAAGACCTTGTCTCTACAAAAATTAAGCAAAATTAGCCAAGAGTGTTGGTATATCCCTGTAGTCCCAGCTACTCTAGAGGCTGAGGTGGGAAGATTGCTTGAGCCCAGGAGTTCAAGGTTGCAGTGAGCTGTAATCCCACTACTGTACTCCAGCCTGGGCAATAGAGCAAGATCCTGTCTCAAAAAAAAAAAAAAAAAAAAAAAACAGAGAGAGAGAGAGAGAGAGATATGAAGGACTCTCTCCAAAAATAATGTGGTAGCTTTTGCTATGGTTGCTTTACTAAGATAAAACATTTCAACTCCAAGCTGACTTTTAACCTTTAATCCTTGAAAGCTATAATCTCAGCAGATATTCTTATAGATGTTTCATATCTATTGGGCATTAAAGCTGTGTGATTGCTTAAATTTTAGGAAGGTGATGCTTTAAGCTTAATGCTTTCCTTTCTTTCTTTATTAGGGAATTCCGAAACGACTTTCTAGAACTTCTCAGGAGACGCTTTGGTAAAGATCTCAAGTATTGTGCAAATAACTCTATAACCTTACGGTCTTCTTAGGATCAACAGTGTCATATGTTGTTCTTAGGCACAAAGAGAGTCCATAACAACATCGTCTACAATGAATACATCAGCCACCGGGAGCACATCCATATGAATGCCACCCAGTGGGAAACTCTGACTGATTTTACCAAGTGGCTGGGCAGAGAGGGTAAGAATAAGAGATTATTGGAATGGTTGTCATGTGGTTCCATTGATGGGAGAGAGAGAATTGCCATCATTTCTACGTAAATTCATGAAAAAAAAGGAAAAGGATGCAGGATGCAGGGCAGTTGGAAAACTGGAGGAGAGAGGAGCATACTATTCCAGGATTGATTTTGTTTATCGCGATTGAACATGAATGTCTGGAATAGTTCTTTGGACCGTGATTTATCACCGAAGCATTCTCTCATTTAGGTTGATATTTACATGTGCACATATGTAAATGTCATTTACGTTGAGACTTACATGTTGCTCTGGTTGTACGCAAATGTATGGTGTCTGTTGTTTCTATTAAGGCCTGTGCAAAGTGGACGAGACACCGAAAGGCTGGTACATTCAGTACATAGACAGGGACCCCGAAACCATCCGCCGGCAACTGGAGCTGGAGAAAAAGAAGAAGCAGGATCTTGATGATGAAGAAAAAACTGCCAAATTTATTGAAGAGCAAGTGAGAAGAGGTCTGGAAGGGAAGGAACAGGTGGGCAACTATATCCTCCAGAGAGCCAATGTGAAAAGATCTAAAGAAGCAAAATTTGTTTTTGTTTTTTTTTTTTTAAAGCGTTAAATCGAGTCTTTGTAGGCATAGTTTCTTAACTAAGAGGAGAAAGAGCCTGATGAGGTGTCAAAGCACAGGCTGTAGAGTCATTCTGGAGTTAACACAAACCTCACTTTAATTCCTGACTGGCTAACTTCACGGTCCTGTATAACTACCTAATCTTTCTAGACCCCAGTTTCCTTATCCCTAAAATAGAGACAGTACCTATTGGGAAGACATATAAGCAGCTAATTTCAGCTCGCTGTGGTTAATGCAACGCTGGAGGTAAACACTCTGGGAACATAAGGGCCAACGTTTATGGCAGTCCAGGGAGGACAGAGCATGTTCGAAGGCAGATACCGCCCCTCAGCAGAGGAGTCTTGAAGAATGAGTGGGCGGAAGCCAGGTGGATGGGGCAGGCAGGGGACTCAAGTGTTAGAATAACTAGGTCAAGGGATTTATTTCAACAGACATGTATCGGGGTTTCCCGTGTGCCAGGACTTTTCTAGGCACTGGGAATACACGGGGGACCAAAGATACAGAAAACTGCCCGCCACAGCTTGCACCCTAGCAGTAGTGTGTGAGCGGAAACTACAGCCTGGTGTGTGTGTGAAACTACTAGCCATTTAGTATTTTTAAAAACTTTTTATCAAGCTCTGTCGTACATTGATTAAAGTGTACGAAGTACATTAATCTTAGGTGCACAGGTCGATGAACTTTTACAGATACGCATATGTGGAAAGAGAGCGAGTAAAAGATACAGACCATTTCCAGCATGCCAGAAGCTTCCCTCACTAATACCCCTGTTCCCCAGAAGTAACCACTGTTCTGGTATCACCATCGATTATCGATTCGTTTAGTCTGCTCCTAAGGTAGGGCTAAGGAATAGGAGTAAGGTAGTCTGTTCAACCCTATCCCTATTTAAAGATAGAATAACCGAGGCTTAAGGGAGATGCTGAGGCTGCCAGATTACAAAGCTCACAGACTATACAGAGGTGGGTTTCATATATGCAGTTTTGTTTGAGTTGAGTCTAAGGCTCTTTAATCATTACACTAAATTACACCATAGTATGGAAAGATCTTGCTTTTTAAAGTAATGCTCCAGGTAAGATTCCTAAAGTTTATTGCCTTACATTTTGTTGTTTCCTGTTTTAAGTTGTCATAGAAATAAAAATGTAGGTAAACTATACTTTGGTACAGAAAAGCTACTTTTTTGTCCTTTAGAATAATTATCAAGTGGAGAATATTTGTAAAGCATCTGATTTCTTCATTAAAGTCTTAATCATTTAGAGTTGTGTCTTAGAGTTGCCTTGCAGCACAGGTAGTATGTTGTAATTTAGGCCTATTAATTATTGATAGTACATGAACTGTAAATCAACACTTTCAACCTTTTTTTTTTAGGAGGCCCCTATTTTTACGGAATTAAGTAGAGAAAATGAGGAAGAGAAAGGTAGTTTTAATTTTTCTTCTTTGTTTTTTTTTTTTTTTTTAATGTGGGTGCTTTTGTATTGGCTTTGCTGAAAACTAGCTACATGTCTGGTAGCAACATTTAATCTCTCTGGGATGCATCATTCTTATCTATAAAATGAAAAGGAATACTAATGTATTAGACGGGATGCCTTCAGCCAAGTAAGAAAATTGACTAAAATCAGCCTAAACAATAAGGAAATATATCTTGCCATAATAAGAATCCCAGTGGCAAGATGGTTCTGTGTGCCATACAGACACAGGGAGCTGCCAACACTCCAGCCATCACTTCCAGACCCAGCATTGTCCAGAGAATGGCAGAGAAGTATCTCTTCTGGAGTCAACTGCAGGAGCAAGGAAACTTTTCCTAGGATACAGTCCTCCTGCCAACATGCTTCCTTTTGATATCATTGGCCAGCTATTCAAAAGGAAGCGTGTCACGTGTCCACCTAACAAGCAGTCATTGGGATTATGTTGATTGGTTTAAACAACCAGAATTTACCCCAGAGGTGAAGATGATGTTATGTCCCCTAAGCTACAGGCGAGAGATGTGGACACCTGAACAAACTTGGAATGCTGTTAGCCAGGAAAAAGGGCAAGAAGTACTGTTAGCAAGGGGGAGGATGGGGGGAAGCAACCAGCATTGTCTGCTACAGCGACATGACATGCAGGGTCCCTCCTAGCTCTCTAGGTTTCACACCGGGACATTTTTCAGGGATACGTGATCTTTGGATGGGAGCATTTTAGCTCTCACTTATTTAAAATGTCCTTTAGTTCTTCTGTGAATACCCTGTGGTATCTTTTTTTGCTCTGTCACCCCGGGTAGAATGCAGTGGTGGTGTCATAGCTCACTGCGACTTCTAACTCCTGGGCCCAAGCGATCCTCCTGCCTCAGCCTCCTGAGTAGCTGGGACTACAGGCACGCGCCACGGTGCCCGGCTGATTTTTCTGTTTTTAGTATAGACGGGGTCTTGCTTTTGCTCGGGCTGGTCTCAAACTCCCGAGCTCAAGTGATCCTCCCGCCTCAGCCTCCCAAAGTGCTAGGATTACAGGCGTGAGCCTCTGTGCCCAGACTACCTTGTATCTAATTTGATAAGTTTAAATTATAATTTTCCTTAAATATATATGGGATATCAATTTTTTTCTTCTAGTTACGTTTAATTTGAATAAAGGAGCATGTAGTTCGGCAGGAGCAACATCCTCCAAGTCAAGGTGAGCTACATTCACAGGTATCTTGAACCTTTAGGATTTTTGTGAAATGTAGGCGGTTACTACTTGTTAAAGCATCATGAATCATTCTTTTCTGGTCGCAATTTTCTTCTTTTTTGGTTTTTCTTTGTCGATTGGGGTTTCTGTTGGTCTGATTGACTTTTAGCAACTATTCTTATTTGCCTGCGATGAGATCCGATCTTTTGAGGAAAGGCTTGTTTTAAATGCCTCACTTTTGGTTCACCGTGAATCTCCATGTAATGATTCTGTCTGCACTACTATAAAACTGTTTATTTTCCTATCACAGCCCACTTACCAAAGTTTAAATATTACCTGGGTGTACATTTTTCTTTTAACCGCTGTATTGTGGTTTTCTGAGAACAGAGACTAAGCAATCAGCCTCTCTCCCTAGCACCCAGCGCAATGCAAATGCTCTATAGCTGCTCCCTTCCCTTCTAGATGGCGTAGTACAGAGCTAAGGGCAGCAAACTTTTTCCGTAAAGGTCCATATGGTAAATATCTGAGGCTTTTTTGGCCACATGTGTTTGTCACAACCACTTAAATCTGCTGTTGTAGTGAGAGAGCAGCCACAGACAACAGTACGTGAATGAATGGAGAGTGGCCGTGCTCCAGTGAAATCTTATTTCCAAAAGCAGGTAGCAGGCTGGAGCCAAATCCTTGTATCGTGTGTAGTCAGGTAGCTCTGTCTGCTTTTCATGTTATCTTCTCCTGCACTTCTTGTATACTCTTTCACCAAATCTTTATTTGCTGTTTGTGATGTGCAATGCATTCAGTTTTGTTACGGAGATTAAAAAAAGATGAGTAAGACAAGATACTCAAATCCCAGTATCTACTGGAATTTACTTTTAAAATTGGGTGGTGTTATCTATTTTACTGAAGTGTTTATTTAACATGTTTTTTTTTAAGATCGAAGTTTCTTCTGTTCATTCTTAGGTCAGTGCTTATTTGCATGATTGAATAAGTGGCTAGGGGGATTAAGATTGAGGATTAATTGGGATTAATTAATTAATAAGGATTAATAAGGGTTAAGATTCGTTCCAGTGACGGACATAGGCTGAGTCAGCAATATGTATCAGCTTCAAAATCGCTTGCCAGATGTCCTAACTTTGACCAGAGTAGTATTTCAAAATTAATACCTTCATTAGATATCATTAAGAAATTGGTTAATTGGGTTCTAGATAACGGTATGTTTGGAAAGAATTTTCTAATATGGGAGTCGTGTAACCTGGAGGACAGGCTCGAACGCGTCATGACACACGTCCTTGCAGTTTTAGGCCTCGTGCGTCTCTCTCCATTCGCTTTCAGTGTTTGCTGTTCCTAGCCGTTAGATGAGTGTTAAGATTGGTTCCAGTGGGCCCCAGATTGATCACTCTTGTGTTATTTAATAGTTTTCTAGGGCTGCTGTAACAAATTGCCACAAACTGGGTGGCTTAAAAACCACAAAATATGTGTTCTGACTTCTGGAAAGCAGAAACGTAGGCCTGTTTAAGAAGATTTACCTTCCATTTCCAATCTGTTAATATTCATGTCTTGCTTTGATTTTAACCCCATCCTAACCCTGTCTCAGTCTCTCACCCCTCTAATAGAATCTTGATAACACAAGCAAAAGGACCTTGCTAGACTTCAAACTTTAAATCCTACCATGCAGGATCTCTGTTGCCTAGGCTGGAACTCATAGGCTCAAGCGATCCTCCTTTCTCAGCCTCCCACATAGCTAGGACTATGGGTGTGCATCACTACACCTAGCTACTTTTTTGTAGAAATGAGGTCTCGTTATGCTGCCCAGGCTGGTCTCGAACTCCTAGCCTCAAGTGATCCTCCTGCCTCTTGTTTCCCAAGGCACTGGAATTACAGTGCTTTTTTACTAACCTTTTTTACTAAAGTCTCCTAGTGTCAGCATCTATAAGATGACTTCTTATTTTTGTACATACTGTTATACCTGTTGTATCTCCTGCCCTTTGCACTCCCTCTGTGCTAAACTGTGGTTTCCTAAATGTGCTGGGGGGGGGGTGTCTTACTTTTTCTTACCTTTGTTTCTACTGTCCCCTCTTCTTGGGATGCCCTTCCATGTCTGTCCTCCCACTGTATCGTGGGATCCTACTGGGCTATTCTGGTCATCTTTGTATCCCCATTGCTTATTGCATTCTAGACATTTAATAATGCTGAATATCATTTTCTTGATAGAGAATCTCTTATTAAGCCTAATTTTATTTCTTTTATGTGTGTGGTAAAATATACATAACATCAAATTGACCATTTTAACCATGTTGAAGTGTACAGTTCAGTGGAATTAAGTGAATTCACACTGTTGTACAACCATCACCACCATCTATCTCTAGGGTTTTTTCATCTTCTCCAGCTGAAACTCGGGCCGGTGTGGTGGCTCACGCCTGTAATCCCAACACTGTGGGAGGCCAAGGTGGGAGGATCTCTTGAGTCCAGGCGTTTGAGACCAACCTGAACAAAATCAAGACCTCATCTCTACCAAAAATAGAAAGAAATTATCTGGGCATGGTGGTGCGCACCTGTAGTCCCAGCTACTTGGGAGGCTGAGGCAGGAGCATCGCTTGAGTCCAGGAGTTTGAGGTTGCTGTGAACTAGGCTGATGCCAGGGTACTCTGCCTCAAAAAAAAAAAAAAAAAGAAAAAATCTTATTTAATCCTTGCATTGGAGTTAGGAGTTACTTCCATTTATAGTTGAGGATTTGAGGCTTGGAAAAGTGAATTAATCAAGGTCCTAACAGAAGTAGTCTCAAACCCTGACCTGCCCAATCTGACAAAGCCTAGGCTGTCGTCACTGTGCTATGCTGACAGTAGTAGCACTGACACAAGGGGTTAGAAGGCTCAGGGAGTTGGAGGCAGGGCAGGTTCAATGCTGGTCGTCCTGTAAGAGATGCAACAGGTCCCTCATTGTTTTGACTCATTTGCTGTAAGTGAATCATGGAACAGATTTGTTCTGTATTGTCAGTTTTGCACATTATAAAGCATTTTTCCCTGTGTGGTTCTTGTTAACAAGCATGGTTTTTCTTTCCATCAGCTCTCTGGGGCCGAGTGCGCTGAAGACGATAGGAAGCGCGGCGTCAGTGAAACGGAAAGAACCTCCCCAGGGCTCAGCTCAGTCCAAGGAAAAGAAGAAAAAGAAATCCGCACTGGATGAGATCATGGAGGTACAGTTTGTGGGCTCCTTAGGAGCGTTTTAGCAATTAGAGGAATGATGTAATTCAAACCTAAGGAAACTTAAATAGCTTCACCCATTGTGAGATTAATATAGACTTAGAAAAATTTTCATGTACGGATTAGGGCATAGGAGCCTAGCTTCAGTTCCATCAGAACAGAGTTGGACCCCGCACCCCCACCAATACGTTTATTTTCTTGGCTCAAGAGCTGTCTTTGAAACGTTCCATGAAATTATGGTCCGCAGAGTTCAGTTAGAAATTGTGGTCCTCCATTGGTGCTCTCTCTCCTCCAGCTAGTACTCTCCTCTTGCCTCGGAATCCCACTGACATACTCCTAGCCAGCAAGAGAAAGTTCTGACAGCTTTTTCAATTGATCTAAACTGATGGCTGAGTTTATGTGATGAGTCATTGAAAACATATGATTATCTGGATTTAGGGCCAGACTTTGCCTCTAATCTACCCAAGACTCTGGAGTAATTCTGCAGAAAGTTCTTAATATTCTCCTAAGTATTCCTTTCCCCCTTCTAACACCCATAGCCTTACCTCATCAGTGAATTAACAAAATAAGTGGGAGAGAAGAAGAAGAAATCTGGGAGAAGAGAAAGAAAAAGTGAATACAAGAAGCTAAATGTTTTTGCTTTAATATCATTTCCTCTGTCCCCCCATCTCTTTTCTTCATTCTGAAGGGATGGGAAATAACTGTTTGCTCTTCTCTGTTACCAGCCCTCACGCCACGCAGGGCAGTCTAAAGAGCTTAAAGTATGAAACGAGGTTAATACGCTATGAAATGTCGTCATTTCATCATTCAGTCCGTACTGAGTCGCTGTTGTGTGCTGGGCATTGTGCAAGGTGCAGGATCTGTGTGGTAGGCACAAAAACGCAGTCCCTGTTTGTCACGGGCTTTCATTCTAGTGAGGGAGCCATTCAGTTAGCAAGCGAAGCAGTAAATGATGACAGAATGCTAAGGAGGTGGGAGGGAACTTGCAAGGTGCCAGGCAGGAAAGATCACCCCTCAGAAGGAGCGTGTGACTGGAGTGCAGTGAGCGCATGGTGGCAGCGTCTGAGGTTGAAGAGAGCAGGGGGGACAGCACCATTTCTTACACGTCATGGCAGGGGTTTTTTAAGATTTAATTTGAAGTAAAATGGAAAGTCAGATCTACCTTTTGAATATGATGCAAACTAAATGCATACTAAATTTAGAACAGTGTTTATTCATATTGGAAAGCTGAAGGATTTAAAATGAAGTTTAGAACCAACCAAAGAATGAGGTTGTTGATCCCATCAAAAGTTGGTACTTCGGGTTAACTGTAAGCAGTTGAGAAGGAAAACGTTAAGATGTATCGTCATCGTGGCCGGACGCCGCTTTTATCTTTTGGTCACTCTTATTTGTGTCTCTCAGTGGTATTGTTCTTCTCTTTCACTCATGAGCTTTATTATCATTCCCAAACAGGGCCCCTCTTGTTTGCCATCACACTGTATTTCTAAGGGCGCTGTGCGAGATTGGTGCATGTGTTAGGTTTTACATGAAAACGTAGCCTGTTTTCTAACTTCTGATAGTCAAAGCAGGCAAGCATGGTGTGGTGCTGGCCGATGGTCTTGCAGTATTGGGTGAATAGCGGTGATTTTTGTTTGCTTTCTGTTCAGTTGACTTGCTTTATCACATATTTTTTAAAATCCAAGGTTTTTTTTTAAATCAAAAACTAATTATAAATAATGTTTATTTGTATTTATATTTATCAGAGCTTGCAAATTAGCAAAGATCCTTGGTCTTCTGTGAAGTATGTGTCTTATAGTGTTATTTTGCTAAATAGAATAGTATTTTGAAGTAAACTGAAGATTTTAAAGAGATGATTTTAAGAATGTCTTCTGTGTTTACAGATTGAAGAGGAGAAGAAAAGAACTGCCCGAACAGATTACTGGCTACAGCCTGTGAGTATCCAGTTGGATTTTAAGTCCTAAATTTATGTTTAAGTGAATGATTTAAATAGCATTTGATATAAATAACGAAATTTCTCAAACATATCTAGCTTACACAGATAGGGTTAGTTATAATTTTATAATGACTTTTCTTTCTATTGGGTCTTTAATTTTCGGTGGCAGTTATGGTGGATGATTACTTTTGTTTATAGACCATTTATGTCCCACAAGGTTAGTGCTAAATTTGTGTATGGACATCTTGAATTTGAGCCTGGAATTTTCAATCTTTGCTGTGAGACAAAATGTTGTGTTTTCAGAAATGGGATTAAAAGGTAGAATTGTAATTGCTGAAGTAGTGGTTTTCAATTTATAGCTTATTGATCTTAGAACACCTATTTATGTACTTTGTAGAAAAAGGCAGGTTTTAGTTTTATAATCTCGAGGAAATTTTATATTTTATTGCTTATTATTTAAAATAATAAGTTAAAATTGTTTTTAAGCATTTAATAGTTTTTAAATTACTATTTATTGATGCTCTATTTTGGACTTACTGAGACGAGAAGTTTTCATAAAACTTTCAGAGTGCCTTAGTTATTCTTAAAGAAGCTGGTTTGAACAATAATAGGGGAGTGTAAAATAATATATCATTTCGATAATTTCTGATTTGAGAAATAAGATTGAAAGTTGAGAAGTCCAGGATTCTAATTCAAGTCTTCATAGTCATTCTTCTACTAGTGTGAAAAAATAAGTTAGTTTCCATGTTTTAGTCTGTCTTCTTATGCAGAGGGAAGCATTTCCACAGGTGATCACGTGAAGAATCGTGAAATAAGTTATCTAAGGTGAAAACACTTGCTGTGTTAAATAGAAAATAAGCACTTTGTGTATGAATTATTTTAGTTAATTCTCCTAACAGCCCTATAAGGTCATTACTGTTATTGTTGCCATTTTATAGGTTAAAAAAAAAAAACGGGGGACACAAAGTAGAATAATTTCCCCAAGGTCATTTGGTAAGTGGTGAGTGAGGGGACCACGGTGCTGCCTTCTGCTGTGCGTTAGGCAACCTGACGTCCTGCTCTGTGAGTGGAAGTTTGGGCCCTGGTAGACTCAGGGATATCTCATGGAATAGAAAAGTCTAGTTTTTGTACAGGAAAGATCTGTAGGAAAAAACCACAGGCGAATTATTTTGATTCGGTTTCCCTATTAGAGCACCTGGTGTTTGAATAGTAATAGTTTCATATATTGTTTATTAAAATGTAATCAAGAATTTTGCTTAAAGCAGTGGTTCTTAACCAGAGAATAATTCAAAATTTCTTAGAGAGTTGTTTTTTTTTTTTTCTTTTAAATTACATGTGCTTCAGTACTAACTACCACCGTCCAGTCTCCTGGGGTGAAATGCGGATTTCCACTCACCTCTTAAGTGATTCCGACGTGTGCCCCTGGCTAAGAACCATTGGTTTAAAGGGAAAAGAAAACCAACAAAAAGTGAAAGAATGGCAAAGCATTCTAAGCTTTATGTAGCCCAGAAGTTCTCTCCCCATTGACAGTACTTTCAGTTAAACTTTATTTTCTCTTTGATAATTTTGTCTGATAGTAAAATATTTTTTGATGAATTTACTCTTCCGGAGTGTTTTGTTGCAAGTGAGGACCAGCCAGCTGTGCTCTGATGCCTCAGTGTGTTCCTTATTTTGAAATGGGCAGAATGTGTGTGAAAATAACCAGCAGTCCACAAAGACATGCTTGGAGGGCTTTCTTTCCTAAATGCAGAAAAGAAGTATTTTGAACAGATTGATTGTGGGCAAGGGTCAATAAGTACAATGATGTAATAAATTATCTTCCACTAGAGTGTGAACCTGTGTCCCATGAGTCCTTTGAGAAGCTTAGCCCAGAAATATTATGGCTTCATCAGATAAGCTGTTGTGGCATTTATTAACTTCATTTAGAAAGTCTTGAATAGAGGCTTAAGAGAAGACTATTCAAATTTTCCCTTAAACATGTCTTTTGACTATTAAATATTCTTTTCCCCAAAGTCCTTACTAAATTTTTGCTGACGTAATTTTAAGCATGGCTTTATGAAATACTTGTGACCATCTCTTTGATACATTCACTTGAAGTAGCAAATGTGGAATCACTGCAGTGAATATAGCAGTAAGTTGGGCAATTTAATTTTCATTTTTAGCATTTAGACAGCTAATCCAAACCAGGAAAACAACGCTAACGAAGCAAACCCAGAATCCGTTAATATGGAATAAGCCCAGATTTCTCTCCCATTTGAGAATTAGATGCTCAGAAGAACGATACTTTTAGCTGGAGGAATCACATTTGTATCAAAAATTCAAAGCAACCTAATGGGAAGAGAACTCTGGGAAGAGTGCCCTGCCTAAGCTCAACGGCTCGCTCAGTTCCTTGCAGTTTCCACTGAGACTCTTGCGACCTGAGTATCAGCAATGATCACCAATAGAGTAATATCCTTGGCACTTTTCACTTCCTAAATGGAGAGAAAGAAGCTGTCTATGAAAGACATGAATTAGTAGAGTTGAGATTTACAGATAAACATATTTCAAGGGACCTTCACGGTGGAAATCAGCCATTTTGTATATATATTTTTCCTCTTAGTAACCATGCTGAACCAAAAGAAGAAGAAGGATTAAAAGAATACTAAGGAAGGCCGGGCGCTGTGGCTCACGCCTGTAATCCTAGCTCTTGGGAGGCCGAGGCGGGCGGATTGCTCAAGGTCAGGAGTTCAAAACCAGCCTGAGCAAGAGTGAGACCCCGTCTCTACTATAAATAGAAAGAAATTAATTGGCCAACTGATATATATATAAAAAATTAGCCGGGCATGGTGGCGCATGCCTGTAGTCCCAGCTACTCGGGAGGCTGAGGCAGAAGGATCACTCAAGCCCAGGAGTTTGAGGTTGCTGTGAGCTAGGCTGACGCCACGGCACTCGCTCTAGCCTGGACAACAAAGTGAGACTCTGTCTCAAAAAAAAAAAAAAAAAAAGAATACTAAGGAAATAAGGAAATGTTTTACCATTGTTGGGAAGGCTTAGAACGCTATAATTTCTTATTTAGCAGAAAAATCACATTTTACTATGGTTTTCGGTGAACATAAAGGAAGAAGCAAATTAGAAAAGATCGTTTATGTCTTTCCTTTCCTCTTTATTTTTTTGTTGTTATTTTCTAGGAAATCATCGTAAAAATTATTACCAAAAAACTGGGTGACAAATATCACAAGAAAAAAGGTATTGTTAAGGTAAGGACATGCAGTTATGAATGGAATTTGTGAAAAAAGCTGTGGGTAATCCAGCGAAGCTGTTTTGGTGTTTCTTGGAAATCAAGTCCTAGTAGCAGAAGTATTGTCTAAAATTCTTGATTATTCCATAAAATGAAGGCTGAATTCATGATGGTTGGAGAAATGTTTCTTTTCCAACCAGAGTTGTTCTGTTTGCTTACTGGGGCAAGTAGTAGGTATGAAATCTCATTCGCAGCTCTTAAAAAACTCAGCGTGCATGCCTTGTTAATCAGTAAAATATATTCTTTTTAAATGAAGGGGCAGCATAATTATACCTCCCAGAGATCCTGTCTTTTGGCTGCTCTGGGATTATAAAATTTGTATCAACATTCCAATCTTTTTCTCCCTTTTGCTTTTCCCAAATATAGTTTGATTCTAGGACCCAGCCTTATGCATGCATAGACTGCTCTTCCACTAAACTTGAAAATAGGCAAAATGACTCCTCTTTCTAGATTTCTTACAGTCTTATTCTGAGATCACCAGTCTCTTACTCTTTCCAGATGAAAAGTGTAACTAAACTGTGAATTGAGTTCTTTCTTGAGAACCAAAGACTGAGAAATCATATGTGGAATGTAGAAAATAGTGTCGTCTATAGAAGGAGTCACCCTCATGTTTGGATTGGAATTTCATTCGTCTTCATTTTATATAATTTTATCCTTTTAAATAACTGTTCACATATTTTGTTATAAAAGTGTTCATTTTGCATGACAGGAAGTAATTGACAAATACACAGCTGTGGTCAAGATGATTGATTCTGGAGACAAGCTGAAACTTGACCAGACTCATTTAGAGACAGTCATTCCAGCACCAGGTAAATCTGTTTGCAGACCATTTAATACATGTGCCATCAAAATGAGCAATCCCATTCTCACAACTATAGTTTTCTTTTCTTTTCTTTTCTTTTTTTTTTTGACATTACTTGATGGGGATATATTTGTTTCCATTTCAGAAATATTAACTGCCAATATAACTCTTTCAGGTGATGTACTAGTTTACCAGTCCTCTGATCAAGCTATTTTATTTGGTGGCATGAATGGATTTTCTCTTCTTAGAATACATATTTTTTCTGAAGCAAAACACAGACATATATGGATAGAATTAATCATATTAGGCTTATTATTACAGGTTGAATATATTTTATCCCAAATGCCTGGGTCTAAACATGTTTCAGATTTTGGAGATCTTTGGATTTTAGAATATTTGCATATACATAATTGTATATCTTGGGGATGAGAACCCAAGTCTTCACATGAAATTCATTTATGTTTTATACGCACTTTGTACACATAGCCTGACGGTAATTTCATACAATATTTTTAATAATTTTGTACATGAAACAGTCTTAACTGTGTTTTGACTCCAACCTGTCACATAAGGTCAGATGTGGAATTTTCATTTTTTTATAGACAGGGTCTTACTCTGTTGCCCAGGCTGGAGTACTGTGGTGCAATCTTAGCTCACTGAAGCACCAAACTCCTGGGCTCAAGCAATCCTCCTGCCTCTGCCTCTCGAGTAGCTGGGACTGCAGGTGCATGTGACCATACCCAGCTAATTTAAAAAATTTTTGTAGAGATGGGGGTCTCACTATTATGTGCAGGCTGGTCTCGAACTCCTGGCCTCAAGCAACCCTCCTGCCTCAGCCTCCCTGAGTGCTGGGGTTTTAGGCGTGAGCTACCACAATTGGCCAGATATAAATGTGTTCTTTTGTATTATCTGGCTTCTTTCACTCAGCATAATTGTTTTGGATTCACCCATATTGCAGGTATCTATAGTTCATTCTTTTTTATTTCTGAGTAGTGTGTCATTGTGTGGATGGACAGCAGTCCCCTCCATCTACTGGGGATACCTTCCAGACCCCCCAGTGGATATCTGAAACCATAGATAGTAGGAAACCCCATGTATACTATGTTTTTTCACACACATACATACCTATGATAAAATTAAATTTATAAATGAAGCACAGTAAGAGATTAACAAGAACTAATAATGAAATAAAATAATTATAACAGTATACTGTAACAGAAGTTATATGAATATAGTTCTCTCTGTGTCTACGTCTCTCACACTCAAAATATCTTATTATACTGTATTCACCTATTTTTAGACCATGGTTGACCAAAGGTAACCAAAACTGCGGATAAGAGGGGACAACTGTACCAGAGTTTGTTTGTCCAGTCACCTCTTGATGGTTATTTGAGTTGTTTGCAGTTTTCGGCTGTTAAAAAAACTGCTGTGAACATTCATATTCAAGTCTTTGTGTGGATATATGATTACTTTTCTCTTGCAGTAAATACTTAGAATGGGCTCAGTCATCTGGTAGGCGTAAGTTTAAATTTTTATAAAATTGCCAAGCCATCTTATGAATTTTAAAAAGAGACAAATTAAGCTCAGTTTTCTCTGATTTCTTCTGTACTCGGAACATTTTCCCCAAGTAACTTATACTTGCAATCTAAAATTAAAACGTATCCCTTTAACAAATAAGTAAAAAAGATGAGGAGTCTTAAAATGTTAGAATAATGAAAGTCTACAAACTATACTTTAAAATACTCTTCTTAAATGATTAAGAACTTCTATTAATAAGAAAAAGGTTTCATTTTTCATTATTTTCATTCAGTGGAATGCATTTTGCTGTAATAAGGTAGAAGAAAAATGTAGACATTTCTTTGCACTAAGGTTTATATTCTTTCCAATTGTAGGAAAAAGAATTCTAGTTTTAAATGGAGGTTACAGAGGAAATGAAGGTACCTTAGAGTCCATCAATGAGAAGACTTTTTCAGCTACTATAGTCATTGAAACTGTAAGTTTGTTTACACAAAGACAGAAATTTCAAAATGTACCATAGTTTGTTTATTTTTAATTGGACTGCTCTTTGTTTTATTTTAGAATTTGGGGTTTTTGTGTGCCTTCTTTCCTATTTGGAAATCAGTAATCTTATTTTCTCCAATGATTCTGTCATTGCTAAAGCATTTTCTTTTCCAATTACAAAAGAAATCTGTGCTTATTGTATAAAACCTGAAAAATATAATTTTTAAAATTTTCCATTGTCCCCCAGCCTGACAATAACCCCCATTAATATTTTGGTCTATTCTTTTCCAGTCTCTGTGTTTTATAAAATTATATACAAGATGTACAGTTTTCTATCCTGAGTTCCTCCCTCCACATTTAACATAAAACTCAACTTGGCACGGCAAAATTAGTGGGGGGAAATGCAGTCGTAGTTAATGGGAAGGGAGCCACAGAGGTCAACCATTTTCCTAAATGTCCCCCCTTCTTCCATAAAGGATTTAAGGTAGCAGAGATCAATATAGTAATTTAAAGAGCACTGGCATACAAGTAAAGTTGGGGGTTTTTTTTTTGAGGGTCTAGCTGCGTTGCCCAGGCTAGAGTGCAGTGTTGTTGTTTAGTGCAGTGGCCTTGTTACAGCCCACTGCAGCCTCAAACTCTCCGGCTCATGGGATCCTCCTGTCTCAGCTTTCTAAGTAGCTGGGACTACAGGTGCCACCACCACGCCGGCTAATCTTTCTATTTTTCATGGAAACTGGGTCTCACTTTGTTGCCCAGGCTGGTCTTCAACTCCTGGCCTCAAGTGATCGTCTGGCCTCAGCCTCCCAAAGTGCTAGGGTTACAAACATAAGCTGTGTAGCCAGGAAGCAAGGATATGGAACAGCTAGGGAGCCTCTGGCCCAGTATCTATTGATAACACGCTGTGAGTATCATTGAAGAAAGTGTGGTATTAATAGTTCTAAGTGAGAATGTCATATATTATTTTTAAAATTTATATATATGTATGTATGTGTATATATATATATATATATATATATATATGGAAATGTTAACTACCTTAGTGGTGTTTTAGGGATATGGAAAAGGTAAATTTATATCTATAAGTGTGGTGTCATTTGTTTTTTCAGTACATGTGTTTGTAACCTCTTTTTAATTATTTTAATTTGTAGGGCCCTTTAAAAGGACGCAGAGTTGAAGGAATTCAATATGAAGACATTTCAAAACTTGCCTGAGTTTGAAAATTTGTCAACAACACATTAAAATCCTAAAACATCAAATTGGTGTTCGCCAAAGCGTTATGAGACTCTACTGTGTTAGGGTATTCCTTTTGTATAAAAGAAATGGATTTTTGAAAATATAACTGTATAGTTGTTTAGCTAAACTTATAGAAAAATATAATTATGTCTCATGAACTATCAAAACTATGTAATTTTGCCCATGTTATATTCGTTTTCTTTGTAATATTTACTTAATGAGTTTTTATCTTCATTAAAGAATGTTATTGTAAAGTGTTTTATATAAGACAATTTAGAATCATATAATTTGAGGGAATCCTTCATATACACTCAAAATTTATATTTTTCAGTAGTAGAGTGGTAAAGTTGAACTTTAAATGTAATTAAATTTTAAAACATCAAACTATAAATATAATAGCAGCTTTATGGTGATATAATTCATACATCATACATGCCATTCATTTAAAGTGTACAGTTCGGTGGTTTTTAGTATATTTGCAGGGTTGTGTAATCACCCCAAAATGAAGCCCTATATGCATAGTCAGTCCCTATCATGCCCTGTCTGCCCCAGCTGTGGGCAACCATTGATCTACTTTCTGTCCCTATGGATTTGTGCTTTCTACACATTCCATATAAATGAAATCATATAATGTGTGATCTTTTCTGGCCGGCTCCACACCCTTAGCATCATGTTTTCAAGGTTCATCCATGTTATAGCTTGTAGGAGCTACTTCATTTGTCTTTACTACTAAATAATATTCCATTGTATGGAGGGACTATATTTTGTTTTTCTGCTCATCAGTTGATGAACATTTGGGTTGTTTCTACTTTTTTGGCTTCCGTGGCTAATGCTGCAATGAACATCCGTGTACAAGATTTTGTGTGAACGTGTCTTTCAGTTCTACCAAACGGTTTTCCGAAGTGGTTGCACATTTTACAATCCCGCAAGTAATGTCGAACTGTACAGTTCTAAGTAAGTAGAGCAATATGGTATTTTGGGATGCCAAGGCCACCTCACACTTGTTTATGCCACAGGAAAACAGAAGGAGGGACAGGTACTAGCTACAGGGCAGTGGGACCCGAGTGTGGACAGTCTCTTCAGGATTGTTCTCTTCTGTCTCGGGCTTCCTGTGCTGGCTCCAATCTTGGACACTCTAGGTTCTCGTTCTAGAACTTTCAAACCAAAGGCCTGAGATTGACTCTTGTTGCACCAGAGCTGGACAAATCTCTCTGAACACAAGGATGGGAATATGCTAACCCTCCACCCCCATCTCTCCTGGACTGAGAGTGGGGGAGGTGCTGATAACATGTGCTGCTGGCAGAAACATAAGAGGCAGTATAAGAAATGCTAATAGGATGTCAGTAGCTTTACAGAAAATGTTCTTTAAGGATGAATTAAGTAAGGTTTTCCAAAATAGCATAGTGTGGAAAGCAACTAGGTTTTAAAGTTGGGCAGTCTTCAGTTTAAATTGTGGCAGTTCTGTTCACTAGCTACGTAATCTTAGAACGTTAATGTTCTTGAACTGCAATGTTCTTAATGTACAAATTGTCAAAAAGGACGTGTCCCTGCAGGGTTGACGTGAGAACTACAGAAAATACACACAAAGTGTCAGGCATAAGTCTTGGCACGTGGTAGGTGTTTGATAACTGGCAGTGTTGGAGATGGAGCCCAGCCGTTGGTCCTGGCCTGGGAAGTCTCAATAAGAATAATAATAATAATAATAAATAACATTGTGAGTAAACATGGCAAATTCTGTATGCCTCCCCCAGTCCGTAAGTTTGGAGTCAACACTGGTTTTCTTCGGAGGAAAAATGTTTCACGTCCACCCCCCCCCCACATTTAATTCTTTTCTCCAACATCTCCCTGAAATTATCTCAGAAGGAGATAAAGTAGAGTAATTGAGGTTAAATTCAATAAAGTATATTCAGAGCATGACAGTATGATTCTAGACTGTGGAGCATTTTTTCTCTGAGTTCATAGAGCCCAATGGTGCTTATGTTAGACGAAATGACTGTAGACAACTAAAATCAGGTCTTATGTTGACTTTTATTTTTGAGGCATCATAAACTATTTTTCCTTTTTTAAAAATAGACTTTTTAGAGTAGTTTCTACGGGATAGGACAAATGTATGATGACATGTATCCACGATTATGGTATCGTACAGAGTAGTTTCCCCGTCCAAGAAGTCCCTTGTACTCTTGTCTGTCCCATCCCTCCCCCCAAGTACCTGGCAACTACTGATCTATTAACTGTCTCCATAGTTTTGCCTTTTTTAGAATGCCATATAGTTGGAATCCTACGGTATGTGGCTTTTTCAGATTAGCTCCTTTTACATAGTAACACTTACGCATTTAAGGTTCCTCCATGTTTTTGTTTGTTTGTTTGTGGCTTGATAGCTCCTATCTCCTGATTAGCACTGAATAATATTCTACTCTGAATGTGCCACAGTTTATTTTTCCATTCACCTACTGAAGGACATCTTAGTTGCTTCCAAGTTTTGGAAATTGTGAATAAAGCTGCCATAACATCTGTGTGCAGGTTTTTCTATGGATGTGAGTTTTTGACTCACTTAGGTAAAATACCAAGGAATACATTTGTTGGATCGTATGGTTAAGAGTATGGTTGTTAAGTAATGAACAGACCCCTACCCGACTGTATTATGTCTTATGTGGAGAATGGTTATGTGAACAGAATGAGGTTCATCGGCTAAGGCCTTGGGATAATTCACTGTATGTGTCAACGTGACTGGGCCACAGGTGCCCAAATAGCTAGTCAGACATCATTCTGGATGTTTCCGTGAGGGTGTTTCTGGGTGAGGTTAACATGGAAAATGGTGGGCTTCGGTAAAGCAGATCACCCTCCCTAGAGTGGGTGAGCCTCGTCTAATCTCATGGGTCATCTCATCTCAGGGTCTCCTGTACCTCTGGTCCACACTGCAGAGTTTGGACTTACAGCCTCTGTATTCACATGAGCCAATCCTTGCAATTAATCGTCTGGTTCTGTTTTTCTACAGAACTGTGACTAATCCAGGCCTCATGAACTAAAAAGAGTCTTGGGCCAACACTGGGAAGAGAATCTTGGCTGAGAGTATTGGGCCATCACAGGTAACTTTGTGTTACAGCTATCCTAGTTCTCCCTACGGCAGGTGACAGGGGTGTAGTGTAAATCTCTATACAGCAACTAAGTTCAAGTAACCTGTCCTGTTCCTAGTCCACACTCACCAAATAACCTCTCACAGCTGAACTTCCCACATATAACTAACAGTGTAAAAATGCACTCGATCTGCAAGGTTTAGGACCTAAGGCTCAACAGCAGCAAAATTTGGTGTTTTTGTTGTTGTTGTTTTGTTTTATTTATTTATTTATTTATTGAGACAGAGTCTCGCTTTGTTGCCCAGGCTAGAGAGAGTGCCGTGGTGTCAGCCTAGCTCACAGCAACCTCAAACTCCTGGGTTCAAGCCATCCTGCCTCAGCCTCCCGAGTAGCTGTGACTACAGGCATGTGCCACCATGCCCGGCTAATTTTTTCCATATATATTACTTGACCAATTAATTTCTTTTTATTTTTAGTAGAGACGGGGGTCTCGCTCTTGCTCAGGCTGGTTTTGAACTCCTGACCTCGAGCAATCTGGCCACCTCGGCCTCCCAGAGTGCTAGGATTACAGGCGTGAGCCACCGTGCCCGGCCAACGGTAGCAAAATTTGATCGCAGTAAACACTACATCTAGGGCTTAGTCCGGATGCCAGCTCGACATGCCCAAGCAGCTTTCCTTTGCATCAGCTTGGTGAGCACACTTTAGCATCTGAAAACACGACAAAGTCCTAAAGCTTCTTTGCAAAATATTTATTTTCTTCAGATATGTTTATAGGCTTTAATAAACCACCATGATATCTGGTTGGCTTTAACTATCCAAACTGAAGCTTATCTGCAAAGGTGGCAGGGAAAGAAGGTATGTTTATACACACGATTTCCAAAACTCTAAACCTTCAAGGCCGTTTGAGAAAGCTATAGAGCTGAGGCACGAAGTAGTCCTTGTAATGTCCGTCGATGAAACCTTTTCCACTGTTGTGCACAAACCAGCAGGGGACGTCTGTCCCGAACACGATGTCCGTCCTGTAGTCTTTCTGTAAGCCCCTGCGGGAGAAACCACATGCATGGTTAGGGAACAGACCGCCGCACGGCTGGACGGGCACGTCTAGAAACAAGGCACCCTCTGTCCCTCTTTGTGTCCCTTCTATCACCATATCTGCCCACCCCCCGTCATCCCTGCTCCCCAGGTTGTATGAAACATCAGAGCCCGGGGCTTAGTGTTGGAAGGACAGACAATAAGCCGTGTGTCCTTAGATAATTCAAATAATCCTGATACAGGTTGACCCAAACGGACTTTTCCGGTAAGGTTCAGAGCAACACATTAATGGATAGAAGGCAGGGACAGAACTCCGGATGTTGTAGTCCGGCCTCACACATGAGCTAAAGAATGAATCCGAGGCGCCTCTTTTTTTTTTTTTTTTTGAGACAGAGTCTCACTCTGTTGTTCCAGCTAGAGTGCCGTGGCGTCAGCCTAGCTCACAGCAACCTCAAACTCCTGGGCTCAAGCAATCCTCCTGCCTTGGCCTCCCAGGTAGCTGGGACTACAGGCATGCGCCACCATGCCCGGCTAATTTTTTCTATATATATTAGTTGGCCAATTAATTTTCTATTTATAGTAGAGACGGGGTCTCGCTCTTCGCTCAGGCTGGCTTCGAACTTCGATCCTCCCGCCTTGGCCTCCCGTGAGCTACAGTGCCCGACCTGGAGGCGTCTCTTGACTTCACTTTATGGGTAAGTGTTTTATTTAACAGTGGAGCCAGCTGTTTTGGAGCAACTCAGATCCTCCACTTGAAGGACAGAGAAGCCAATGATTCGCAAAGGTGTTCGGCACTTTGCCATTAATGAGCCTTAAACGGACGTAACTACACAGCTCAAGGTCAACTCAGTTTCAGTTAAGCATCATCGTCAGGTGCTTGAAGAAGATGAAACTGAGGCTCAGCATTTACTTTTTAGAGTACAGAAGATGCTCTTTTTGCCAACCATAAAAGAACGTTTATTAGCATCGTTCACTTCCGCTCACCCCGTCTGCTGTGAAACATGCTCACTGCTGACCACTGGGGCCTCACTGCTCTCTATAAACCCATGCCAGCTGAGTGCCACATGCTCTAAGAATCCATCGTTTCAGCTCACGAGTCTACTTTGGTGGCGGGACCTATTATTGTCATTTTAAGGTTTAAATGTCATCATTTTCTTCTCCCTTCTATTGTGCTGCTAGAGTCCAGATCCCCCAGAGCCCCTTTCGGTGGCTGTCTCATGCACCCGAGCCCCACCTGCTGACGGTCAACTTCTGTCCCTTCACCTCCATGCTGGCCTCTGGCTTCTGGGGGTCCTTTCCGGGTCTCTCGTTGAAGATGTGTATCTCAGGCTCCTGCATGAACTGGCCTAGCAGGACAGAACCCACACACTTAACTTCCGTGTAATCCCATGCCGAACAGAAAGACAGGCTTGCTGCTCCATGCAAGCTACATTTTGGGCCTCCCTCCAGAAATTCCAGGGTAGAAGGACAAGTCAAGAAAGACAAGGAGAGAGGAAAAAGGAGCGGTGATTTGCTCCTCCTTCCTGAGAGCACCAACTATTGTGCACATGAGGTTGCTCGGTCTAAGGGACCATTAGTAAATTCGCCACCCTGCCAGCAGGGGGCGAGTTTAGCCCTTGAGAGCACAGCTCAAAGGAGGGACTAGGTTTGTTTGTGATGTCACATGCTTATGTTTGAGCCCTTCTTAAAACACATTAGGGGCAGTTGCCCAGGAGGCTCTTGGACTTCCCAAACCAGTTCACTTCTCTTCAGTTAGGAAAAAATTTTCAGCATAAACCTTAAAAATGTATCTGACATACTTGTGATAACTTGCCCCACTTGTGATGCTGAAACCGGCTACGCTCCTGAACCGCCCCGCCCGGGCTGCCGCGGCCGGCCCCTGGGCCCTGGATTTTCGCACCTGCCACTCTCCCAGCTTCTAGCCACCGTCACCCAGAGTTGCTGGAGTCCCAGAGCGGCCCCGCCCTCGCTGGATGGCTGATGGACATCTTACCTATTAAGCCGTGCGCCTTGGGCGAGAGCTTGTCCGTGGGGGGAATGTAGATTCCCAGAAAGTCCACGTTAACCGGGTGCTTCTTCCACACCCGATGCAGCAAAACCGAGAAGGACACCTCGTCGTCCAGGGTGATGGTCACGGTCTTTTCTTTCTTCACTGAGATAACCACCCTGGTGGGAAAGTCCAGATGGCATCAGACAATTCCAGAACAGAACTTTCTAGAAAGTCTCTTCTTCTCACCCCCGAAACGACCTCTCCCTTCCTCCCACTAGTTTTCCAAGAGCTTTATTTGCAGCGTGTTTGCTACAGAATGTTGTCGTTATAACTCCCAGCTCTAAAATTCTGTCAGTGTGCATGGGTGTGGGTAAGCACTCGGATACTACCGTGTTTCCCTGAAAATAAGACAGGGTCTTATATTTATTTTTCCTCAAGAAGACACCCAAGGGCAGGCGTCCTCAAACTATGGCCCGAGGGCCACATGCGGCCCACTGAGGACATTTATCCGGCCCGCCCGGTGTTTTTGCCACCGCTGCCTGTCCTGCTTAGCAGCCGACTCGTCCCGGGCCCACAGTGCGCACGTGTGGAATGTGCGCCGCACTCTCCAATGGTCTGAGGGACAGTGAACTGGCCCCCTGTTTAAAAAGTTTGAGGACCCTGCCCTAGGGCTTATTTTCAGGGGATGTGTTTTTTTTTTTTTAAGTACGGTGCAACCATCTACATTGATTCCAATAGAGTTAAGTCGTCGTCTTCTGGAACATCATCCTCACTCTCCAAACCCCGAATCCCATCCTGGATTTCTCCTGACTCTATTTCCTTTAGAATCATTGGCCCCAGTCTCTCCTGTCGAGCACTAGAGCTCTCATGGGGCAGAGAAGGGCTGCTCGTGTTCTTTCCCGCTCCGCGACGACACGCACGGGTTGTGCAGACGCGCTGCGCAGCCACGCCCGTCACTAGGGCTTATTTTCGGGGTGGGGCTTCTATTGCGCACATGCTTAGCAATCCTGCTAGGGCTTATTTTATGGGTAGGTCTTATTTTCAGGGTAGGGTTTCTATTGCGCAAATGCTTAGAAATCCTGGTAGGTCTTATTTCCAGGGAAACAGTAACTGGGAGGATGCTCCTCATAAGACACAATCCTAGTGTTTGGAGGACCCCGGCCCCCCCAAGTCAAGTCAGCTAGGGGTTCAGGTAACAGATTCGGTCACTGAACCGACACGTGTCTTGGTGCTAACTGATGCCAGGCACTGGACTAGGCCTGAGACACAACCGTGACCAAAGCCACTGACCCTGCTGCCAGGAACATGGTACGTTTTTCTGAATCCCAACTGCTTTGTGTTTAAAACGATTTCAAGTTCTATGCTGATGTCACTGATGCCTGGATTGATCCATGTAGTCGTGTGTCAGGGACAGGCCTGGACGCCGATGGAATAGCACTTGCCTCTGATTGATGACTCGGGCCGTGTCAGACCAGGTCAAGACAGACGTGCGGGACTTCCAGCTCAGGGAGACAGTCTCTGTGCTGACTTCTATTTTCATGTCTTCCTTCTGGAAGTAAAACCCCAATTTTCCGAAATAGGTGCTTAGTTTTCCATGATTGGGCTTCTTGGCACCAATGAGCTGACCATTGACTAAAATTCCTACAGAAAAGAAAAATGTTTTTCTCTCTTGTGTACCATGTTTTTCTTTTTTCTTTTTTTTTTTTTTTTGCACATGTGGGCACCAAAATTCAAATTTGATAAATTTGACAATATGAGAAAATGGATTATTATTTTGTTTCAGGATTTACATAACATTTTTTTCTTTGTGATTCTTATTTTATAACTGTGTTTTTTGTTTGTTTGTTTGTTTTTGTTTTTTGAGACAGAGTCTCACTTTGTTGCCCAGGCTAGAGTGAGTGCCGTGGCGTCAGCCTAGCTCACAGCAACCTCACACTCCTGAGCTCAAGCGATCCTTCTGCCTCAGCCTCCCAAGTAGCTGGAACTACAGGCATGTGCCACCATGCCCGGCTAGTTTTTTTCTATATATATTAGTTGGCCAATTAATTTCTTTCTATTTATAGTAGAGACGGGGTCTCGCTCTTGCTCAGGCTGGTTTCGAACTCCTGACCTCGAGCAATCCGCCCGCCTCGGCCTCCCAGAGTGCTAGGATTACAGGCGTGAGCCACCGCGCCTGGCTATGACTGTGTTTAAATTGATTATATCACAACAAGATCTGCTAGTTCATGCTCAGAGAGAGTATATATTTTGAACTCTAATTGTATAGTTGTATACAATTGTACAATTGAACTATAATTGCTCAAAATAGATACATATGTAATTTAATCCTCACTAATATCAGAATTTGGAAAACAAAGAACTTCGATTAAGGTGAGAAAGCAAGAAATCCCAGGTAGTGACAGGGAAGCATGACAACAATCCAATTGTCTAATTCGAATATAATTTTCTTTTTATTTTACCTGATTCTGGATCAGAAACCAGGTTGAGGATTTTTCCAGGTTCTGAGTCGATATTGAAACAAATGTTATTTTGGCTTTTGGGCAGGTAAATGATGAAATGGGGGTCATTCTCAACTGGAAAATGAAAACAAACAAAATCAGAAAGAAAGGAAGATAATTTTGTACAGTATTTTGCTCCCGAACACCTTTATTTAGCCAGAACAAATATTTATTTGTGCTTCTACTATGTGCCAGTGACTGTCCCAGGCACGGGGGACTCAGTGGCTCCTACCCTGTCATCCCTCCTTCAGGGAGCCTCCATTAGCACTTTATTTTATTTCACAAACACAGCGGATATTTATTCTGTAGTTATCATGTATGTACTAAGCTATACTAAGCTAGATACTAGAGATAAAAAATAGGAAACCCATAAGTAATAAGAAACACACACCCGCACATATATAAGATATATATAGAGAGACAGATAAATAGAAATGTATTTTCTTAAGGAGCCGTATACGGTGCAGAACAATAAAAGCGACATATTGTTGACATACGGATTAATATTAAGCAATTCCAATAGCAATGAAGAATCAAGCTAGTCCCAAGAAATGACTGCTTTGTTATTGAACCTGATTATCCAGCTAATCCTTCCTTGTCTTTTTGTTTAATTCCATGCAACCATTCAACAAATATTTGGTGAAGGGGGGAAAAAAAACACCTACGTGCAAAACACTAAATTAGGCAATGTTTGGTGCAGCTATGAATACGTCATGTTCTGCACCTTCAAGAAAGTAATACTTCAGTGCAGGACGCAGTGATACCACTAATGTGAGACAGAAGCACAGTAATGGCCCGAGCCACGTGCCATGGGAATGGAGATGGGTCAGCGCCCCGGGCAGACTGCGCAAGGGCGTGTGAAGGAGAGAGCTGGCTTTTGAACTAAATCTTACAGGAGAGAAAAGGAAAAGACAGAAGACACAGGAGAGAGAGAGAGATTTTATTCTGAGTGAACAGAATCAGAAAGGTATAAAGGTAGAACAGTTCATGATTTGTTTAGAAAGTAAGACAATGTGACCAGAATATAGGTTCTCAGCGACTGCAGAAAAAAGAGAAGACTAAAAATGTAGATCATCAAGACGCTGAAACCCCAAAGAACGGGACTTCATTCTCTTGGGTAGGATCCACCATGCCCAGCTAGCTGCTCCTAATCTTTAATAATAACATCCATTTCTTGAACGATTGCTGTGTGCTAGCACTTCAGAGATGGCTCCACAAATAATCTACACCCTAGCTACCAACAGGTATATACGCATCACCATGCCTACTTTCAGGATGAAGGAAGTGAAGTGCAGAAACATTAAGTAACTTGCTCAAGTCCACACTGATGGTGTGAACTCCAGGGAGAAGGTTCTTTCCCCTGATACCCCACTGGCCCTTCCGCGTGAGAGGAGCACATCCTCCGTGCCAGAGGGTTCACCCCGTACCATTAGGAAAGGGTGCTATGGACTCAATTGTCCCCCTCAAAATCCATACGCTGAAGCCCCGACCCTTAGTGTGGTGGTATTTGGAGATGGAGCCTTCGGAGGTGAGTAGATGAGGTCATGAGAGTGATGTCCTCATGATGGGGTCTGTGCCCTTATAAGAAGAGAACCCAGAGAACTCTTTCTCTCTCTCTCTGTCACCCCATAGACACACAAAGAAGAGGTAGTATGAGCACCCAGTGAGGTGGTGGCCCCTACGAGCCAAGAAAAGAGCCCTCAGGAGGAAACCTACCTCATCAGCACCTTGACCTTGGACTTCCCAGCCTCCAGAACCGTGAGAAACAAATGTCTTATTGTTTAAGCCCCCCCGTCCGTGGTACTTTAGTATATAGCAGCCCCAGCAGACTAATGCATGGAGCTGTCTTCTCCCACTGCCTGTAAAAGTCACCTAGTTTACCAGGACACAGTGATGATTGCATGAACACACACAAACGCCTCCCGGAATTACGATCCGTTGGGCTCGGAGGCGTGCAAGCAGTGTGGACGCCGGTCTCTCACCTCTTATCACGTGTGGCGGCGGCGTGGACTCCAGCACCCGAGCCCCCTGCGCGGGCATCGGAATCACTGGCGTTGGCGAAGGGTTGGCCCAAGACGGGATGGAGCCCGGGGCCACTTTGCTGCCGTAATACAGGGCACCTGCGCAGGAAGACCTGCATCTGTTAGTTTCCAGGTTTACGCTTCTATGGAAATCGCCTACAATTTCAAGAATCTTGTTTTGTGCGGCCCCTGGAGGCTGTCAGCTGAGGGTTTCTTCCCTATTTTTGTTCCAGAGTTCTCTCTCTTCTCTGGTTCCCTCTGGCATTGCACAGGAGGTCCCGAGATACGGGTCTCTCTGTAGCTTGGAACCTGAGCAAGGGTGCACGGGGGGAGCCGCTGTGTAGAGCTGGGGGAGGGCCTCCTGCCTTCAGCCTAAGCCGGAGACAATGCCCAGGGGAAGTCCTAGGTCATTGAGGGCATCTTCCCCAATCTGTCCCTACATACCAAACAACAGCTGAACAATTTAATTTCCCAAAGCAGCTCCTCTACTGGTAAGAGACTTTGCATCAACCCTGGGGAACTGGCACAGAGAAATTGACCAGACAGCAGAAAGCAAAGCAAAATAAACCTTTTTGTGTCATGTAAAATCCCCTAGATCGATCTATCTATGAGGCTCCCGGCTGCTGTAACTGGGACGTCAGAAGCCAGGGTTCCCTGAACCCTGGGCCAGTGCGGTCAACTTGGCAACACCCTGGGCTGAAATTAAAAATGGCGAAAACGATCCCTTCGTTGTGTGAAGCTCATTCTTGAGGATCTGTTTGCATTGGACCAGTCCCTAACAAAGCCAAGGAAAGGTCTAATGAACTGGAGGTTTCTAGCCTTGACTATGTGCCTCCTTGGGCGTGCTTGCAAACTTCCTACAGGACACAGAGAGCATGAATTGCTTTTAAGGCAATTTTTAGATCCTCAGCCTCCACCTATACTCTTTCCTAAGGAAGCCCCTTCCTCCTAGTGTACAAACAGAAGGCAAGCTCTTCCCCGCCCTCCCCTCACCAACAGGCTCCGAGGAGCTAAAGCAGCCGTCCAAAAAAACAAAAAACATACAAACCGAACGACTCTAAAGACGGGGTAACAAATCTTTTGGCAAGTCAAATAGACGGTTTCCAATTCTTTGCTTTCAACAAAACTGGAAAAGGGCTCAAGTTGTCAGCCGATCAGAATGTTCTGAGTGCTAGATCCATATGTGAGTTTTGGCATATAAATTCAAAAGAGTTCAGATAAGTGAGTAATGTCACTATAAACAAGCTCTCTCCAGTTCTATTTATCTATATCAACAGTGTTTATTGGGACTCGTGCCTATAAAGATTATTTTAAAAGTAAAATTGATGCTGAATCTTGTCTCTTTCAATCTATCCATACATAATAATTACCCATGGGTGTGTGAAAAAACGCTCAGCCACATTTTTCTCAATAAGAGATCATTTCCAACCAAATTGTACTTACATCAAAATTAGTGATAAATTGATATTGTTTGGATCACTTGACTACTAGTAGTAATTTCAATAAAACTCAATCCAGAGGAGAATTTTGATCACTCAGAGTCTTACGGTCATGATTTTTAAACTTAAAATATTTTTAAATTAAAATTTAAAAGTGTAAGCATTATTCTTCTTGCAGAGAAGCAGGGTGATCATTAAAGAACATGCAAAAATATATTACATTAGGATATAGTTCTCTACTGGGAAGGTAGAATGGAAATACAAGTTAAACTAGAAAAAGAACAATATAAAATTTCCAACAATTAATATAGAATTTGTTCATGTACTTTTTTTAAATGAATGATGGCATGTGTATCAAATTAGGTATCCCGTTTCATTGGCTATATTTAAAAGAGTGATGTAACATTTGTTTTTTAAAATATCAATATTTACAATATTCCAGAAATTATATATGCTGAAACTATCTAAAGAAGCTGAAAATTTTTAAATGTTGATTTAAAAAAAATGTCAGGTGGGGTGTTGTACATAGTTTTTTTTTTTTTTTTTTTTTTGAGACAGAGTCTCACTGTGTTGCCAGGGCTAGAGTGAGTGCCGTGGCGTCAGCCTAGCTCACAGCAACCTCCCACTCCTGGGCTCAGGCGATCCTCCTGCCTCAGCCTCCCGAGTAGCTGGGACGACAGGCATGCGCCACCATGCCCGGCTAATTTTTTTCTATGTATTTTTAGCTGGCCAAATTAATTTCTTTCTATTTTTTAGTAGAATCGGGGGGTCTCACTCTTGCTCAGGCTGGTCTCGAACTCCTGACCTTGCGCAATCCTCCCGCCTCGGCCTCCCAGAGTGCTAGGATTACAGGCGTGAGCCTCCCCGCCCGGCCGTGCACCTAGGTTTTGAGAATTCCTTTGGGAGCTATGTGAGCGAGGATGTTTAAAGACCATTCTCGAAGCAAGCTGGCGGGAAGAGCTCGGGCTACCAGGGACGCAGGGCTGGGGGCAAGAGGCGGGCTGGGGTGGGCGGGCGAGAGCTGCCCCGCGACGCCCACCCGGTGGGACTCCCACCTGAGCAGCAGGCGTGGTCCTGCGGCGGGGAGTCCGCCAGCATGCGCTCGTCCCCGGCCTCGTTCTCGATCACCATGGAGGTCAGCGGGGTCACGATGTGATGGTCCAGAGACATCTGTAGGATCGTCCTTGTGATCTTCCTTTTGGTGGCAGCTGTGGGAGCCAGGCTTCTGCATCCGAGAAGGAGGGGTGTTACGGAACATCGCCGCCTTTAGGGGGAGCTCAAGTCTGTCACTCCTCTTCCCTGCACCCCATGTCTGGTGTCCTACCTGGGGGCGTGGGGGCATAAAGGGACAAAGTGACAGGGAAACAGAGCTAACCAACCATCTTCAAGAAACTTCGTATTTGGGCTAGCTGTGTGATCCCGTGGGTCTTTTTTTTTCTTTTTTGTTTTTGTTTTGAGACAGAGTCTCACTCTATTGCCCGAGCTAGAGTGCCGTGGCGTCTGCCTAGCTCACAGCAACCTCAAACTCCTGGGCTCAAGCGATCCTCCTGCCTCAGCCTCCTGAGTAGCTGGGACTACAGGCATCCGCCACCATGCCCGGCTAAGTTTTTTTTTCTATATTTTTAGTTGCCCGATTAATTTCTTTCTATTTTTAGTAGAGACGGGGGGACTCGCTCTTTCTCAGGCTGGTCTGGAACTCCTGAGCTCAATCGATCCTCCTGCCTCGGCCTCCCTGAGTGCTAGGATGACAGGTGTGAGCCACCGCGCCCGGCCATGGGTTTGTTTTTTTTTTAACTTTATTTTTTTAGAGCAGGTTTAGGTGCACAGTAAGGTACCAAGATTTCCCGTGTACCGCCTCCCCCCTAAGCATAGCCCATTGACATGCCTCCCCCATCAGGTGGCGCATTTGTTATTACTACAGTGAGGAACCTGCATTGACCCGTCTTTATCACCCAACGCCATTCCTGATGTCGAACATGCCATGGCTTTGGACAGATGCGCGATGACACGTGTCCCCACTGTAGGACCATACAGAGCAGCTTCACTGCCCTAGAAATCCTCTGTGCTCTGCCGACTCATCCAGCCCCCCAAACCCTGATCTTTTTACAGGGATTTTTTTCCCCAAAAAAATCAATATTTAACTTCTGCAACCATCTGCTCTATGCCTTCACACACACTCAGTGTGCTGCTGTCAGACAGGGAGGGATATTTCTTCCTTCCTTCCAAGCCACAGCTTAGAGCTTTGTATATTTTTTATAATCTTATCGACGTTAGGGATTTTCTCTGAGAGTCCGGTTATACAACCATATTTCATTTTCCCAACCTACTTCAGACCGTCCTGTTCCATCTTCCTAGAGAATCTGATCTAAGAGGTGCAACAGGGCTCGGGCATAGAGGAGCTTTTGTCCAACACCTCCCTGTCATTCTGGTGCGGGGGCTCAAAAAAACATCCATTACTCTAGCAATACAGTTTTTTTTTTTGACACAGTCTCGCTTTGTTGCCCAGGCTAGAGTGAGTGCCGTGGCGTCAGCCTAGCTCACAGCAACCTCAAACTCCTGGGCTCAAGCAATCCTCCTGCCTCAGCCTCCCGAGTAGCTGGGACTACAGGCATGCGCCACCATGCCCGGCTAATTTTATATATATATATATATATATATATATATATATATATATATATATATATATATATATTAGTTGGTAATATATATATATATTTCTATATATATATTAGTTTCTCTATATATTATATGTAATATATATAGAAATATATATATATATCTTTCTATTTCTAGTAGAGACGGGGTCTCGCTCTTGCTCAAGCTTGTCTCGAACTCCTGACCTTGAGCGATCCTCCCGCCTGGGCCTCCCAGAGTGCTAGGATTGCAGGCGTGAGCCACCACGCCCGGCCAGCAATACAGTTTTTATGCTGGAGAGCCGACACACAGCTCGGCGGAGAAGCTGGAGGTGACATGGGTGAGCTCTGGGGAGCCCTGCCTCAGGGGAGGTCAAAATCGCATCACGGCGAATTTCTCATTGGAAAATAACCTGTTTTCAGGAGTAAATGCAAATGAACCACTGATGCACATGGCAACACGGGTGACTCTCTCGGACGTCGTATTGAGTGACAGAAGCTAGAAGTGAAAGAGTACAGATGGACCGATGATGTGAAATTTAGTAAGGGGCAAAACTAATTAATGGTGGCGGATGTCGCAATAGCGGTGTCCGCTGGAGGCGGTGGGTGTTGGCTGGGAAGGAGAACAGGTGACCCTTGGAAGGGTCTACACCTGGATCTGGGTGTTAACTGCACGGGTGACGCAGGTAGACATTCATTAAGCTGCACACGTAAAATCCACGCACTTGACACACCTTACTGTAGGTTATTATTTGTCATATATCTCAATAAAAAAGAAGCAAGAGTGAACCCAGCCTCAGCTAAAGTGTCTGGAAGAACCAGAGGGAGTGAATGATATCCAAACCTATATTCATTCACTGCCTTTCTCGGTTCTAAACTCTGTGTGTGTGTGTGTGTGTGTGTGTGTGTGTGTGTGTGTGTGTGTGTGTGGCGTCACCTGTTCAAGGCGAACATTTCACCTGTTCGAACCCCCGCGGCGTGCGCGCTCTTCTCGGCTTACCGCTCGGCCAGCAGTTGGTTGATGGTTAGATAGGCCCACAGTTTCCGGGTGAAATCGGGGTCTGCGTGCTTGTCTTTGGACAGAAAATCCTGCAAGTCGTCCATCTGGGCCAGCGTTTCCAAGACCAGCTCCGTGCTCGCCTAGACGGCGGGGAGGTTGCATTGCAAGACACGGGAGGGAGACAGGGTTATGGTTAGTGCATGCGCGTGCTTAGCACCTGCTGCAGACGAACGGGAATGCGGGAGGAACGGAACACCGAGCCTTCGTCTGCCTCCACTGAGGACGGAAATGCACACCTTGGGCTTGGGCTCGGTGAGCAGGTGAGGATTTACAGACTGGCTGGGAAGACGGCAGAGATAGTCTCATGCCTTCCTCACGTGTTGCTTTGAGGCCACACACGTGACTCTGGGAAGGCAGGGGTGACACACAACTTGGACTGTAAATGGTCGTACCGACGTGGCCGTGATAATGCCCTGTAGTTGCTCCAGTTTATCGGGGTCGAATTTTCCTGCCACCACAATCTCCGAACCCCCAAAGTAGTTATGGAAACTGTTTTGGGTGACATCCGTGACTGACGTGTGCGGATAGTTGAACTGAACATTGCGGAGCAGTGGAGTAGAGACCTGGTTGTAGAATTTCTACAATTCATTAAAAGAGAGAGAGAGAAGTCATTATTTTCATGCCATTTTGTAGGTCTAAAGCATTTTTTTCCTGAGATTCTTCAAATGCTCAGCAGATACCTCTTAATTTATTCTCACGGGACCTCTGGGACAAGAATAATTGCTCATACATTATCAGGAAAAACGGAGACAGAGAGAGGATAAAGGCTTGTGAAGAATATTACCCTTGACTTAAGAGCCCAGCATTTTTGTTTTCTATTCTGTTATGATCAGCATAAAAAGTTTAGGGACACTCATGATAATATTCAACGACGAAACCAGCCTGAGCAAGAGCGAGACCCCGTCTCTACTATAAATAAATAGAAATTAATTGGCCAACTAATATATATAGAAAAAAATTAGCCGGGCATGGTGGCTCATGCCTGTAGTCCCAGCTACTCGGGAGGCTGAGGCAGGAGGATCGCTTGAGCCCAGGAGTTTGAGGTTGCTGTGAGCTAGGCTGACGCCACGGCACTCACTCTAGCCTGGGCAACAAAGTGAGACTCTGTCTCAAAAAAAAATATCAACGGGTCAATATTCCTCACATTAGAACCTTGTCCCTTACCTGTCCCCAAGTTTAAATACGGTGCCTGGCACTGACAAAAGGCAGGGGAAAAGGCATGTTCTTCTTTCCCTAGAGCGTTTTCTTGTGCATTTGTTCCAAATTAACAAGTAATTTGTGTCTTTTATATTTAAGGAATCTTACAGGCCATAGTTTGATCTGTTTTCCATGTTAAAAAAATTGCTTACCCAAAATGACAATGCATTTCAAAGGGAAAACCAGCAGCCAGGATGACAGGGAGACCAAGTGCTCAGGGGGACGGGAAAACCACAAGGGGCTCTGATGGAGCCTCAGGAGACTTTTTGTTCCAGGGCATAGGGAAGCGCGTCTGCCCTGTTAGTGCAGAAATACGCACGAGAGACGGGGAAATGCACAAGAAAGGAATGGGACGCTGCCCTGATTCTTGCGACCGGATATGGCTGAAATAATGGCAATTTGGGGTCATGATCCAGCCGCCTTCTTTTAAGCGTCAGATGTGGGTAGTTAGACGATTTTCAGCACAGCAAAGGAAAGAACAGAAAGTCACCTTAAGCTGGGAAGACGTGTCCTGGTTCCCGTAAATCCGCTGAGCGATCCCCCGGTTTTCGTTGGACAGTCTCTTCAAAAAGTCGTAGTCAACGTCAAATCCCATGCCCAGGCTGAACAAGGAGATATTGTCTTGTATGCTCTGCTTCACGTTTTTCTGGATTTTGGACAATTTTACTTCACCTGAAGTTGGGGATGGCAGAAGGGAAAGGGAAGAAGAAGCCATAGGGTATAACGTTTTTGGAAGGATCCAAGAAGGGCAGTTTAGCAAAACGCGTCGGCATTTAAAAGGCAGGAGCTATCTCTGGGAAGACACGCAGGAAACTGGTAACCGGAGACCGACCCCGGGGACAGGAGCTGGATGGTTGAGAAACAGGAGTGAGAGGCAGACTTAATTTTTTTTTTTTTTAAGCATATTTCCTTTTCTTCTTTAAGCATATTTCCTTTGCATTTATTTTATTTATTTATTTATTTTTGAGACAGAGTCTCGCTTTCTTGCCCAGGCTAGAGTGAGTGCCGTGGTGTCAGCCTAGCTCACAGCAACCTCAGACTCCTGGGCTCAAGCAATCCTCCTGCCTCAGCCTCCCGAGTAGCTGGGACTACAGGCACGAGCCACCATGCCCGGCTGATTTTTATATTATATATATTAGTTGGCCAATTAATTTCTTTCTATTTTTATGGTAGAGACGGGGTCTCACTCAGGCTGGTTTTGAACTCCTGACCTTGAGCAATCCGCCCGCCTGGGCCTCCCAGAGTGCTGGGATTACAGGCGTGAGCCACCGCGCCCGGCCTCCTTTGCATTTTAGAAGTAATGTGAGCTGAGCGGGGAGACGTGGTATCCGCAGCAAATGCATAACCACGGCTCCTTCTGCTCCCACTGTGAACGGAGCCAACAGCAGCGCTTGGTCTCCCTAGTGCTCCAGACGCCACTGTGGCCACTGCCCCCTGCATCTCCGTTCCCTGTGGCTGCGTCGGGCACGGGCGAGACACGGTCCTCGTCTGCATGACAGCACACTCAGGCAACACGGCCCAGCGTTCGCTGCTGCTTCTAGTCGCCAGTGCAAAGACACGCATGCAACACACACACACAAACGCAGGCAGGTACAGGTAGGGGCTGTCGAAGCCATCTCGCAGGCAGGAAAGATGATTGACTTAGAGGCCGCCTCAGAGAGCAGTCGGCTCTCTAGCTGCAACTGGGGGGAAAGGTGGAGAAGAGCAGGGAGGTGTCACGGTGGCCCTGAGAGGCAGGACGGGGGACATTGGGGGGACAGCCCTCCTCATTTCACGCTTCCACACGCCTTTTTCACATACCTCAAGCCGAGGAAACAAATGCATTTCCCCAGCATGTATCCGCAGTCCTCACAACTCACTGTTTTTCTTTTTTTCTTTTTTTTTTGAGACACAGTCTCGCTCTGTTGCCCAGGCTACATTGAGTGCCGTGGCGTCAGCCTAGCTCACAGCAACCTCAAACTCCTGGGCTCAAGCCATCCTCCTGCCTCAGCCTCCTGAGTAGCTGGGACTACAGGCATGCGCCACTAATGCCCAGCTCATTTTGTCTATATATATTTTTAGTTGGTCAATTAATTTCTTTCTGTTTATAGTAGAGACGAGGTCTCGCTCTTGCTCAGGCTGGTTTCGAACTCCTGACCTCGAGCGATCCTCCCGCCTCGGCCTCCCAGAGTGCTAGGATCATAGGCGTGAGCCACCGCGCCCGGCCACAACATACTGTTAAAATCCAAACCCACACGTCCACATAATGTGGGGGTGACTCGGGACATTCCCGGCTCTGCTGGAGGTGGTCTAAGGGGTGAGGGCTTCAGGGGCAGGAGGGACACTTTCTTTAGGAAGCAAGGGTTTCGAGTGTTTTAGAAACGCAGGCAAGCAGCGCTAGAGTCCCGTTTCGAGCAAACCACCGTTCTAAGGAGCAAGCATGAAAACGTTTGTCAGGAGAAGACGGAAGCGACACTTGCCTACTGTTGGATCGCCATCAGATACCAGGATGATCAGCGAGACGGAGTTGGGGTCCAGCAACCCCAAGTTACTGGCCTCATTCAGAATGAAGATGGCCCGCAAGAGAGCTTCGTTGATGTTCGTGCCTGTGGAGGGAATATAATGTGCTTTCTTTCCACACGCACAAAAATTACACCCCAGATTCAGGTTCATCTGTTTGGTGATGACTTAGGCACACTGTGTTCAATTCGAAAATTATCCGATTGCTTTTTCAGTGACACAAATAGTTTTTTTTTTTTTTTTTTTTTTATTGAGACAGAGTCTCACTCGGTAGCCTAGGCTATAGTGCCGTCTGTGGCGTCAGCCTCCCTCACAGCAACCTCCAACTCCTGGGCTCAAGTGATCCTCCTGCCTCAGCCTCCCGAGTAGCTGGGACTACAGGCATGCGCCACCGTGCCCGACTGATTTTTTCTATTTTTAGTTGTTTGGCTAATATATATATTTTTAGTTGTTTGGCTAATTTTCTTTCTATTTATGGTAGAGACGGGGGGTCTCGCTCTTGCTCAGGCTGGACTCTAACTCCTGAGCTCAAGCGATCCTTCCGCCTCGGCCTCCCCAAGTGCTAGGATTACAGGCGTGAGCCAACGCGCCCGGACCCAGTGACACAAATCTTGCTCAGCCTGGTGATCCCCTGGTGTAGTGAAATATTCACTTTGAAGCAAATCGTCCCCTTGGAGATGAATGAACCCTTTCAAAGCACCAGTCTGCCATTTTCTGAAACAGCAAGTGAAGGTATCTATATCGGCCTCCCTGAGATTCGCTGGAGACTAAGATTTTACGAAATGCAAGTAATAAAGACATACACCGTCACTTCCAGAGCCCTTTTCTTTTTCTTCCTTTTCTTTTTTTTTTTTTTTTGTGACAGAGTCTCGCTCTGTTGCCCAGGCTAGAGTTGCCCAGGCCGTGGCCTCAGCCTAGCTCACAGCAACCTCCAACTCCTGGGCTCCAGTGATCCTCCTGCCTCAGCCTCCCAAGTAGCTGGGACCACAGGCCCGGCTAATTTTTTCTCTATAGATTAGTTGGCCAATTAATTTCTTTCTATTTTTTAGTAGAGACAGGGTCTCGCTCTTGCTCAGGCTGGTTTCGAACTCCTGACCTCTAGCGATCCTCCCGCCTCGGCCTCCCAGAGTGCTAGGATGACAGGCGCGAACCACCGCGCCCGGCCTCCAGAGCCCTTTTCTAGGGAAGGTTGGGATGGTTAAAACCTGTGTGGGCTGGATCATGTGTCGCGCTTGCACCACAAACTTAGTATTCGTCATTTACCAATAAAGGCATGATTGAAGGCAGCCCACTCTAGACCGTGCGAAGACCACCATGCTACGGCGCGACGCTGCTTACGTGAACCACGGAAGCTTCTCTCTGGGCTTTCGGCCAAACCCACTCACCTCCGCTGGGCTGGATTTTCTCAATGTACCTCTTGGCGTCTTCGACCTGTGTTTTAGTAGCTGAAACCAGGTCATTTCTCCAGGTTCGAACGTTCTGGTTGAAATCAACCACAGAGAATTGGTCTTCCGCTCGTAGGTCATCCAATATGGTCTTCATTGCTTCCACTGTCTATTTCGAAAGAGAATGAAGGGTCTCTTTATATGAAGTCTAAGCCTAAGAAGAAGCTAGGAAGACCAGTCATTGATCCTGGTCATCCATCAAGTACTGGCTCGAGCTAAACTTCTTCTAGAAAACCTCTTAAACTCACCTCAGTCAACACAGACCTACCCTTCGCTTATTCTGAACATGTTATTATTGGCTCTTTTTTATTCTTTTCTTTTCTTTTTGAGACAGAGTCTTGTTCTAGACTAGAATGTTCCAGGCTAGAGCGCAGTGGCATCAGCACAGCTCACTGCAACCTCAAACTCCTGGCCTCAAGTGGTCCTCCTGCCCCAGCCTCCCAAGTAGCTGGTTCTACAGGTGTGCACCACCAAGCCCAGCTAATTTTTCTATTTTTTTTTTCTAGACACAGATATCTCACATGTTGCTCAGGCTGTGTCTTGAACTCCTGGCCTCAAGCAATCCTCCCTCCTCGGCCTCCCGAAGTGCTGGGATTACAGGTGTGAGCCACCGCGCCTGGCCTTCTTGTTGCTTAAACTTTTACTGCCTTATTTTGTTATGTACGTATCGATTTAAAAGTTGCACGTGAACTATGGCAAGATATCAAAGTAAAACATTATGCCGAAGAACTGAAGGGGTATAAGAGTGATCGGAGGTGTGAGAGGAGGTGATGGAAGAGATGAAATTTTTCAAAGAGGTCAAAGAGACAGTTTTTCAAGGAAATTTTGGACGCAGAAGAGGAAGGAGAGGAAGAGAGGGAAGAGGAAGCCAGAAAGAGGGAGATGAGAAGGAAGAGAATTTTACGAGGGTAAAGATTGGGGTGCACGTCCTGTGAATGTGTAATAATCTCAAAACTTTGGGCGGAGTTCACACCCTCAGTCAGTAGCCACGGTCCCTGAATTTTCGCCCTGAAAGGGGAAGAGGAAAGATCGAACGTCGCATTTCGGGAAGGGATCCAAGAAGCCAGGGAGGGCCCCGCATTACCCCTGCAAACCAGGGGCGTTTATTTACCTGTTTCATTTTAATCCCCCACATAGAACCGCTCACATCTATGACAAAGAGGATGTTTTTGGGAATCGGGTCCAGGTTTTCAGGAGCGAAGAAGTGCACAAAATATCCATTGAATACCTGAAAAACAGAAGATGTCTGTGAGCCAGATCCTGGCCGATGTTCAGAAGGTCGGGAGACGGGGGCCGGAGAGGAGAGGTGAGGAGGTGCGAGCTTGGCCGCCCGCCCGTCTCCCCTTCCCCTGCCTGCTCCCCTGTTCCTGTCCCGTGGGGGGCCGCGCCTTCCCAGCAGAGAGTCCACTCCACTGCACTCTGTGTCACCCGTCTTTATAGACAGCCTCTGCCGTGGTGTCATCATAGCTCCCTGCAGCCTCAACCTCCTGACCTCAAGAGATCCTCCCGCCTTGGCCTCCCAGAATGCTAGGATTATAGGCGTGAGCCACCTCGGCCTTATTTAGTTTTTTTTTTTTTTTTTTTTTTTTGAGACAGAGTCTCGCTTTTGTTGCCCAGGCTAGAGTGAGTGCCGTGGCATCAGCCTAGCTCACAGCAACCTCCAACTCCTGGGCTCAAGCGATCCTCCTGCCTCAGCCTCCCAAGTAGCTGGGACTACAGGCATGCGCCACCATGCCTCGCTTATTTATTTATTTTTCCTATGTGTATTAGTTGGCCAATTAATTTCTTTCCATTTATAGTAGAGACGGGGGTCTCGCTCTTGCTCAGGCTGGTTTCGAACTCCTGACCTGGAGCGATCCGCCTGCCTCGGCCTCCCAGAGTGCTAGGATTATAAGCCTGAGCAACCATGCCCGGCCTTATTTAGTTTTTATGGCATAAAAGGTGATGCTCGGCCGGGTTTGGTGGCTCACGCCTGTAATCCTAGCTCTCTGGGAGGCCGAGGCGGGCGGATTGCTCGAGGCCAGAAGTTTGAAACCAGCCTGAGCAAGAGCGAGACCCCGTCTCTACTATAAATAGAAAGAAATTAATTGGCCAAGTAAAAATATAGAAAGAAATCAGCCGGGCACGGTGGCGCATCCCTGCAGTCCCAGCTACTCGGGAGGCTGAGGCAGGAGGATCGCTTGAGCCCAGGAGTCTGAGGTTGCTGTGAGCTAGGCTGACGCCACGGCACTCACTCTAGCCTGGGCAACAAAGTGAGACTCTGTCTCAAAAAAAAAAAAATGATGCTTAGTGACATATTAGAGGAACACCATTTCAGTCTGCTCTCTGCAGCTGGCAACGCTTACCGCGGCCTGTGGCGTCAGCCTGGCGGTGGCGCCGGCGTCCCTCTGCACTCACCTCGAGCTCCCCAGCCTTCTCCTCTCTGTTCACATCGTACACCACCACCAGCTCGCCGTCCACGGCGGTCTCCAGGCAGCTGGGGCATATCCTCTGCTGCTCCACCGTGGGCTTGAAGGACACGTGCGCCTGCAAAGGACAGGGGTGTCAGAGCCCCCGCCCCAGCCCTCTCGGGTGAGGGCCCGGCAGCACACGCGGGGGAGGAGGCGCTGCCCGGTGGCCCTGCTGCACGCGGGCAGCGGCGAACGCTTGTCCCTGGCGTCAGGGACCCAGCCGGGGCTCTCGAGGGGGGAGCATCGGCAGCCTGCAGCGCTGTCTGCTCGCCTGGCTTGAGGCCTTTTTAAAAGAGATCAAAGAGTTTCCTCCACCCCCCATGGAAGGGACGACCACAGGCTCCGGAAAGACTCTGTGAGAGGCTCTTGGAGCAGTTTGACCCTAGAGGAGTCACAGCTGGTCATCGCTGGCCACGGGGGCGGGGAGAAGGACCCCGCCTTGCTCTTGCTGCGGTCGATGGAAACCTGCCGCTTTGTTATTAGAAAGCTGCCTCTCCTCTTGGCTGCCGGTCAAGTGGGTGACTCGGGGGGGAACCACGAGGCTCCGACAGGGACAGCCTCGTGCCCAGAGGGAACCGCGTGGCTGGGGGTGCTGTCTTGCGTGCCCCGTGGAAGGCGTGCAGGGCTCACGGTACCTTCTGGTGTCCCTTAGAGATGACCGGAACTCCATCGAAGTGGCCTTCAAAGGTGTCGGGGACGTGAAGAAATCTTAGTCCCTGAGGTTCGATGACCCACACGTCCACCTGAGGGTGGGGAAGAAGAAGTACCCAAAGCATTAAAAGCCTCTAAAGGATCTTTAAGCAAGAAGGAAAATTACTATGAAGTCCTCTGACGCTGTTCTCATCTTCGGGTTTTCCCAGCACGGCTCCATGGTCGCTTCTGCAGGTGCTTTTACAGATTCCCCGGGACGCGGGTCATCTAAACCCGCTTCTGTCAACCCAGTGGTCATGGTCTACGGCCTCATTCCCCCGGGATTTAATTCCCCTTCTTCGATCTATCCTAGCCTTTTGATTTGCAAGACCGTTCACAGTGCTAGGGGGAAAAGGAGGACGTTACTTATCAGCTGTGCCGCTTTTCAAATGGGAATGAAAACGTCACCATGATTAGCTCGTCCCCTTTCATCTCCTGTGTCTCTGGGCCATTACTCTCCCATCTGCCGGGCGGACAGGCGGGTCGGCTAGTGCTCGCCCCTGGTTGCCTCACTCTGCCTCTTACCCAACAGGTTCATATGATGCCACCAAGATTTAAGCAAAGAAAAAAGCATTTCAGACTTTACATCGAGACAAGAAGATGATCACGCCTGTCATCCTAGCCTGTCATCCTAGCACTCTGGGAGGCCGAGGCGGGAGGATTACTCTAGGTCAGGAGTTCAAAACAAGCCTGAGCAAGAGCGAGACCCCGTCTCTACTGTAAAATAGAAAGACATTAATTGGCCAACTAAAAATATATATAGAAAAAATTTAGCCGGGCATGGTGGCGCATGCCTGTAGTCCCAGCTACTCGGGAGGCTGAGGCAGGAGGATTGCTTGAGCCCAGGAGATTGAGGTTGCTGGGAGCTAGGCTGATGCCACGGCACTCTAGCCCGGGAAACAGAGTGAGACTCTGTCAGAAAGAAAGAAAGAAAGAAAGAAAGAAAGAAAGAAAGAAAGAAAGAAAGAAAGAAAGAAAGAAAGAAAGAAAGAAAGAAAGAAAGAAAGAAAGAAGAGAAGAGAAGAGAAGAGAAGAGAAGAGAAGAGAAGAGAAGAGAAGAGAAGAGAAGAGAAGAGAAGAGAAGAGAAGAGAAGAGAAAAGATGAGAAGATGACAGCGCAAGTGAGTTCAAGAGACGGTGGGTGCAAGGAATGTCAAAGGCCTTGCTTCCCTGCAGCGGTGATGGGCAGGGTGGCAGGGAAGATAACCAACTTAACACTCATTGAGCACCTATTATCTGCTACCCAGTTCCGTGGATTCACCTCACTTAGAACTAGGGAACAAAGTATGCTATAGCATCCTCTTGTAGAGGTGGGGTCTCGCTATGTTGCCCAGGCTGGTCTCAAACTCCTGGTCTCAAGAGACCCTCCCGCTTCGGCCTCCCCAAGTGCTGGAGTCGCAGGCGTGAGCCACTGCTACAGTATCGTTTCTACACTGCTGAGACAGCAGAGACTCAGGATAACCGGTCCCCGGAGATGGGCGTTGTGGGTTGAAGATGGCAACACCCTAAAGATATGGCTGTATCAAATCTCTGGAACGCGTGCACGTGAATTTATTTGGAAACAGGGTTTCTGCAGATGCAATTGAGGATCGTCCTGTAGTAGCTGGTGGGCCCAAACCCAATGACAGGTGCTCTCACAGGAGAGAGACAGAGCGGGATCTGAGATGCTCAGAGGAGGAGATAGGTGATGTGACCACGGAGGAAGAGATTGGAGTGACATGTCACAAGTCAAGGGAGGCCAGCGGCTGCCAGACAGCAGGAGCAGCAAGGGACAGACCCTCCTGTAGAGCTCCCAAGGGGAGCGTGGCTCTGCTGACACCTTGGTTTCAGACCTCTGCAAGAGGATAAATTTCTGTTGTGCTCTGCGCAGTTCGCAGCAATTTCTTTTCTTTTCTTTCTTTTTTTTTTTTTTTTTTTTTGAGACAGAGTCTCACTCTGTTGCCCGGGCTAGAGTGAGTGCCGTGGAGTCAGCCTCCCTCACAGCAACCTCAGACTCCTGGGCTGGGACTACGGGCATGCGCCACCATGCCCGGCTAACTTGTTTCTATATATTTTTGGTTGGCCAATTACTGTCCTTCTATTTTTAGTAGAGACGGGGGTTCGCTCTTGTTCAGGCTGGTCTCGAACTACTGACTTCAAGCCATCCTCCCGCCTCGGCCTCCCAGAGTGGCGGGATTACAGGCGTGAGCCACCGCGCCCGGCCTCGCAGCAATTTCTTACGGCAGTAGCCGTAGGAAACTACTCCAGCACAGCTGATGAGGGGCAGAGCTGACGCCGAAATCCACCGGGACACGGCTCCCTCCAAACCCGTGACCTGTTCGGTGCACCTGCAGAGTCGACTGGCATCCAACGCCTCACATAGCGACGACAACCAGGAAGTATAAATCGGGGATGGAGACCGTGAGAGTCCAGGGCCACTGTCCACCCTCCAAAGCCACGCTCACCTCCAGGTGCTTGGCCAGCCGTCCCGGCTGCAGGGAAAGCCTGTGCTCGTAGGACCCCAGCTTCCTCCACTTCACCTCCTGGTACTGGAGTTCGAACTGCACCTTTGCCCCGGGAAGGACGTTCACTTCGGTTTTGAAGGTCTCCATATCGAGAGCCCCGCTCCTAAAGGAGAGAGCCCCCAACGTAAGTCGCCACGCGCACCGCCGAGCTGCAGGACCCGGGATCTAGGCAGAGGGCTAGGTGGAGGCTCTCCTGGGAGACCCAGCCTCTCAGTTGCTCATGGAAATGAGCCGCCCGCACCCTGGAGAAAAGTGCAAACGTCTAGACCCAGTTAATCCCACCAAGAGGGTCAGTCTCCTCTCCGACCTGATCTTCTACTTCCGGAGCTTCTTACTGATTTGAGTGCCACCTGCAAAAAGCTACTAGCCATTGGTTCCTGTTCTGGGCCACGAACCTGCCATAGGTCACCACTGATGCAGCAGCTCTGCGGGACGGGATATCACCCGATGTCACCCTGATCTTTCAGACAGACGAGGCTCATAGAGGGTGAGGAACCTGCTTGAGACCCCACCGCCAGCCAACTGGAGGACCAGGACTCACACCCACGGTCAGACGACTGCAAAGACGGCACACATTTCCTATGCTGCTGTGGAGGAGACTCACTCCAGAAGTCTTTATTTTTCTATTTTTCTATTTTATTTTATTTTACTATTTTTTTTTTTAGAGACAGGGTCTCCCTCTGTCACCCAGGCTGGAGTGCAGTGGTGCGATCAAAGCTCACTGCAGCCTCCAACTCCTGGGCTCAAGAGATCCTCCTGCCTCAGCCTCCCAAGTAGCTGGGACTACAGGCGTGCGCCATCACTCCCAGCTACTTTTTCTTATTATCTGTAAATTTTTCTTATTATCTGTCTCGCTATGTTGCCCAGGCTGGTCTCGAACTCATGGCCTCAAGCGATCCTCTTGCCTGAGCCTCCCAAAGTGCTGGGACTACAGGCGTGAGCCGCTGCACCTGGCCTCTGTCTATATTTTAGAGGAATTCTATTATTTCATCATGTCGAATATATATTTGTAGTGTAAGAACTTATTTGGTCACTGTACATACTGGGTCCAGTGTGATTAGTGATTTTGAGGCATTAATGGTTTTAAAGAGAAAACGGCTGGTTTGCCGCTGGGTGAGGGGAGAAGAGAGGAAGCCCCCTTGGAGATGAGAGGGCGAGTCCTGCTCACCCAGGCCTTACCTCACCAAGCCCGTCGTCTTGCCTTTCGCTCTCGCCTGGGAGTAGAGGGCTTTGCCCACGGTTTTCTCCTTAATGGAACTCCTGAATGTCGTGCCATCCACAGTCCTAGAAAACAGCAGAAGGCAACCTATTGGTGAGAATAGCAGCCTTAGCAAAGCAACAGAAACGACCCAGCAAGCTTGGTGTAATGAACGGGTAGCAACGATCATTTTGCACCTGTAAGAAACAAGAAGAGACATCGGAATAACTCATAGACAAGATGTCCTTCATGTGACTGTGTGATTTGAGAGGGGCGAGGGAGCCTCCCATCCTAAAAACTTTCCCTCGGGTACTGCTCTTTGTGTTTAAACTCTTCCCTCGTTTTCAAATGGTATCCTTCTTCTTGGGTATCCATGGATAATGACCCATGCAACCAGGAGAAGTGACAGATAAATCACTAAATGTCTCATTACATTGGGTTCATCAGCACATTCTTCTCCGAGTTAAGAATTTGGCTCGTGGCCGGGTGCAGTGGCTCACTCCTGTAATCCTAGAACTCTGGGAGGCTGAGGCGGGAGGATTGCTTGAGCTCAGGAGTTCGAAACCAGCCTGAGCAAGAGCGAGGACCCCCCCCCCATCTCTACTAAAAATAGAAAGAAATTAATTGGCCAACTAAAAATATATAGAAAAAAAATTAGCTGGGCATGGTGGCGCATGCCTGTAGTCCCAGCGACTCGGGAGGCTGAGGCAGGAGGATTGCTTGAGCCCAGGAGTTGGAGGTTGCTGTGAGCTAGGCTGACACCACGGCACTCTAGCCTGGGCAACAGAGTGAGAATATGTCTTAAAAAAAAAAAATATATATATATATATATATGCAAATCCTTCACCAATTCTGATCCTTCCAACAGATCAAACAAAGGATTGGGCCCCACGCCCGGTGACCCTCTCTGCCAGGTAGGTGCTTGGCTCTAGAGGTGAGAACCATTGGAACAGTTGAGCACGAAGGTCCCTTCTGACCAAGAGGGGTTTTGATCCCGGGAGCGGGGCATATGCAGTTTCTGGCTCAACCTGGGACTCACTCACATGGAGAAGTTGGTGATGAAGGCTCCCTTGGGAATCTGCACGTCAAACACGACGTTCTGGGGCTCGGGGGAGTTGTTCACCACTTTGCTCTGAATGACGGTGGTGGCCGAACGAGAGGTGATGGTGGACTGGACTTTATAGCTGTGAAGAGTTACTTGATCGACCTCGTCCTGAAAATGGCAAGAAAGCACAACTGTACGGACAGCGAAATCTCACAGACCTTCACTTCGCCGTCGTGCGAACGGTGGCCCATGTCTCCTGTCACGTGCGCACAGTTCTGGGGCATCGGTAGGTTATAGCTCTGGGGTTATTAAGCATTCGCTTAACTTCTTGGACTTCGCCACAGGCAGAGGTCTGCCTTTGTTTCCAGACACCCTGAGATGCCTTTTTAGATTAAGAAGTCTATTTTTCTTTTTTTTTTTTTTTTGAGACAGAGTCTTGATTTGTTGCCCAGGCTAGAGTGAGTGCCCTGGCATCAGCCTAGCTCACAGCAACCTCAGACTCCTGGGCTCAAGCGATCCTCCTGCCTCAGCCTCCCGAGTAGCTGGGATTACAGACATGCGCCACCATGCCCGGCTGATTTTTTGTATATATTTTTAGTTGGCCAATTAATTTCTTTCTATTTATAGTAGAGGCGGGGGTCTTGCTCTTGCTCAGGCTGGTTTCAAACTCCTGAACTTGAGCAATCCGCACGCCTTGGCCTCTCAGAGAGCTAGGATTACAGGTGTGCGCCCGGCCTGAGGAGTCTATTAATAATGGTGTTTACTGTCATCCTAGCACTCTGGGAGGCAGAGGCGGGAGGATCGCTCAAGGTCAGGAGTTCGAAACCAGCCTGAGCAAGAGCAAGACCCCGTCTCTACTAAAAATAGAAAGAAATTAATTGGCCAACTAACACATATATAGAACAAATTAGCCAGGCATGGTGGCGCATGCCTGTAGTCCCAGCTACTCGGGAGGCTGAGGCAGGAGGATCGCTTGAGCCCAGGAGTCTGAGGTTGCTATGAGCTAGGCTGACGCCACAGCACTCTAGCCAGGGCAACAGAGTGAGACTCTGTCTCAAAAAAAAAAAAAATAAATAAAAAATGGTGTTTAAAAACTTAGGCTATAAGTAGAAAGGGATGTGGGAGCCAGATTGGATTGAGGAAGTCCAGGAAATAGCTCTCGAGACAGGACCACAGCGGGGAGAGGATTCAGGGTGTCGGGGTTGGAAGGGGACCCCGGCTGTATCCCCAGAGTGAGGTGCAGCCGGGGCGCCGTGGGGTGCAAACACACATATGGCCCCCCCAAACCCCCACAGCCCCCACTCTCTTCAATCTCATCTGTTACGATTTCACCGTCGGTCTTTTCCTCGTGCCCCCGATTAAAACAAGCTATGAGAACACGGATGGAAGTGTACAATGAGCATTTATCACAGAGTGTGATGCAATTTTTGGTCCAACTCCCTGGACCCTCTTTCCCCATCTCTGCTGATCTAAAGCAGCCCCCAGTGTAAAAGAATCACAGGACATCAGTTTGATCAAAGGCAAGGCTCGAAAAACCCACATCTTTTAGCAGGTGGCTCAGAGCTTCTTCAGGTCTACGGCAATTCTGTGACCCATTAGACTTTGCTTTTTTCTCCAAAAGGATTTGCTTCTTTCAATGCTAGGTGTCATTAAACCCCCGAGATTAAACCTTCTGGTTAATTAACACGCAGCTCGCCTCAAGCCAAGAGAAAATCCAGGCTAATTTGCTTGTCTGTCCTTCCAGGTAAGTGTGCATTTCTGGCAGTTTCCATCTGTTCGGAGCAGGAAGCACAGCATAAACCGCTTCCGTGGGCTGTTTTCTTAACACGGGAGGGTCTACTTTGAACGTCTCAGGGAACCGGGGCATTTTATGTCTAGGAGCTCCTTGCCACAGCCTCTCTTTCATTCCCCAAGGCTGTCAGGGGCCCTATTTTAAACCAAAACGGTTAAGTTGGAATAAATAATGCGTACGGAGGGGTGACACCTACGCTGCTGTGGATAAAACTGCAGGAAATACAGAGAGAGGACATCCCAGGTCTTGGTGGCCTCTCTCCTGTTTGAAAATACTGTACCCTTGTCAATGCTGAGTTTCAGAAACACGTCCAAACAGCATTGGGTAAGGGGGTGTTTTGCAAGCCAGGCAAACAGCGATGAAGACAAAAGGAGACAGCTGGATTGATTTCCCGGTAATAGTTAACAAGAAAATCATTCTGGCATCAATTTGTAACAGAATCAAAATCAAAGTCAACTTACCGCCCGTTCTCCCGATTCTCCGGAAAGGCTTCTCTGTGGAAGGAAGTTAGACAATCATTCTTCAGCCGGGTGTTACTTATGACCTCCAGGGCAAAAACCATTCTCCCAGTCGGAGACATTTCTTTTCTCTGCAATCCTGAGCTATCATTCACTCACTGGAGCGGAGATGTATCTGTCAACTATTCTTGAAAACGATTTTCCCACCCGTGAGTTTCTCCGAACAAAGTTTCCCCACCATTTATGATCGCACGTACGTCACTCTTTGATATAATGCCCAAACCAGCATTTTTATTTTCATATATATATTTTTTGAGACAGAGTCTCACTCTGTTGCCCAGGCTAGAGTGAGTGCCGTGGTGTCAGCCTTGCTCACAGCAACCTCAGACTCCTGGGCTCAAGCCATCCTCCTGCCTCAGCCTCCCGAGTAGCTGGGACTACAGGCATGCGCCACCATGCCCGGCTGATTTTTTTCTATATATATTAGTTGGCCGATTAATTTCTTTCTACTTTTAGTAGAGACGGGGTCTCGCTCTTGCTCAGGCTGGTTTCGAACTACTGACCTCGAGCGATCCGCCCGCCTCGGCCTTCCAGAGTGCTAGGATTACAGGCGTGAGCCACAGCGCCCGGCCAAAACCAATATTTTAAAATAAAAACATTCAGCCACATGCGTACCGGGTAGCCTATAGCCCCGTTACTCTATTTGTCTGGTTTATGTTTTATTCAGTGGAATGTTGACCTCGATGTTCCGTTCTACCCTGGGGCTCTGGACTTGCTGTTCCCACCGTGTGTGATGCCCCTCCTGCCAGGCCCTCTCTGCCCCCCTACTCCCACACAGAGCGAACTCCTACTCATGCTTCAGATCCCCACTCCTCTGGCCCCCCACCCCCCAGACCAGGTCAGCTTCCTTCCCTAACTGTTTTCATTAGCAGCATATTTCCTCCTTCAGAGCTCCCGCTTTGTTTTATATTAATACTTATCCATTCTATTATTTATATTAATAACTATCCATTCTATTTGAGGGATGGTTAGATTAAGCTCTGCCGCCCCCTTCAGACTAAGCCACGTGAGAGTGGTGACTTTGGTGTGTTTCCTCCTTGGTGCAGCCCTGGAGCCAAGTCTGGAAAGTTCTGTGCTCTTAAGCACCACACGAGGGGATTCTCCACCGAATGACTGTCCTGGGGGCATGGACGAAGGTCACCTTCTTGCCTGTGAAAACCGAATGGCTCAAGAGTGATGGGGGAGGGCCGGGCGCGGTGGCTCACGCCTGTAATCCTAGCTCTCTGGGAGGCCGAGGCGGGAGGATTGCTCAAGGTCAGGAGTTCGAAACCAGCCTGAGCAAGAGCGAGACCCCGTCTCTACTATAAATAGAAAGAAATTAATTGGCCAACTGATATGTATATAAAAAAATTAGCCGGGCATGGTGGCGCATGCCTGTAGTCCCAGCTACTTGGGAGGCTGAGGCAGAAGGATCTCTCTAGCCCAGGAGTTTGAGGTTGCTGTGAGCTAGGCTGACGCCACGGCACTCACTCTAGCCTGGACAACAAAGCGAGACTCTGTCTCAAAAAAAAAAAAAAAAAAAAGAGTGATGGGGGAACACTTAATGTCTACTGGATTTTAAAGTAATCAGGCAGGTGTCAGGTAGAAGCTCAGCTAGCCTGGTCTGGGGTGAACTGAGGTTCTAGTGCTGTGACACAGTGGCATCACTGGTTGCCTTTATTTAGACTTCTTTTTTTTTTTTTTTTTTTGAGACAGAGTCTCCTTTTGTTGCCCCAGCTAGAGTGAGTGCCATGGCGTCAGCCTAGCTCACAGCAACCTCAAACTCCTGGGCTCAAGCAATCCTCCTGCCTCAGCCTCCCGAGTAGCTGGGACTACAGGCATGCGCCACCATGCCCGGCTGATTTTTGTATATATTTGTAGTTGGCCAATGAATTTCTTTCCATTTATAGTAGAGATGGGGTCTCGCTCTTGCTCAGGCTGGTTTCGAACTTCTGACCTCGAGCCATCCTCCCGCCTCGGCCTCCCAGAGAGCTAGGATTACAGGCGTGAGCCACCGCACCCGGCCTATTTAGACTTCTTGAATGCAACGCTCAAAGACTAATTTTTCTTTCTTGTGGCCGATGAGAGGTCTTGCCTATTAGGTTTTAATATTATTGTTCTACAAAAAAATAAAAATAAAAACTTAGACTTATAGAAGAAAGCAAAAAATTCATACCCATACAAAATAAGTCACTGGTCAGCTCAGCGCTCCCTGCCTCCATGTATAACTCCTTTCTCAGCATGTGTGGCCCCATTAATAAGGATTTTGGCCACCCAGGCGGCCACTGGTGGGTGGAGCCTCCGGTGTGGCCAGGTCTGAGCCACTCCCCAAGACACAGTGACGGGAGGAAGGAGAGTATGAGGCTGCAACGGGAAGTGTCTGTCACTACTGGAACAAGAAAAGTCATCCTGAGGCCGGGCGCACTGGCTTGTGCCCGTGATCCCAGCACTCTGGGAGGCCGAGGCAGGAGGATCGCTTGAGCTCAAGAGTCCAAGACCAGCCTGAGCAAGAACAAGACCTCGTCTCTACTAAAAATAGAAAAATTAGCCAGGTGTCGTGTGGCTCGTGCCTGTAGTCCCAGCTACTCGGGAGGCTGAGGCAGGAGGATCTCTTGAGCCCAGGAGTTTGAGGCTGCAGTGAGCTATGATGATGCCACTGCACTCTAGCCTGGGCAACAGAGCAAGACCTCGTCTCGAAAAAAGGAAAAAAAAAAAAAAGAGAGAAGAAAGAAAAGAAAGGAAAGTCCTTATAAGGCATTACAATCATTCCATAATCTTAAATTTTGGAGAAAACACACCTTAAGGGGCTAAGGTGACTGATGAGGTTTGGAGGCTGCCAGACAGCCACGTGGAGGTCTGACTGCACCTCACCTGGACAATGCTTCCACCCAGCTGCAAAACCACTGGGCTCTTCTCTGCTAAAAATCAAAGCTCTTGAGAAACTCTAGCAAAAGGCATCTTTCTCCTTCTCTTACCCCTTCAGCCACCATCTCTGTCCTCCGTGCCACCCTCTGGAAGGAAAGCAGAAAGCTTACCTGCTGCCGCCGGTTCTCTGGGGCAAATTGAAATTCGCCTGGGGCCACTTCCACAAGGTCTTCATAGTCTACGAACTTACAAAAGAATCGAGGGTGTTAATTTTTATTTTAAAAAATAGATCTAGAGCCAAAGAGGCAGCTGGTGGTATTTATCATATTATTTTATAATCTTTCCCCTCCTCCCTTATGAGCAATCTCATTTTTTAAAATACAATTATTTCTTCCCTGTATTTATGTTTGCTAGTTAGGTCTCAGAGGTGTCAAAGCGGAATTTAACATCCTCAAATTTGCTGGATGCGGGAAGTCAGTTTTTCAGTTTGCCGGGAGATGGTAGGAGAGACAGGTAGGGGTGGAAGGGCCCCGGTGATGAGGTAGGGGCCGGGGAAGTACCCGGGTGGGTAGGTAGGGCCGGGGAAGTACACGGGTGGGTCTGGAGGCATTAGCGTCATCTGATTGGACGGAGGACGTGTGAACCATACGTCTCCCCAAGTTGAAAATGTAGGTATGGAAGGAATAGCAGTTAGAAATGCCTGAAAAAGCACAAACACATTGGGAGGACTTGGCTTCCATCGGAGACTCCCAACACACTCTAGTGGTTTCCAAAGTGTTGGAAAATATGATCATTTCCAAGCAGATGAGTGACATGTCCCCCCCGCAAACATGCCATCAGATTCTTCGGCATTTTTTTTTTTTTTTTTTTGTAGATAATCCGCTCTGCAAGTCTCTGCCTTTGCTAAGATATCCCCCAAACACGCCTCGCTTTTCTGGCATAAAAATAGCTCTTGTCTGACTTTCAGAGTGACTCAGTCCAAGACGTTCCCTGCGCTGGTGGCTAAGGGTCCAACAAGGAGACCTTGAGCTCCATGGCAATTGATCCTGCCCTGTGCCCGATGACCACTTGTCATCCTCTCCTGGAACAGGAATCCTCAAAATGCCCCGCGTGCACATGTGGGAGTAAAACTCAATGGGAACCAAGCAGGTGGCAGGGGCAGGGGGAGCGGAGGGGATGGGTAAATTCACACCTAACAGGTACAATGCGCCCTGTCTGGGTGACGGGCACAATTGTAACTTTGAATCCACCTGTACAAAAGCAAATTATGTAACCAAAATGCTCGTACCTCCGTAACATTCTAAAAATTCTTTAAAAATGCCCTTTTTACAAAAGTCATTCTCACATAGGTGTAAAAAACAACGGTGCTTTGATAAAGACTTTGCTTACACTCCAAGTAGGAAGCAATGGTGGCATTTCTTCATCATCATATTAATAGCTAATAATTACTAAGCACTCGCTACTGCAGACAGGGTGCTACGTAGTTTATGTACGTCATTTAATTCTCATAGCAAACCTTTGGGTTAGGTCTATTATTACCCCGTTTTCTAGGTAAGGAACAAGCAGCGGTGGTCCATAAATGCCACGCTAGAATGCCCACCCGCTGAACTTGACTTCCCTCTCGTGCAAAGCCTGTTCATGCTTTAAAACAGGCGTCCTCGGGCCGGGCGTGGTGGCTCAAGCCTGTAATCCTAGCACATTGGGAGGCCGAGGCGGGCGGATTGCTCAAGGTCAGGAGTTCGAAACCAGCCTGAGCGAGACCCCGTCTCTACCAAAAATAGAAATAAATTAATTGACCAACTAAAAATACATATACAAAAAATTAGCCGGGCATGGTGGCGCATGCCTGTAGTCCCAGCTACTCGGGAGGCTGAGGCAGTAGGATCACTGAGCCCCAGAGATTGAGGTTGCTGTGAGCTAGGCTGACGCCACGGCACTCACTCTAGCCTGGGCAACAAAGTGAGACTCTGTCTCAAAAAAAAAAAAAAAAAAACAGGCGTCTTCAAACTACAGCCCGAGGGCCACATGCGGGTGTTTCTGCCCGTTTTTTTTTTTTACTTCAAAATAAGATATGTGCAATGTGCATAGGAATTTGTTCATAGTTTTTTTTTTTTTTAAACTATAGTCCGACCCTCTGACGGTCCGAGAGACAGTGAACCGGCCCCCTGTTTAAGAAGTTTGAGGACCCCTGCTTTAAAAGGTAAATCCACGTTCTGGAAGTTGTAACAGTAAACACCTGTCGTCAGACGACTTTTATCCTGAGTTTCCACCATACACAGAGTAAGGCCATCGACCAGCAACCGAGCACCAGGTTGTCTGCTGAGCTATGCAGACGCCAACAGCAAGGGGTCTTCTGGAAGTACTTACTTCGGAGAGGCCGTTGGTGGGGATTTCAAAGCCCGGCGCTTCCGAAAGAAGCAGCCAGAGGAGGAAGCACGTGAGCCGTCTCATCCTGCAGGACGGTGCTGCCAAGCTCCCCGGAGCGCGTGGCCGGGGAGGAATCCACTCCTTCCTGCTAACCCGAGTTCAAAGGGACAACAGAGGGGTACAGTGCGCTGTAAGAAAGAAGAAGAAGACAAAAAAAAAAAAAAAAACAAACCTCTCTAACTTTGTTGGGAATTGGAACAAATATTTGTTCTGGAGCTCAAACTCGAGCTGCGGGGGTGGATCGGACGTCCAGAGGTTATTCAAACAGCAAGGCCGGAGGCAGCTGCTCCAGGGAGGACGGGGCAGGGTCAGATGGATGTGATTTTTTTTTTTTTTTTTGCTTTTGCTGATTTCTATTGATCTTAAAATCAGAGAGACCCAACAGTAATTTAGGTCATGCTTTTTTAAAGGATCAAGGGAGGAACTATGCTAAGCAATAGAAAGAGAGAAAAGCTAAAGTGAAATTTCTGGAAATAAAATCCTTGGGTCTGAATGAAAGCAGGAGAAATTTAGAAAAAGTGGGAGAAGACACAGACTGGGGTTTCTTTTTTGGTGTTGTTTTTTGAGAGAGAGTCTCAACTCTGTTGCCCGGGCTAGAGTGCCGTGGCGTCAGCCTAGCTCACAGCAACCTCAAACTCCTGGGCTCAAGCGATCCTCCTGCCTCAGCCTCCCGAGTAGCTGGGACTGCAGGCATGCGCCACCATGCCCGGCTAATTTTTTTATATATATATTAGTTGGCCAATTAATTTCTTTCTATTTATGATAGAGACAGGATCTCGCTCTTGCTCAGGCTGGTTTCAAACTCCTGACCTTGAGCAATCCTCCCGCCTCGGCCTCCCAGAGTGCTAGGATTACAGGCATGAGCCACCGCGCCTGGCCCAGACTGGGTTTCTGAGCAAAGAATTTATCCTGAATGTTTCTCCCTTTTTCTCTCTAGTAACTGAGTACCTGCTACAGCCCCCGGGCGCACTGCCGGGCCGGACAGCAGGGGGCGCTCTCCAGCGAGATGCTCTTGGGACTGTGTTTGGTTAGGGTCACTGCAAAGTCAGCCCGGCTTGGGTCAGCGGCAAAGCAACTCTTCCCGTTCCCAGAAACCGGGGAGAGCCGCACCTGGAAGTCTGTTACATCAACCCTTCTCCTTCGTGGTCTAGATATTATAATGATGTTAGCTGAGATTTACTGGGCCCTTCCTGGGGTCAGACACGTATGTACTTGCTTTATCTTTGACTCTTTTTTTTTATATCTATAAAAAAAACCATAGGAAGTGTGGACTCATTTACAAGGGAGGAAAATAAGCAGCTCACCCACGTGCCGTTCACCCACTCAGCCCAGGGCAGCCCGGCCCCAAATACTTTGCCCTTCAAAAATGAACCTGGGAGGGCAGCCTGCCTGCCCATCTCTGAAGAGCAGGACGAGCCCCAGATAACAAGGACACAAGACCCAGAGCAGCGTGGACATAGTAAAGACTGCCCTGAAGTCATTTTCACGAATCCTTCCGGGAATATGACACCCCCAGGGTACCAAAAGCGGCTCTTGTGTTGAAGGAGCTTATGAATTATTATGATTAGGTTATTTCAATTTCCAAAAAGAAGGAGATTTAGATTCTGTAAATTGTAGGTCGGGAAGCTTGAAGTTGACTTGAATTTGAAAAAAAAGAAAATTTACATGAAACTGTTTAAAAGGTGGTTGGAGAACTCTTTTGGAAAGGAAGCGGCAGGGCGCGGTGGCTCACGCCTGTCATCCTAGCACTCTGGGAGGCCAGGGCGGGAGGATCGCTTGAGCTCAGGAGTTCCAGACCAGCCTGAGCAAGAGCAAGACCTCCGTCTCTACTATAAAAATAGAAAGAAATTAATTGGCCAACTGAAAACATATAGAGAAAATATTAGCCGGGTGTGGTGGTGCATGCCTGTGGTCCCAGCTACTCGGGAGGCTGAGGCAGGAGGATCGCTTAAGCCAGGGAGTCTGAGGTTGCTGTGAGCTAGGCTGACGCCACAGCACTCTAGCTCTGGCAACAGAGTGAGACTCTGTCAAAGAAAAAAAAGGAGGCGATTTGACGGTTGTGTGTGGAAGGGATTTGACAGCTGAAGCTCATGAGATGTGGGGTGGGGGTAAGCGGGGAGCTCACCAGGCCAGGAGAATCGGCGAGGGGTCGGAGGGTGGGCAGACCAACGGAAGGACAGCCTGCGTCCTGACATCCAGGTGGGAGAGCAAAGGAGGCAGAGGGGCGCTGGAAACCAGGCTAAGCAGAGAGGGTCCTGCCAAGACCTTCTTCTTCTTCTTCTTTTTTTTTTTTTTTCTGAGACAGAGTCTTACTCTGTTTCCCGGGCTAGAGTGAGTGCCGTGGTATCAACGTAGCTCACAGCAACCTCAAACTCCTGGGCTCAAGGGATCCTCCTACCTCAGCCTCCCCAGTAGCTGGGACTACAGGCATGCGCCACCATGCCCGGCTAATTTTTTCTCTATATATTTTTAGTTGGTCAATTAATTTCTTTCTATTTTTAGTTGAGCCAGGGTCTTGCTCTCTTGCTCAGGCTGGTTTTGAACTCCTGATCTTGAGCGATCCTCCTGCCCCGGCCTCCCAGTTGCTAGGATTACAGGCGTGAGCCACCGCGCCCAGCCCAGACCTTCTTAAGGGTCAGGAAACCATCTACAGGTAGGGTGGATGTCGGGCTTGAGTCCAAGCCAGATACGTGGGTCCCATCCTGGCAGAGGAATTTGTCAACAGATCCAGGAGCTGCTAACACACCCACCTCCCGTACACACTGCCCAATGTCATCACCAAATTCTCCCCTTCGTTTTGGAGCCTGAGAATGGCAAAGGGCCACTCCCTGCCTAAAGAATGGGTGATTACACAGCTTTGTTGATTGAACGTCAAGTTGAACTAAGTTTACTTCCTTTTGCCATGGTGTTTCTTCTAGACTGGAAACCCCAGATTCCCTGCAAGCACAGATTGGTTGTAATGTGCTTATCACGGGCGAGGTGGGGAATGAAGATGGAATGAATTTTCATCCAGTTAATTCTAGAGCCCGTTGTTTGAACAAATCCACCCAGAAAAGCTTTGATGGCTAGATTGATGTTAACTCGAACGAATGAATTCAGTGGTGAGACACAGGGCCCTGTAATTCACCTGCACCTGTTTGAGTAAAATATACTTGAAATAAACTCAAATGCTGAAAAGGAAGGTATGTGGAACATAAATTCTAGAAGCGGTGAAGTCTCAATGCCTTCTTTGGTGTAGACCACATCTAAAATATGGCACCCAATTCTGCAAGAAATACTACGGTGGACTTTTTGCTGGTGGGGATAGTTAGATATTTGAAAACCGTGTCATGCAAGGACATGACATTAATACACAGTTCCAGAAAAAAGCTGTTTGAAACTGAGACGAGGAGGTAGCTATGACAACGACTCAAGGATGAAGCCAGAGGAGGTTAAGTAGGGGGTTATTGTTCTACGGAGGCTTCTTGCCAGAATGGAAGAACAAAGTCGGGATCCAGGAAAACAAACCAGAAGTTGGAAGAAGGTGGCCAGTCTGCAAGGCAGAAGAATGAGCACGGTGCAGAGCTTGCCAGGAGGGCTGAGCGCAGAGATAGCTCCAATGGGTGAGGCTGCGCCATTCTAGAACTCACTCTACGAACACTGGGCACCGGCTGACACTTTCCTGCAGTCTGGCAGGATTCACGGGGCCAAGACAAGGCTCTTCTGGTAGTGTGTTGGACCAAAGTGGCCCATGGAGGTGAGCTTAATCACCGTCTTTCCAGAGGGTGGTGCCTCTGGAATATTCCAGTTCTGTACTGCTGCGTAACTTAGTGCTTCAAAACAGCAGTTTCATCTCTCCCCTGAGACCGTGGGTTGACTAGGTTCAGACGGGCGGTTCTTCTGCTTCACGTGGAGTTGGCTGGACCTGCAGTTCACTGGAGGTTCAACTGAGGTACAACATCTCCAAAATGGCTCATGAAAAGGCTGGCGGGCGGTGCTAGCTGCTGGCTGGGAGCTCAGCCAGAAGTATTGATGGGAGTGTCTTGATTCTCCTCCCTGTGGCCTCCGCACAGCACCCGGGGTTCTCCCTGCACCACAGCCAGGCTGTTGCACATGTGCAGAGATGGGAGCTGCAGAAGTCCTAAGCTGAAAATGGCACAGGTGCACTTCTTTCCAGTTCCATTGGGCACATGATATCTCAGGGACAGCCCTGCTTCAAGGGGAGGGGAAAATAAACCCCACCTCTGATTCCAAGAGTGGCAAAGAATTTGGGGCCATCTTTCATCCACTGCAAGGAATATAGGGGATAAGAGAATGGGGTTTTAGAGATTCTGCCTCGAAAATGGAAATGATGCCCAGGAAAGGTTAGGATGCAGGTGAATTGAAGCAACGCATGTAAAGATCTTTATAATAACTGGAACATAGGGAAGTCTCTTTAAATGGCTCCTGTTGCTATTACTATTATTATCAATGCCGTGTCTGTTATTGAAATGTCTGAGCTCTAAACAGAGACTGCAAGACCAGCTCTCTGGAAGGAAGAGAAGGGACTGAGGCCGAGGCGGGCGGATTGCTCGAGGTCAGGAGTTCGAGACCAGCCTGAGCAAGAGTGAGATCCTGTCTTTACTGTAAGTAGAAAGAAATTAATTGGCCAACTAATATATATAGAAAAAATTAGCCGGGCATGGTGGCGCATGCCTGTAGTCCCAGCTACTTGGGAGGCTGAGGCAGGAGGATCACTTGAGCCCAGGAGTCTGAGGTTGCTGTGAGCGAGGCTGACGCCATGGCACTCTAGCCTGGGCAACAGAGTGAGACTCTGTCTCAAAAAAAAAAGAAAAAGTTTCTGTTACTTTTGTTCATAGATCTCCCTGAGGCTTTTGGATGCTGTCAGTGTGGTCATCAAACTGCGTGTCCACTAGATGGCGTGAAGGGCTCACCTATCTTGAGCTGATGCAGGAACCCGCGCCAAGGACGGGACTGGGGACTTGAAAGTAAAACAGCGCCCCACGCAGGCGGCCAAGGAGACACGCAGTCAGTGGACATGAAGGACCATGTCATATTGCTGTAGAATAATGATATAATAAAGGGCTGTATTTCAGCAGCACTAAATAAAAGCACACCTAATATCACTAGAGCCAATCATGTTTATTCCTTCTCCCAAATCATAAACAGTCCTATATTAAAATTATTATTATTATTTTGAGGCAGAGTCTTGCTCTGACACCCTGGCTAGAGTGCTGTGGCGTCAGCCTAGCTCACGGCAACCTCAGACTCCTGGGCTCAAGCGATCCTCCTGCCTCAGCCTCCCGAGTAGCTGGGACTACGGGCATGCGCCACCATGCCCGGCTAATTTTTTTTATGTATATTAGTTGGGCAATTAATTTCTTTGTATTTATAGTAGAGACAGGTTCTTGCTCTTGCTCAGGCTGGTCTCAAACTCCTCCTGACCTCAAGCGATCGATCCTCCCACCTCGGCCTCCCAGAGTGCTAGGATTACAGGTGTGAGCCACCGCGCCCGGCCTGTTTTGTTCTTATTAATTTTTTTAAATGTAGGTGAGATTCCCATGGCATGAAATGAACAATTTTAAAGTGAACGATTCAGTGACATTTAGTACCTTCACCACGTGGTGAGGGCTTCTGTGAGGGTGTTTTTTTGGATGAGATTTTCATAGAAATTGGTGGATTTGAGGAAAGCAGAACACCCGCCATAGTGTGGGTGGGCCTCATCTCAGCAGGTGAAGGCCCGGCTGGAGCAAAGATGGAGCTCCTCGAGCAGGAGGGATTCTACTGCAGCCAGACTCGCCCCTCCCGGGTCTCCCGCCTGCTGACCTGCCCTGCAAACTTTAGACTCCCCAAGCCTACACAATTGTGTGAGCAATTCCTTAAAAATAAATGATTTTTAAAAACCTCTTTTTTAAAAAAATTATTTTTAATTATCATGGGTACATAAGAGCTGTATATCTTTATAGGATACAAGCGATGTTTTGATACAGGCATGAATAGGATGTGAATTCATCAAATCAGGGCAATTGGGGCATTTAACTTTTCTTTGTGTTAGGAACATTCCAATCCCACTCTTTTAGTTATGGTGAAGTATACCGTCACTTGAAAACCTCTTAGCAGGGTCTTTTATAAACAAAAGATTTAAAATTTTGGTGAAGTTCAATGTATTGATTTTTTTTTCTCTTTTATGGATTATGCTTTTGGTGTCGTGTCTGTGAACTCTTGAAGAAGCCCTGGCTCCTGTTGGAGAAAGGAAAGAGCCAGGTTTCCCTCATTGTCCGAGCGGGTAGGATGCTGTACGGAAACTCAGCAAACCCGGACAGGCCTTGCAGACAGGAGGAGAGGACTTGGGGGTGGACAAGGGATGGCCCTTATACCTGGAGGCCACATGGGCACGTGAACCACTGGGCAGAGTCCAGCACAGAGGCAGACACGGTTCTTGGTTAGATGGGATGGTGCACAGCTAGCATGGACAAGTCGTGGCAGCCTGCTTGGGCTGCTATAACAAAACACCACAGACTGGTGGCTGAAACAATAGACACTTGTGTCTCACGGTTCTGGAGGCTGGGAAGTCCAAGGTCAAGGCCTCGGCTGATTTGGTTCCTGGTGAGGGCTCTTTTCCTGGCTTGCAGACGGCAGCCTTCTTGCTGTGTCCTGACATGGTAAGGGAAGGGGAGAAAGAAAGACACAGACAATGAGAATGACAGAGAGAGAGAGAGAGAGAGAGAGGGAGAGAGAGATAGAGAGAGAGGGATAGAGAGAGAGAGGGATAGAGAGAGGAAGAGAATGCAATCTATAAGCTATGGTCTCTCTTCCTCTTCTTATAAGGGTACTAATCCTATCATGAGGGCTCCACCCTCACAACCTCATCTTAGCCTAATAACCTCTTAAAAGCCCCACTTCCTAATACCATCATCTTAGGGTTACAGCTTCAACATACGAATTTTGGGGGAACACAAACATTCAGCCCGTGACACAGGTGACAACTGAGGACCAGTGACCCCTCCTCCCTCACCCCCCTCCCCATTCTCTAAAGACTCCATGGACCTTAGAACCAATCTACTGGAGAGCTGGGAAGGCACAGAACCCTAAATTGGGTTTAGGGTTCTAAGAAACCCAAGACTAAGAAAACAATCATTTGATTTTTTTTTTTTTTTTTTTTTTTGGAAAACCCATATGGATGGTTTATCCTGAATTGGCAAGAGTAAAGTTTGCCTGGGAGGCGGTGGTTCAGTATGAAGATAACCTTGAGACTCGGAGGGAAAAAAAGGCTTACATGTTTTTGTTTGGCAAATCTGTTCCTGTGAGACGCAAACCTGCTATGCGTCCTACACAGCCAGTCAAGCACCAAGCCCGACGGCACCACTTAAAGAACCCGATGGCACTTTGTAGTTAGGTCTCGGTTTGACGGAGTGTGGCATTCTCCCTGGGCATCAACCGCTAACCCGACACTGCCTTGCTTTAGCCAAAACCTCTCCAAGGACACATCTGTGGCTTTGGGTGAAAGCTCTCTGGAGAACACCCCCTCCCCAACATCTGTCTGTAAAGCACCTGGCAATGCTTCAGGGAGAAAACACACCCTGTTAACGTCAAGTTTTTCTGGCTCCTGTCTTCATGCCTTGGAGTCAAAGATGGTAGCAGGTGGGGAGATTAGAATCTGGGATTCTGCCCTGTCCCAAGTCTTCTGTGACGCTGGGTGAAAGCTCAGAAAACGAGGATACAACGTGTTGCTCAAGGCATCTTTCCAAAAGAAAATATAAGTGATGGTTAAGTTTGGACTAAGATTTTTTTTTTCAGCATTTAATGAGTCTCTCTATAGGGACAAGCCATTGCTCAACTAATAGATATCTCTTCAGGACTGTTCCCCCAGCTTCCAACAGCACGTGAATGCGTGTGCAAGACAGCAAAGACAGCCACCTGCCAGTAGTGCCTAAGAGCGGAGCGCTGGCTTCGATTATTTTTTTGAAGAGGGTTGCACTTTTAGGAAAGAAGTCAAAATTCATGCTAATTGCATCTTGTGATGACTTCAGGGATATATTAAAAAATGCATTCCTACATCTTATAAACCTTATAACATTTTTCAGGGGAGAGAAATATTTTTAAGTGCATATGTTTGGAGAAAGGTTGTATGTAGCAGTTTCCGAGAGCAGAGTTTTTTGGGGTGAGATCCTTGAAGGATCAGGGTTTGGGATAGAAAAATAGAGCAGAGGGTGTGGAAGTGGGTGGATTAGAACTTGCTTCTCCCTCCACGCAGAATTTAAGACTCTCGGGAATCCAACACTCTAAGCGAAGATTAAGTATCTGATATAGTTTTATACCGAGGGTCTAAAATTCAGTCGTCTTTCCCCAGTGTTTGTAATTATAACTCCCAGAAAAATGAATAGATAACGAAGAGGGATGGTTGTGTCCTAGTACGTTTTTGGCTATCGAAGAGCCGAAATCGTGCTTTGTCTCCCGGATCTCGTGGGGTTGGTAAGAGCTACTCATGCCACTAACAGGACATTCAGGTCTTTGTTCACACGTCTGCATTTCCCGCTAAACTGAGACCCCGTGGAGGGCAGGCTCTGTGTTCTTTTCATCTCTGTGCACCTGTCAACATCTGGTGTGTAACCTGAGCTTGAGAAATGTTTGTTGAATGAATAAGAAAGACTTAGAATGGCATGCTCTTCATGTTGTACATTTCACTTGCAACTTCTGTAACACCAGGCTGCATAGCTCCTCACTGCCTGCAAGACCTTAGACAAAGTATTTACCTCTCTGGAGAGGAATATGTATTAATACCAGAGACTGTAGATATCAAAATAAGCACAATACACTCCTTGCCGGTGAGGAAATCAGAGTCTAATTGGGTCTCAGATCTGTTAGCAGATAATTCAAATAAAATATACTAAGTGAACAGTTGATGAACTCAGCCAGGCATCAATCATAAATTTGCAAACTGCATCCTCTATTTCTTCTGTCACAGATCTTCTCTCTGGGCAAAACGCAATGCCTGGCAAAGCAGATGAAAAGTGGGTAAAATAGATGAAAAGTGGGTATAACTCCACTCCTGCTAGTCAGGCATCTGAGAAATCAGTAAGCCAAAGCCAAGAGGAACCCGTTTCCTCCCAGGCCCTTTGATCAAGGAAAAAACAAAAGAGAACACCAAGGTTGTAAGAAACTGTAGCAATTATAAAAAGTTGTCAGGAGTCCAAGAGAAAAACAAGGCCATATAAGTAGATAAAAAAGGTGCAGGCCCAGGAGGGGGAGAAAGGGCTGGCCCAGAACTGGACAATGGCTTTGCAGACACTCAAAGGGGAAGACAGGTTGGGGGCCTGAACCCTGCCATCCCTGCATGGAGGAACTGTGGGTGTCAGGGTGTAAACTCAAGGAAGAGGGAAAGAAATCAAGTACACAACCTGCTTTCACCGTTTCATTTCAGCCTTGGCTAGTTTGGCCGTGGCTTTGGGCCCAGCAATGAGCAGTCTCTAAGTAGGAGACAAAGGTAAAGCTGATAATGGCTCATAAATGCCAGAACCCTAAAATTCTAAAATTCTGGAATCTTTTGGAGTATCGTTCTGATACTTGGGGGAGCCATTCCTAGAAATAGCTGGGATGGGTAGGAGAAAACCTCTGGCCCAGAAGAGGAGCTCCTGATCATTCTTGGACTCCAAATCCCTTGTCACTGAGATCAGACAATGCCAACGAATGCCTGGGTCCTTGCCTGAGATTTGTCACCAATGGCATGAGGTCCTAGGAAAGCCCCCAGAGGTGTCTCTTTGGAAAAATCAGCTTTGGGCTACGTGCTCTTAGGCTTTTTTCCTAGCTTTGAGCTTTTATGTGTTCAGTAACTGGAAAATCAGCTCCTCCTGGGGGTAAAATGAGAAACATGGGACAGATTATTGTGTGGTGTGGGGACACACCTTGCCCCTTATTCAAGCATGTCTGCTTCTTGGGGGTCAGTTGATTCTTTTCAGCCTTATACATAAGGCTTATTTATAAATCATCGCCTGTGCTTGTGGACTGTCTTGGAAAACTTTCACTGGGTCTTATTTCCAAGATCATCATGCTGATGTTCAAGTGGCATGTGGAACACCCGACTAGACTACCGCAGTTTGAAAATAACGAAGTTCAGAAACTCTTCAGGTCATGTAGCTCGGTAGTGGCCAAGTTTGCACCATGGTGCGGCACTCTCTGCCCCAGCGCGGCTGGCCCTCTGCCCCCCTACCCTCATGCTTCCTGTCTACTAAAATGTCACTAAGTGCAGACTCTATATTTAGCTCAGTGCTAGAAGTTGTGGAGGTTGCTTGTCCTCAGGGAACTTCTGATCCAATTGCAGAAACCAACCTCAAAACCAACCTAACAACCCGTGAGCCCAGAGTAGAATCAGAAGGTCCACCGAGATGAAGAAAATAAAACTCACTCTTCTTAATGTTGGACTGCTGCCGAACTCAGTACAAATTCGGAAAAAACGACAGATACATCATTTCAAGAGAGAGGGATGGTAGGAATGGGAGGATGAGGGTGGAGTCTCTATTCTATTGAAATAAGAGGATTCGAACAATAGCCGCTGTTACTGTCTGGTTTCAAATAACCTGGCTTTGTCCAATTCGACTTTCAGTTCACAAATAGTTATTCTTCTCTTAGGAGAGAAAATAGGCAAACGCAGATTTTAGAAGATTCGGGATTATCCTCCTTAGTTAAAAGCAACTACAGGATGTGCACACAATTTGCTACAACGTTTCTAAGTGGTTTTGTTGTAGAGACCTAGCAGGATCAGCTACTGTTACTATTTCTTGTTGGTTGCTTGCTCTTTAATTAGTCAGCGGTGAAGCTATTAAATGATTAACTGCTAATGATGATGCTTTTATTTTATTTATTTCACAGCAGCAACACGTTTGTTTTGTTTTAACCTCTCTTAATTTCTTTGTGGAACAAACATTTCAACAAGAGCAAGTAAATACTTTAAGAAGCGATATCACAAAAACTTAACCCATCCACTGTTTTCATTTTTAATGCTTTTTTGCCCAGTTCTTATGTCCTGGCATGTGCATTTTTACCTAATGTTACCAATTTACCATTTTTACCTAATTTTACCAATCATGCTGTTGATACAGGTTTGGGATCTGATTTTCTCTTTAGAGTACGCGGCCCACATTCTCCATGTTTCTAGACATCCTGTGGTTATTATTTAAAGACTGCACAATATCCCATAGAGCGGATGTCCCATTATCCACATTCACCATTCAGCCCTTGGCCCTGAAGTCCACCTCGTCTATTAGATGGAATTGTCACAGAGACATAAAAACTGTCCTAGAGGCGATTGCGTTCTGCAAGATGAAACAAACAAGTAGCTTATTTACATTTCTTATCTACCAGATAAAAAAAAGGCGGAGCCCAAGCTATAAAAAGCCAGGTGTGCATGGTTGCTAGATAACAATTCTCCCTAAGGCAGGATGGAAACAGCACCCATGGTTTGTAACTAAGAAACACATCACATTCTTTTTCATGATTACCAACCAAAAGATTAGAAATACCACTACACGGTGCCAACATACGTTCCTCTTCTCTGCCGCCTGTGCCGCCCGAACAGCACAAAAGGGGGGCAGCGTTGCTAATACCCTCTGCACCGGGCTGCAGGCAGCACCCTTTAGCCTGGACTTCTGAGCGTCCTTGGCCGATCCGAGGGGGACGAGCCGCTCTCTGGGCGGAGGGCGGCGGGTCTCCCGCAGGCTTTAGGCCGGCGGGGAGGGCGTGGGCCGCTCCCGCATCCTCCGGGCGACAGGAATGAAGCAAGTCCACGGAGAAGCACCTGGCACCTGGAGGGAGAGGAAGGAAGAGTTGGGGGAGGGGTGTCTGCAGGTGGAAGTCGAGTGGAGGCTCCGCAGAAGGGGAGTCTGGTCCTTAAAGTGTCACACGCTGCCGGAAGGGAGGGCGCGCGGGGGGGCGCCCGGGCTGTGCGCGGGAGGGGCCGTCCTGAGCGGCCCTTCTCCCCGGGGGCAGAGGGAATCCCGCTCGGACCCGGCGCGGGGAGGCGGGCTCGGGATGGGGGGAGGGGAGGCCTGGGTTGGGGCAGGAAAGGGGAGGCGGGGCTCAGGGAGAGGGGACGGGGGACCAGGGATAGGGGGACGCAGGGAAGCGGGCCCCGGAGTGGAGAGGGGCGGCTTGGGGGTGGGGAGAGGAGGGCACAGGTGGCGGGCGTGGGGAAGCAGGGCCTGAAGCTGGGGACACGCGGCTAGGTGGTGCTGGGAGGGGGCCTGGGAGACCCCCAAGGGGGCGGGGCTCAGGGCGGGGCCGCAGTGAAAGGGCCCCGTGGTTGGGGGCTCCGGGGAGGCGGGGCCGGCAGGGGCGGGGCTCAGGGTGGGGGGCGCGGTGAGAGGGGCCCGTGGTTGGGGGCTCCGGGGAGGCGGGGCCGGCAGGGGCGGGGCTCAGGCTGGGGGTCGCGGTGAGAGGGGCCCGTGGTTGGGGGCTCCGGGGAGGCGGGGCCCTAAGGGGGCGGGGCCCAGGGTGGGGGGCACGGTGAGAGGGGGCCGTGGTTGGGGGCTCTGGAGAGGCGGGACCCCCAGGGGGCGGGGCCCAGGGTTGGGGACGCGGTGAGAGGGGCCCGTGGTTGGGGGCTCCAGGGAGGCGGGGCCCAAAGGGGGCGGGGCCCAGGGTGGGGGGCGCGGTGAGAGGGGCCCGTGGTTGGGGGCTCCGGGGAGGCGGGGCCGGTGGGGGCGGGGCCCAGGGTGGGGGGCGCGGCGAGAGGGGCCCGTGGTTGGGGGCTCCAGGGAGGCGAGGCCGGTGGGGGCGGGGCCCAGGGTTGGGGGCGCGGTGAGAGGGGCCCGTGGTTGGGGGCTCCAGGGAGGCGGGGCCGGTGGGGGCGGGGCCCAGGGTGGGGGGCGCGGTGAGAGGGGCCCATGGTTGGGGGCTCCGGGGAGGCGGGGCCGGCGGGGGCGGAGCCCAGGGAAGGCGGGCCCGGGGAGAGGCAGGCGGGGCCGGAGCGCGTCCCGCGGCTGCCGGAGCCCTGGGCGCTGCCCTGCGCGTCCCGCGGTCCCCGAGCGGCGGCCGCCTCGCCCCGCCATGCTCCTGCTGCTGGGGCTGTGCCTGGGGCTGCCCCTCTGCGCGGGGGCGCACGGGCAGGCGCGGAGCTGGGGCGACACTTCGGAGCAAGTAAGTGGGACAGCCGGGGGGCCGGGGCGCTGCTGCTGTCCCTCCTCCGCTTCCCCGGGCCTCGTGGCTGCTGGCCGGGCTCCCCCTGGCCGGTGCTGGCCGCGAGGAAGGAGGCGTCCCGCGCCCGGCCTTTGCGCGGCGTCCCTGTCCCCAGCCTTCTGCCCGGGAGGTTCCCCAGCTGTTGGTGGCGCGGGGTCACTCGTGCCGCGGCGCCCGCCTCCGCCCGGGTTCCCTGCAGGGTCGCGCCCGCGGCTTGCAAGCCCTGCAAAACCGGGTTTTCTTGCCGGCCCCTGTCATCCGCGCCCACTCTGCAGGTCGTTGTGGATTTCTGACACGGAGCCCTCTCCCAAGTTAATGACAAGCTTTCTTCTTTGCCGTGTGTGGGGACAGTTTGTGGTTGCTGTCCCTAGTTAGTCCAGCCAGAAAAGTGGCTTTACCGTCACAGGCGAATGCAGCCCGCAAGCGTGGACTCTCAGTACGACGTCTGGTGACTAGGAAGCTCTTGGGGAAAGTGCGAGGCAGGTTCCTACGAATCTCATTAAGATCTTGCATGAAAATGGCTCGCTCTATCACAATTAACATAGTGCTGTTGACACGCCTGCCGTTTACGTATCCAGTCCTTTAGTTTACAGCGGTGTTTTCGCGTGGCGGGAGGAAGCTAGAAGCTGGCAGACCTTTTCTGCCCTTTCCCCGTTTCTTGTTTGGAAAAGCAGATCTGGAAGACTGGACTGTCCAAACATCAGATGGTGGTTTTCACGCTGACCCTGTCTTGTGAATGTGCGTGTCTGTAAAATGGGAGTAATGACAATTTTCTGCTGGGGTTGTCAGGAGGAATAGCTAATAAAAAAATCCCAGGAGGCTTCCTGGTGGTGTCGGAGAAGTTCAGGCTTTGGATGCAGACAGACGGGTTGGTGTTCACTTAGTTTTGTCACCCCGGCAAACCCCTTTTTAATGTCTCTGAGCCTTCTCTTTTCCTTGTTCCTTTTTGGTCACAGCTGGGAACACAGCTCCTTTTGGACATCTTGTAAGGATTCCACTAGTTTGTGTCAAAGACCTGGTATACAGCCAGCACTCGATAACTGGGTGATGTTTTAGCAAGTGGTTAAGGGCACAGACCTGGCACCAGGAGGTCCAGGTTTGATTTGCTGGTTGTGTCACTTACCAGCTCTGGGACCCTGGGCCAGGTCCTCCGGGCCTGGATTTCCTCTGGTGTAAAATGTGGGAAAATAAGAGGGCTGTGAGGATTGAGTGAGTGCATGCCCCTAAAGTGCTTCCGACAGCGTCCGCACTGAGTGCTGGCCGTTGCCGTGGGCTTGGGCAGCTGCAGTGTGGACCAGACCGGAGGAATTTAGGGTAAAGATCTTGAAGGGTTTTTGGAGGGTGGAGCCAGGAGAGTGTGGGATGAACGGAAACAAAGGTTCTGTTTGTGAACCAGGAAGACCAATGAGACTCTACTGTTTATAAGGCCAAGCAGGCTGAACACTGGCTAGACTTTCCTTCATAGGAATACGTGGATTTGGCTCATTTTAGTCATTTCGTGCTGTCTTCAACTCACAGCAGTATTTATTTATCTTGAAAATGACTAGAGCAGGAAAGAAAAATCACAAGGCATAAAGTTCTATGAAATTTTACCTTTTATCCCTGCTCTCTCTCTCTTTTTTTTTTTTTTAATTTAGTTTTTGTGATGTAGAATTTGAGAGTGCAGGCTTTGGCATTAGAGTTTCTGGGTTCAAATCCTGGTTCTGCACTTACTGGGGAGTTACTTAATGTCTGTTTGCTTCTGTCTCTGAATGAGGATGATGTGATTACTTAATTAAAAGGATTGTGAAGTGTGAAATAATTAATACACTTACATATTTTAACAGAACCTGGGAATGCAGTGAGTGCTCTATTCTCAATAATTATGGTCTTTAAAGTTGCATGTAAACTTAACTTTTAAAATGTAACAGGTTATGCAAATATCATGCAGATTTTAATGTGACAGACTGTGACTATTGACTTACATTGCAATTCTTATTTGTCCTTTGCCTTCAATTGGAAATATACCTCTAACACCTTAGACTCAGGTTGCTTCACCTCTCACCCTCCGTTCTAGCAGCAAACAGTATGACCCAAAGTGGAATGACTCCTAGCAGCAGTAGTTTTCAACCTGCGGTATGCAATAAAAATAAATGAAGCACAACAGATTACATATTTTGACAATCCGATAAACACCAGAAACATCACCTATCGTTAGGGGCCCATACAAGGAGAGCAGGGTCCCAAAGCTTGCATTTATTAGCTTTCCAATAATAATCAAATATTAAATAAAAATACTAATTCCAGTTCTGCTTTTATGGTCGTTGTGAGGATTAAATGAGTTAATTCAGGGAAAGCATTTGCATATAGTAAACACGTAATATTAGCAGTTTTTAGTATGTATGTACAGCCAAGTTGAATCTCTGACTGCCACAACAAGGTCTTAGTGCACTTGCTTTTGGGAGGACAACTAGGAAAGTCGTTTGCCAAAAGTGACAGATGCAACACACTCTGTGCAGAGGCTGGATTAGAGCCCAGGTGTGCTGAGCGCCAAAGCTGAGGTCCTCAGTGACTCTTCCAAATAGCAAGCCACTTTCACGCTTGTAATTTAGCTTAATTTGTTTAAATGCATTTTTTTTTTTTTTTGAGACAGGGTCTTGCTCTGCCGCCTGGGCTAGCATGCAATGGCATCATCGCAGCTCATTGCAACTTCCAACTCCTGGGCTCAGGTGATCCTCCTGCCTCAGCCTCCCTGGTAGCTGGGACTACAGGCATGTGCCACCACGCCCGGCTAATTTTTCTATTGTTTTGCAGAAATGGAGTCTCACAATCCTCCCACCTTAGCCTCCTAAAGTGCTAGGATTACAAGCATGAACCACTGCGTCCAGTCTAAATTCGATTTTTATTTGTAGCTCCTGGTACATAGAGAGTGCTCGATACATGCTGGTCAGAGTTTAAACATCTGTATGCTGTGGTGTTACACATCTAATTCCCTGAATTGGAAGTTTGCAGATGTTTAATTTCTTATACATTCTCACTCAAAACCAAATCTTTGCATTTGGGAAAAAAGGAGAGAATCAAGACAACTGGTCTTAATTTTTTTTTAACTCTTTAAAAAAATAAAGCCAGTGAAAGATTTAGCAGGCTGTAGGCCATTCAATAATGTCTCCTATATGTATACTGATGAGAGTGTTGCAATGGAATCGCAGAGCTGAGCCAGGAAGGAGGATGTTATAGGAGAAATTCCAGAGATTTACTCACTCCCAAACCAGACATAGCTCCTTTCTTGGAGGCGGAAAGGAGGGGTGGTATGTACTGGATGATGAGTGGTATGTGCCTTCGTGTTCCTAACCAGCACTTCCCCCCAGTCCTTGGGTGCTCAGCGTAAGGCTCTCTTGCTGCCTGTGGTATTGTATGCAAGGAACAGGAGGGCCGATCTGGGAAGCTGGGGCCACAGATGAACACCTGAGCTTTTCTGGGGGTCTGGGGGAGGCATTCCGTACCACTCCCTATTTTTCCACAAGCAAGGTCTATTTCCCTGATTTTTCACAGGAAAAGGAAAGAAACAGGGTGACTTGCCTAAAACCAGTGCTTTCTGAAATGTTTAATCTGCCTGGAAATTGGAACTTTAGCTGAACTATCCAGTTTCTTCTTCCATTTTCTGAGGTTCGAGGCACCCCAAATTGGAGAAGGTTCGTAGCTGAACAATTGGCAGCAACATTACTTCAAAGAAAGGTGATGGGAATATTCCCAGACCAACCGTTAGCCCACATGACAAGTGGCATCTCGTGTGACTTCCCAACATAAGAGCCCTGGGTTTTGTTGCAGGTGCTAGAGCAGACCGCTAAGATAACTGGCTCCTTAGCTGCTGGGTCTTGGTGTCGGGATTTCAGAATACCCTCAGAAGAACAGGGGCCAACTGGCAGATAAATTCCTTGTATGGATCCCTCTAGGAACCCATGAGTTTGGGCAATTGTAGGTGTTTGGCTGAGGCTGGACCAAGTGCAGCATCTCTTGGATCTGTTTTGGGACCTACAGCCATGGATGCAGTGACAGAGCTCAGAAGGAAGAGCAGCGGATATAAACTCTGCCTATACATCTCTCTTCCAATCAACCAGGTCATTAAAGCATCCATACCAAAAAGGGAGCATATGTGCTCAAGAATTCCGCTTTGTTTCTATTTTTCTATCCCCTGTATTTCCTTCCCACTGATGGACTTATGGAACGTTCTAAGGGCTTTTGTCTTTTCCTTTCTCAATTGGGATCCCATGCTGGGATAGCTCCTGGGACAAAACAGAGCTGCTATCATTCAAATTAGAAACATCTAAGCAGCACCTGCAATTTTTTTTTTACCTATAGTTGCACCTGTTGATAATAGAGCGGATGCGGATATTTTAAATGCCAAGGCTCTGACGGTGTTATGGCTGCATGCTTGTGCAAAGGAGACCCTTACCTGCCATCCTGTTTCCTGGCAGTGAATGCAAACTGGTCCATGGGAGTTAAAGAGCCAGGACAGCTCTCTGGGGCTGAGATTTCTGAGCACAGCTCCTGTATGGAACCTGATTCTCTTTGACTTCTCCCCTTTCTTCCCACTCCTACAAACATCTGCACAGCTGCTTCTAGCTGTATCTCCAACATAAAGCCTTTCACGGTCCCTCAATAACATAGTGACCTCTTCTTTTTCCCATTTCCTTTGTGACGTCTAAAACTTCCCTTGTCTATTACATTTTCGTGGGTATATTTCTTTTTTTGAACGTTAGATAGTGTGGTCTTGGGTGACAGAGATGGTGGTTATGTTTCTTTTTTTTTTTATTTCGGCATATTATGGGGGTACAGATGTTATATGTTTCTTAATAAATATAGTGGTCTGGAAATCTTCTGTTCTGGTGCTAGAGAAATACGCTCAGCTGGGTAGAACCAAGTGAACCCTAGTGAGCCAGCTCCTAAGTCCATGATTGGGGCCCAAGCAAGTGAGCAAGAGGCTCTGAGATGACTATTTATGGCAGTTCTTGTCACGAAGCTGAAAATCAGTTAACTTCTCTGTCCCCAAACCTCTCCCTCAGTTTTTTATAGGGCAACGTGGAAACACACACACAGTAAATAGGACCAGGAACTCCTAACAAAACACAATGACATTAGGGCCACTTCCACTTCCAGTCCTCTCGGGCACTGGGAATCCCTGTGTACCGGGAAGTTTTGATTCAGCGTCAAGCTGAGTTTAAACTTGGACTGAAGGAGCCACAGTGATCCCAGGGGACGTCAGATAGTCATCTCAAAAATGAAAAAGCAGCTTTTCTTGTTCTTCTGAAAGCATGCTCATTTTCTTGGAAAACCTAGTTTAGAAAGGAGGGAACTTCAAAGAGAATACTTTAGATCAATCAGCGAACTTAATACCTGAGAGGGGCTGGGCTTCCCTGCTGACTGTAGTTATTTTAAGTGGTCCCCAGACTATTCCACAATTTTAGGGAGGGAAAGGCCAGAGATGAACCCACAGACCCAGGAGAGAACTTGCCCGGGAGCCTTAGTATGGCCTTTCTTTGAGGGTCTCTCGGTCGCCTCACCTCATTTTAGAAATCTGAAACTGGCATGCTCCCAGGAATTGTTTGACTCTCCTTTGGAGCCAGGGTGGGTGTCAGCCTAAATCCTGACATTTCTATTTCTCTCTGTTCTGTGTTCTACCACATAGGGGGTTCTATCGTGGCTTAGAATGGTAATTTACAATAGCGTATATATATTTATTTTTTGGAGGGGGTGTAAGAGAGAGGATGGGGTTGAAACAGTTTCTGTTATATTTGCAGTTTACAAAATGTAAATATCCTTATCGCTTTCTACTCTGGAAACAATACATGCCAATTTGTCGAAACTCGATTTAATACAGAAAAACTTAAAGACAAGGATTTTAACCACCCAAAGGTAACTAACAGGCATTAGCATTTTGGTGCACATGCTACACAAAAAAACACTTATCCTTAACAGAAAGAGGATCATGTTAAATATAATGTTTTGTTGCCTGATTTATTATTCACTTAAAATCGTGCCGTGAATATATCTGTCAGGATAGGCTAGGTTATGCTGTGGTACCAAACAACTCCCGATTCTCAGTGTCTTAAAGAACAAATGTTTCTTTCTTGCCTCGGACTTGTTCATCTTGGGTTGGCAGGGGAGCGCTATGCCCACGGTGGTCACTCTGAACTTGGGCTTGATAGAGCAGCTACCACCCCAAACACTGGTAATGACAGTGCCAGAGGGAAAGCGCAGTTCTGGAGGCTGTAACATCTGAAATTTAATGCCTGGCCCAGAAGTGACAAATGTTACTTACATTCGTAACTTATGAGCAATCGTTTTAAAAGTTGCAAAGACTTTTCTTGCATAATACATTCATTTTTATGATTACTTTTCTTTCAGTGAACAGAATTTGTAAATTAAAAGCCATGCATGCTGGTGGGAATGTAAAATGCTACAGCCACTTTGGAAAACAGTTAGGCAGTTTCTTGAAAAGTTAAACTTAAATTTACCGTATGACTCAGGAGGAATTCCACTCCTAGGAAAATGAAAATGTATCTCCAACATAAAGGTTTGCCTATGAACGTGCATGTAATGTTCATTCAAGTTCTGTATTATTTGCCATAGATAAAAGGTAGAAACAACCCAAATATGTCAACTGGAGGCTAGATAAAAAGAATGTGGTTCCATTTTCTGCAGGCAAATAAAAAAAAAAAAAAGAATGTGGTATATCCATACAGTGGAATATTACTCGGACATCAAAAGGAATGAAGCACTGATTGCTACGATCTAGACAAACCTTGAAAACGTTATACTAAGCGAAAAAAGCCAAACACAAAAGGCTACATATTGTGTTATTCCATTTATATGAAATGTCCAGAGTGGGCAAAACCATAGAGACAAAGTAGATTAGTGGTTGCCAAGGGCTGGCGAACAGGGAAGACTGAGAAGTGATAGCTAACAGGTGCAAGGATTTGTTTTTAAGAAAATAAAAATGTCTCAGTTGAATGTGGAGATACATATATAGTATATACTATAGTATATCTAATCTATAGTATAGATAGTATTATCTATACTATAGATAGTATATACTATCTATATAGTATATAGTATATGCTATAGTATATCTATAGTATAGATAGTATAGTATAGTATATGCTATAGTATATCTATAGTATAGATAGTATAGATAGTATTATCTATACTATAGATAGTATACACTATCTATACAGTATATAGTATATACTATAGTATATCTAATCTATAGTATAGATAGTATTATCTATACTATAGATAGTATATACTACCTATATAGTATATAGTATATGCTATAGTATATCTATAGTATAGATAGTATTATCTATACTATAGATACTATACACTATCTACACAGTATATAGTATAGTATATCTAATCTATAGTATAGATAGTATTATCTATACTATAGATAGTATATACTATCTATATAGTATATAGTATATTATATCTATAGTATAGATAGTATTATCTATACTATAGATAGTATATACTATACACTATATATACATCTCCACATTCAACTGAACCATTTTACTATCTATATAGTATATACATATAGATATATATGTATATATATACTATATAGATACTCTGTATATACAGTAAAGAACATTTACTTGTGTACTTTAAATGAATAAATTTTATTATATGTAAATTGTAGCTCATAAAGATGTTTAAAAATATGCATAAAGTCTAGGCATATTTTCCAAGTTTTGATCTACATTGTCCCCATTGCCTTCCAGAAAAGAAAATTTATTACTCACGGTAATGACAGTTTACGCTTCTGTTATTTAAACAGAGATTTGCTGTGAGTAATGTTCAACGACCAGCTAAAACTTTTAAATTTAGTCCCGAGGGGCTGGTTAATTATTAATGAGATTTTTTTTTTAAAGATGATTGTTGATTTTACGTCCCTCCTCTGCATGTGGGAAAATAGAGCAAAATATCCAACAAAGACGTAATAAGAAAACTCAGGGTAAGTTCAGTTTTGCTTCCAGAGTTTCCTGGAGTTTTGAGTTCACTAAGGAAGGAGCCTATCCGAATAAGGCCAGCACCCTTTACTCATTGTAGTAGACGCAATAGCAAAGAGCTTAATTTTAAGCCACAAATAAAAGGAAACAGGCCGGGCGTGGTGGCACACGCCTGTAATCCTAGCACCCTGGGAGGCCGAGAGGGGTGGATTGCTTGAGGTCAGGAGTTCGAAACCAGCCTGACAAGAGCAAGACCCTGTCTCTACTATAAATAGAAAGAAATTAATTGGCCAACTAATATATATAGAAAAAATTAGCCGGGCATGGTGTAGTCCCAGCCCTCCCGAGTAGCTGGGACTACATGCCTGTAGTCCCAGCTACTCGGGAGGCTGAGGCAGCAGGAATGCTTGAGCCCAGGGGTCTGAGGTTGCTGTGAGCTAGGCTGACGCCACGGCACTCACTCTAGCCTGGGCAACAAAGCAAGACTCTCTCTCAAAAAAAAAAAAAAAAAAAAGGAAACAGATACCAGTATTCTAATGATCTTTTCTTTTCTTTTTCTTTTTTTTTTTTTGAGACAGAGTCTCGCTTTGTTGCCCAGGCTAGAGTGAGTACCGTGGTGTCAGCCTAACTCACAGAAACCTCAAACTCCTGGGCTCAAGCGATCCTGCTGCCTCAGCCTCCCCAGTAGCTGGGACTACAGGCATGCGCCACCATGCCCGGCTAATTTTTTTCTATATCTATTAGTTGGCCAATTAATTTCTTTCTATATTATAGTAGAGACGGGGGTCTCCCTCTTGCTCAGGCTGGTTTCAAACTCCTGACCTCGAGCAATCCACCTGCCTCGGTCTCCCAGAGTGCTAGGATTACAGGCGCGAGCCACCACGCCTGGCCTCTAATGATCTTTTCGTTCTTGTCATTTCATACTCCTCTAAGAGATTTAAGAACACTCAGGGGACAAGGTAGTGTGACACTATCGGTTAAGTACATCTGAGACGGATGAATTCCAATTCTGGCCTGGAAATAAAAAAGTCAATAAAAAAGTCAAAGCTACTACTTTTTGAGATACATAGACCTTTGGGTGTATTTGAGTCAGTTTGAACCCCCTCCTATAACTCATGTAAGAATGACCTCACAATCGTGTTTCCTGTCTCTCCTCTTTTTCCAGGTTGGACTCAGGGTCCCGAGGCAAGTCCGGCTCCTGCAGAGGCTGGTACGTATGGTCACGGTCTAACCCAAAAGTCCACTCCCTCACTCTTCTATTTATCTTGAACCAGGCATCCACTTGGCTTGCAGATCCTCCAAATCTTATACAGCTTGCATGTAGAAGAATTCTAACATGAAACAGTGTAGCCGATTCTTTTTTATAAGGCTTTCTTTAAGTGGATTTTTTTTTTCTAGAAAGAGAACTGATTATTTCAGTAGGACTGTTAAGGACACATCGTGGAATATCAAAGACCTTCTAAAAGAAAACAAACAAAATCTAAATATAACCTTGATTTTTTTTTTAATGACATCCTTACCCGGGAAATAGAAGCTTTGTTACAAAGTAAACAACCAAAGCAACCAAAGATTCCACAATTGGAGATTAAAGTATCAGGCGATGAGAGTTGGGCAGTTGTCGGAGGCTGATAGTTTGGAACTTGAGCCCAATGTCCAGAAACAATTAAGAGCTTATTTGGGCCGGGCGCTGTGGCTCACGCCTGTAATCCTAGCTCTTGGGAGGCCGAGGCGGGCGGATTGCTCAAGGTCAGGAGTTCAAAACCAGCCTGAGCAAGAGCGAGACCCCGCCTCTACTATAAATAGAAAGAAATTAATTGGCCAACTGATATATATATATAAAAAATTAGCCGGGCATGGTGGCGCATGCCTGTAGTCCCAGCTACCTGGGAGGCTGAGGCAGAAGGATCACTCGGGCCCAGGAGTTTGAGGTTGCTGTGAGCTAGGCTGACGCCACGGCACTCACTCTAGCCTGGGCAACAAAGTGAGACTCTGTCTCAAAAAAAAAAAAAAAAAAAAAAAGAGCTTATTTGAAATGATCTCGGATTTTCCTTACTATTGTGCCTGCCTGGAATATCCAAACATGGGGGGAAATGCCCTTAGGCTCTGGTGAGGCGTTTTCCAGCCCTCCCTGCATCTGGCTGGTGTGTGAGTGGATTCCGATTTCTTGTTATTGCCAATGTCACAATCATTACCATCTCCTTTGGACCGGGACTTTGTATTCTTTTCATTTATAGCTTGGCTTTTCTCTCTTCTTTCCTCCCCCGATTCTCGCAATCCTGCCTCCCCACATCCCAAATTTGTTAATTTAGAATTCATTCTTTCATGTTTTCTCCGTGTTCACGTAATCCTAGACAAACATATGCACACATAAGTGTGTCAAGAATTGGGAAGGGGGCCCGGCATGGTGGCTCACACCTGTAATCCTAGCACTCTGGGAGGCCGAGGCGGGAGGATCGCTCAAGGTCAGGAGTTCGAGACCAGCCTGAGCAAGAGCGAGACCCCGTCTCTAATATAAATAGAAAGGAATTAATTGGCCAACTAAAAATATATAGAAAAAATTAGCCAGGCGTGGTGGCGCATGCCTGTAGTTCCAGCTACTCGGAAGGCTGAGGCAGGAGGATTGCTTGAGCCCAGGAGTTGGAGGTTGCTGTGAGCTAGGCTGATGCCACGGCACTCTAGCCCGGGCAACAGAGTGATACTCTGTCTCAAAAAAAAGAAAAAAACCACCACTAACAACAAAAACAAAGTATATAAATAAATTATAAGTGTATTAGTAATTGGAAAGATGAAACACCACAGAGAAAAATAACACAACAGGGGAAGATGGGGGTGGGGGACCCTGTGTACATTTGCACGTATGAGATTTCTGATCATTGCTTTAAAACCAAAGATGATATAAGGACAGCTGATGTGCATCGAGTGCTTCTGATGTGCTGGGCATGGTTCTAAGTGCTTTATGTGTCATGACTTCATTACTCTTATAACGATACTCTTTGAGGCATTTTGCAGATGAGAAAACTGAGATTCAGAGAGGCAGAGTAACTTTCCCGGAATGACACAGTTGGGAGGAGGCGGCTAGAGCCAGGATTTGAGTCTCAACAACCTGGCGTCTGAGGCCATGCTCTTAACTAATACACCAAATGTCTTCTCAATTCTATGCATTTTTCTATTCCTTATAGTTTTGACCCAGCGATTCCTCACCTGGCATAGCTCTATCCACTTTTTACAATGGCTGAGAACATGCCACACTGTTAGCACACCAGAATCCATTAAGCATTCCACTCTCGATGAGCTCTCAATGTGTTCTCAGCTGTTGCCCCTATAAACAATGCTGCCAAAAAAACCCTTCTTTAATTTTTCCCATTGAATGGGTGCTTTCAACTCCGTGGCTTAGATTTTCAATAGGAGGATTGCGATTCAAAGTGCATATACATTTTAAATTTTGGTAGGGGTTGTCAGGTTACTTTCTGAATACTGTTACTTTTAACACCATCTGTATTTGTTCCATCTTTGTCGGCAGTGATGAATACATAACATTCCCGTGAGTAATTGATATGATGACTCTTTTTGATTTTGCAGTCTTTTAGATATAGCGACATCTCATTGTTCCTTTAACTTGCATTTCCCTGACTACTTATGGATTTGGACATGTGAAAATATGTTTGTTATCAGTTCAGAGTCTTTAGTCTGTGACTGGCTTTTTTTTCAAGTCCTTTGCCCACCTTTCTATTGTGTTTTTTATCTACCTCATTGTCAGTTTATCAGAGATCTTTGTGTGTTATAGGCACCCTCTGTCTTCCGGATTGGAAGATTTCCCCCCTAAACCTGTCATTTGTCTATTAACTTAGCTTATGGTTTCTTTGCCATATAAAAGTTTTAAGTTCCCAAGTAATAGATAAGTTTATCTCTTTCTTTGTAACCTCCAAGTTTTCATTCTTAGTTACAAAGATTTTCCTGACCCCTTGGCTCAGACTGTTGGTATAATCTCTTAGATTTTCTTCGAAACCACTTAGCATTTTAAAAGTCTTACTATCACACGGCATTTAGAATTTTCAACACTAACTTTATTCACCATCCAACTGGTACCAGAATGATCTTTCCAACTGTAGACCTGGCATGTCATCCTCTTGCATGAATATCTTCTATGACTTTGCAGGACCTGTGAGATAGACTCCAAGGGTATACACGGCCCTGTGTGACCTGGCTCCTGCCCAGAGCCTCAGTTTACCCCATGGGCTCCTCATAGCCTGTGCCCCTGCCATCCTGCTCTAACTGTAGTTCCCCGAATGTTCCGTGCTTTCGTTAGTGAACAGAGTGTGGATGGCAACAGCTGCTACTCTCCTCCCATTGCCAGGACTGCAGGGATTTGCTTGATTTTAACTCTGAATTCATTAGATATACCCTTTTTACGAGTTCCTTGGCGTCACATGCAAACACAAAATATTTACAATTTGGAAAGCAGGGGTATCTTTGTGTTTCGAGTTTCCATGGTGCCTCACAGATACTGGCTGGTTTTCCTAAGACGACTCAGCGGTTGTCATTGAACCTTCTGACAGCAGCCACTGTGTCTTGGTGGCGTCTTCTTAGCAGGCATGTGGAAGTGTATACCCAGGATTTGTCTCGGCCAGGTGCGGTAAGACATGCAGACACAGAAAGGACTGTCACGAAGGAAGAAGCTCACACTCACGGGTGCCTAGAAACAGGACCCAGGGTCCCACGGGGAAGTGCCAGACGGGGAGAGGACAGAGCAGGGCCCAGGGCTTTGTCAGGGTTTTCCTGCTACAGAGTGGGCGAGGCAGGGCAGGGTGCTGAACAGGCTTAGGACTGGATGGTTTGAATAATTAATGGGCGGGGGCAGGCTTGGGATTAGAGGGGTGGTCCCTGCTTGTCTGTTACTGGGCCCTGGTGTGATTCAGGGCAGGGGGAGTATTGGCTTGCTGCTGGAGGGATGGATGGAGTAGGTGGTTGGGGGCGTGTGCTCTGCAATGGAGGGTCTGCCCATCAAAGGTGCGCTCACAGCCAGGCGTGGTGGCTCACGCCTGTAATCCCAGCACTCTGGGAGGCCGAGGTGGGCGGATTGCTCGAGGTCAGGAGTTCGAAACCAGCCTGGGCAAGAGCGAGACCCCCGTCTCTACTATAAATACAAAGAAATTAATTGGCCAACTAATATATATAGAAAAAATTAGCCAGGCATGGTGGCGCATGCCTGTAGTCCCAGCTACTCGGGAGGCTGAGGCAGAAGGATCGCTTGAGCCCAGGAGTTGGAGGTCGCTGTGAGCTAGGCTGACGCCACGGCACTCACTCTAGCCTGGGCAACAGAGTGAGACTCTGTCTCAAAAAAAAAAAAAAAAAAAAAAAAAAAAGGTGCGCTCACAGGGGCATCGTCTGCTGTCTCTAAGAGTGAGCCGGCCTTGGGCACGACGGTGTCTCCAGGACCAAAGTCCCAAATGCCAGAGTATCAGGAATATAGAAACTAAGAAAATGTAGTCCGTCCAGCAGGTAGCCTGATGTTGGACCTCACCGCCTCACAGAGCGGAGGGTGGTATATGTGTGTCTGTGTCCCTGTCCCCAACTCTAACCACCGTGGTCTGCCCTTTTCAGGGGGTGTACAGAATGGGGGGGGCTTTCCTATATAAAGATGATAATTGCATTTTATGCTTCTCTTCCTCTAAATACAATGAAATATTGCTAAGTAGAATTTATTACTACTGCAAGTAGGTGATTTAAAGCCGACGATTTTTCTGTCTACAGAGAGGTCAAATCATTTCCCCAAGGCGAGAAATCCAGTAGTCAGGGAAGTGCCCTTGTCTTCTGCTTCGTGTAGTAACAACACGGTCTTTATTGTTTTTCTCCAAAAGGAGAGGCATAGAAGTTTACTTATTTGTTATTGTTTTATTTTTTATCTTTTATTTATTTATTTTTCTGAGACAGAGTCTCACACTCTTGCCTGGGCTAGAGTGCCCGTGGCGTCAGCCTAGCTCACAGCAACCTCCAACTCCTGGGCTCAAGCGATCCTCCTGCCTCAGCCTCCCGGGTAGCTGGGACTACAGGCATGCGCCACCGAGCCCGGCTAATTTTTTCTATTTTTAGCTGTTTGGCTAATTTCTTTCTATTCATAGTAGAGATGGGGTCTCTCTCTCGCTCAGGCTGGTCTCAAACTCTTGAGCTCAGGCAATCCTCCCGCCTCAGCCTCCCTGAGTGCCAGGATTACAGGCGTGAGCCACCGAGTATGGCCGGCATTGAAGTTTAGTAAAGATTTTGGACCCATGCTCCAGCCTTCCCCTCTGTAAAACAAACAGAGTGCAAAGTCAGGTGGTTTCTAAGGTTCTCTGCCACCTCCAAGAGGATTTCTTATAATGGTCACTAAAGGATTTTTAGACCAGAATAAAGCAGCAAGAGGTTAATCTTCTAGGAAGAGGCGTGGAGGCCCGAGTTCTGGCAAATCCCAGATGGCATCCTGGGCAATTCAGGACATCCTCTGGGTGGCTTGATTTTAAGTGACTCACATGAGTCATACAGAAGAACCCTTTGGTCCCTGGAGCAGCTAATTAAGACACTCCCTGCCTCAAATACTTTTCCATCTGTTCTGCCTTTGTAGGAAAAAATAATGAAGAAATTACATTATGTCACAGGAAGAGTTTTTTTTTTTTTTCCAGTTGACATCCTCACACCAAATTATTATTTAAATATAAATATGGAAAACATGTTGGATTTTTAAGAACTGCATGGGGAAAAATTGAGGCAGCTGCTTTATATCCTTCCTTTTATGACACATTTTCATGAGCCTCTGCCATGCAGAGCTCTCGCTTGTTGTTTTAGGGTTGTCGGTTCCCTGACGATGTTACCTACCAGTCCAACATTCTTCTCACTGTGCCTTCCTTTCTAGTTATTGTTCCAGAATGTGCTGTGCTTCATTCCCGCTGCCATGTCTTCTGCGTTCTTAGAATGTTTTTTCTGTTCTCTTTCACCACTTACAAATGCTGTTTTAAAATCTTTTCTTGCTTTTACAGACTTCACTGATTTATCTTTCTTCCGAACTCTGGAAGCTCTTACAGTCAAGGTCTTCATCTGTCTATCTATCTGTCTATCCATCCATCCATCTATCTACTTATCTATCCATCCATCCAAGCAACCATCCATCCATCCAACCATCTATCCATCCATCCATCCATCCATCCATCCATCCATCCATCCATCCATCCACTTATCCATCCATCCATCCATCCAACCATCTATCCATCCATCCATCCATCCATCCATCCATCCATCCATCCATCCACTTATCCATCCATCTATCCACCTATCCATCCATCCATCCATCCATCCATCCATCCATCCATCCATCCATCCACTTATCCATCCATCCATCCAACCATCTATCCATCCATCCATCCATCCATCCATCCATCCATCCATCCATCCATCCACTTATCCATCCATCCATCCACCTATCCATCCATCCATCCATCCATCCATCCATCCACTTATCCATCCATCCATCCATCCATCCATCCATCCATCCATCCATCCTTCCTTCCATCCATCCATCCATCCATCCATCCATCCATCCATCCATCCACTTATCCATCCATCCAACCATCCATCCACTCTCTCCCTGTCCTCTCCCTCTCGATGTCTATATCTCCCTCCTTCTATCTTCCTGTGTTGCTTATATTTTTTACACTTTCTTCCCAACTTGATTACAAATTCCTTTAGAGAGGGAACCACGTGTAATATTTTTTTTCAAAGCTTCATAGAGGCTGGGTGTGGTGGCTCACGCCTGTAATCCTAGCACTCTGGGAGGCCGAGGCAGGCGGACTGCTCGAGGTCAGGAGTTCGAAACCAGTCTGAGCGAGACCCCATCTCTACCAAAAATAGAAATAAATTAATTGATCAACTAAAAAAATATATACAAAAAATTAGCCAGGCACGGTGGCACATGCCTGTAGTCCCAGCTACTCGGGAGGCTGAGGCAGGAGGATCGCTTGAGCCCAGGAGTCTGAGGTTGCTGTGAGCTAGGCTGACGCCACGGCACTCACTCTAGCCTGGGCAACAAAGCGAGACTCTGTCTCAAAAAAACCACAAAAAAACCTTCATAGAATTTAATCTATAATAGTGCTTAATAAATATTAGCTTACTACATTCCCTTTTTTGGTATACACACACACACACACACACACACACACACACATATATATATATATATCATTTTCTTTCATTGTTTAGATTCAGAAAATTCAATTCCATAAATGATTTTTTTTTTTTTTGAGTTTTTATCTATCTCGAGAGCTGTGGGTAAAAACAAAAAAGAAGCAACAGCAGCAGTCCTGGTTTCTGTTCTCCACATGATTACAATCTGGTAGGGGCATGGGTAAGCAGTTGGTGACTCTTGGGTGGGGCATGGACTTGTACTGAATTGATCCTAGTGGATTGTAGACCACCAGTGCTGTAAGGGAGGGCCATGGAGTGTCAGTGACATCAGGGACTCCCGGGAGAATAATAACTGGGCCGGGACAGAGAAACTAAAACAGTTCCTCGAGACTTTTTTTCAGCCTGTCTCTTGGGCCCACAAACTATGCTTCATATTTTTCATGTACTATTATGGAAAATTCTGGAACATCTATAATCTTAATTTAAGGGATAAGAAAGCACTGTAATAAACACAACATTGTGTTGGGTGCCTTCTAATTTTCGCATTTCAAATTAAATAATATCATTCCTTATAAATAAGAACAAATCAACATGACATCAAAAATAGCCTCAAATGTACCAAGTGGAGAAGATTTTCCGTTATTTTAAAAATAGTGCCAGGCGAGAGCCATCTAACTGAAGGAGCTACATTTTATTTGTAGCACCGTGCGGTCAGACCTAGAAACTTCTGCTTATCCAAGATGTAAACATGATGCGTTCTTCTCCCCTTAGTACGCTTTTATGTGAAAGCGTTAAGAGACAAGGTGATAAGAAAAACTTTCGGAATGTATCAGGAAGTGACTAGGACAGGCAGAATAGATTCCGTTTAACGTCTGTGTATTCAGGGCTTACGGTTTAGAGGTTGATAACCGAGGTTCACAAGTAGTTTTTGAACCAGCAACAAAGACTGACTTATGTGTACTGCACTTTCTTTTTTCTTTTTTTTTTTTTTTTTTGAGACAGAGTCTCACTCTGTTGCCCGGGCTAGAGTGCTGTGACGTCAGCCTAGCTCACAGCAACCTCCAACTCCTGGGCTCAGGCAATCCTCCTGCCTCAGCCTCCCGAGTAGCTGGGACTACAGGCATGCGCCACCACGCCCGGCTAATTTTTTCTATTTTTAGTTGTTTGGCTAATTTCTTTCTATTTTTAGTAGAGACGGAGTCTCGCTCTTGCTCAGGCTGATCTTGAACTCCTGAGCTCAAGCAGTCCTCCCGCCTCGGCCTCCCAGAGTGGTAGGATTACAGGTGGGAGCCACGGCGCCCGGCCTGTAGTGCACTTTGGAGGTTCTATATTTTGTTGGTGATCTAACAATTCCCACTGTGAGAAGCCCTGAGCAGCCAGGTTGCCGCTGGACTCCTTTTAGCAAAGAGGCAGGATTGGACATCAGGGTCTTTTGATGCCACCCCGGATTGGCCACCTGTGTACCCTGGCCAAGTCCCACAGCCGGTGACTTTGGCCTACATTGGGAAAGTGAGAGGATTGGACTCCAGAGGCTCTTTTAATTTCTGTCTTGTCTTTGCAATTCAAACTATACAGCCATTTAAAAAAGATAAAGGTACATCTTTTTTGTTCAGTGGCTGATTGCATTTTCCAAAGGTGGTGGCGTTTTTTTGTTTTGTTTTGTTTTGTTTTGTTTTAAGACAGAGTCTCACTTTGTTGCCCAGGCTAGAGTGAGTGCCGTGGCGTCAGCCTAGCTCACAGCAACCTCAATCTCCTGGGCTCAAGCGATCCTCCTGCCTCAGCCTCCCGAGTAGCTGGGACTACAGGCATGCGCCACCATGCCTGGCTAATTTTTTCTATATATGTTAGTTGGCCAATTAATTTCTTTCTATTTATAGTAGAGACGGGGGTCTCGCTCTTACTCAGGCTGGTTTCGAACTCCTGACCTTGAGCGATCCGCCCGCCTGGGCCTCCCAGAGAGCTAGGATTACAGGCGTGAGCCACCGCGCCCGGCCTGGTGGTGGCGTTTTGTCCCTCCACTGCGCCCATGGAGATGGGGTCTGTACCCTCTGCCTGTGAAACCGAGTGTGCTTTTGTGACTGTTCTGACCATTGGCATAGGGACAGCGGTGGTGCTATGTGATTTTTTTGAGGTTAGGGCATAAAAGGGTGGATGTAACTGCCACCTCGCTGCCGGGAAAGCTACCAGGTGACTGGTAAAGTCTGTAACTCCCAGGTGGCCAGTCTGTCTGACTCCCGGGTGTGGCCCCCGTGCTGCGAGTTGGCCTACACCTGCTCATTTGAAAGAACCACATCGAGAGGGTTTGGGGTCCACATAAGAGGGACAGACACACCAGCCAGCCCCGAGAAAGAGTACGATGAGTGCGGCTGTTTTAAACCACTGAATTTTTAGAATGATTTGTTAAGCAGCATGAGATACCCGGAATGTAGACAGAAAAAAAAAAAAAAAAAAGGACGAACATTAGGTGAAACTAAAGCAATCGGCACAGTATATATTTATGAAGGATATATATACAGAAACTGTTAAATATTGTTTCTGGGAAACAGAACTGAGACTACAGCGTGGGAGGGGAACCATCATACACTTTCCATTCTATATTCAGCGACTTGTTGAAGTTTTTACCATGTGCTTATGTTACTTGATAATTTTTTGAAATTTTAACTAAACTGAAGAATGATAAAACTGAGAAGAGCTGGTATTTTCTGAGTTCACAGGATTTTTTTTTTTTAAAAGCATTGACTTCAATTTATTTTGCAATGCATCTATAGATATCAGAGCCGTGTGCAATGATATTTTAGACTTTTTTCACAAATTCACAAGAGCATGGGACCAGTGAACCGGTTCTTGTCCAGCAGCTCAGATTTGGAGATAAAAGAATATATTTAAAAATGGATAATTTAGGAAGAAAACTTGTTTCCAGAAATAACACAGATCAAAGCAAACACCTCATTGCAATTCATGGTTTTATGCACCTCAGGGTTCTTTCTTTGAAAGATGATGCGATACAAATTTTAACTTTTAAAAAACCCAACAGGTTGTCGAGCTGTTAAGATCATCATCACTACCATCCTCAGCCTAATCCTCATCACCTTGACTGAAATGTATTAAATGTTTTTTTAATGAGATCATTTAGCAGAAGCATTTGGTTAAACTGTAACTGGAATCTCTTTTTAATCCAAATCACTTCTGGCAAGTGAGATAGGTTCTGTCCTAAAGAGACTAGGTTTTCATCAAATAAAGTTGTACAATCCATTTTCTGAATTCAGAAATAGTTTCCTAAATCCAAAGGTTCTATGCCTTAGTTTTGGCTTTGCCTAAGATCTCTGGGTCTCAGATGCGGATGTAATTTTGCTGAGTTATTCTAGCCACCTCCATTGACAGATGAGTAAATATATGAAAAAGGTCACCTCATTAAATGACTTTAAAATAGTGGCTTTCAAACGTGAGCATCCACCAGAATCACTTGGAGGGCTCATTTTTTGTTTTTGTTTTCGTTTTGAGACAGAGTCACACTCTGTCACTTGGGCTAGAGCACCGTGGCATCAGCCTCGCTCACAGCAGCCTCAAATTCCTGGGCTCAAGAGATCCTCTTGCCTCAGCCTCCCAAGTAGCTGGGACTACAGGCCTGCACCACCATGCCCAGCTAATGTTTTCTATCTTTAGTAGAGATGGGGTCTCACTCTTGCTCAGGCTGGTCTCAAACTCCTGACCTCAAGTGATCCTCCCTCCTCGGCCTCCCAGAGTGGTAGGATTACATGGAGGGCTTGCTAGATTACAGATAGCTGGGCCCATCCTCTGAGTCACTGATGAGGGTTTGGGATGGAGTCTGAGAATCTCTAGCAAGTTTCTAGGTGAAGCAGATGCTGCCAGTCCGGGCCCACACTTTGAGAACCGCTGCTTTCAAATAATTCCTTCTTGGACCAAATTGCAGAGTTTTCTTCTCTTTTAGACAAAAATCTTTCAAATATGCTCAGATTTTTTTTTGTTTTTTACTTGATTGTTGCTTAACCACACTCTGTATGTTTATTATCCCTTCCAGATTTCTGAGAAAACCACACATACCCTGGCATTTTCCCTCAGCTGTTCTTATCTGTCTTTAAATTTCTAGAGCCACCAAGATTTGGAAGTTGGGCCACAGCCTGTCACAAGGATGAATAGTCCTGACACCTGTGCACAGAGCTCCTGCCCCTACTCTGTTCTTGCTCCTGCGCCTGCTCTGGTACCTGCTACTCACCCTCGAGTGGGGGTTTGAGCCTCTCTAAGACACGCTTTGTATTTATAGCTGCTTCTCTAAGATGTCGCATAAAATACCTCTTTTGTATGAGATGCATCTTAAGCTTTTGGTGCTTTGCTGTGCAGAGCATGCTTGGACTCAAACGTTTTTGAGTAAATATTTAGTTTAAATGGAAGAGCCCACTGTGGTCACCCTTGTGAAACAGGGTTTGTGATCGCCTTTGGGTATCACAGGAGCAATAGGTCTTGATATCAACAGGTCATAACCTTCTGTTTATTTCAAAAATAATTACAGCCCAGGGCTGTGCATACATTAACACAGCATATGAGGGTTGACATAAACATTGCCCAGGTAACCCACAGTCCCCGTAGGAGGGAGTAGGATCCTCTTAGAGTAAGTCTGTTGTAGTCAACACTTATTGAGCACCTGCTGTATGCCAGAGGCCGGGCTGGTGGGGCGAGCCCAGGAGGATGAGTAGGATGTGTCTGCAGAGAGTGGGCAGGCAGGCTTTGGAGCAATAGGTGCTGTCACTAAGCTCGACTTCCGTCCATCTATGAATGGGAATAAAATGGGAACTTCAGGTATCTGTCCCAAGACAGTAATGGGATAATGTCTTGCCTTAGTCTCTCTGCTTGGGCTTCCATATCCTTTGTGTGGCTTAAACAACAGAAATGTGCTGTCTCACAGCTGTGGAGGCTGGAAGTCCAAGGTCAAGGTTCTGCAGGGTCTGGTTTCTGGCGAGGGCTCCTGTCCTGGTTTACCGATGGCTGCCTTCTCGATGGCCTGCTCACGTGGTCTTTCTAGGTGCGAGCACGTGGAGACAGAGAAAGAGAGAGAGAGCTGTCTTGTGTCTCCTTTGATAAGGGCACTCCTTTGATAATTCCATCATAGGATGCACCTTCATGACCTCATCTCACCCTAATCACCTTCCAAATATCATCACATTAGGGGAAGGCTTAGGGCTTCAACGTGTGAATTTTGGGAGGACGTAGTCAGCCCGTCCCATGCATGCCAATTCCTGGGCCAGTCCCTGGAGTTAGATGATCGCTCTGTTATTCCGGGGCTTTTCTCAGGAATGTTCCTTCCTCCTTTAGCCTTCTGCCGCCAGCTGTCACCAGATGTAGCATGTTGAGAAGGCTGGGAAAAAAAAAAAAACAAAAACCCTGAACAGTTTTTTTTTTTTTTTTTTTTTTTTTTTTTTTTTTTTTTCTTTAGGATAAAGCTGTGGAAAGTATCCCTGAACAGTTTTAACAGGCTTTTATTTTTATTTATTTATTTTTTTTTTGAGACAGAGTCTCACTTTGTTGTCCAGGCTAGAGTGAGTGCCGTGGCGTCAGCCTGGCTCACAGCAACCTCAAACTCCTGGGCTCAGCGATCATCCTGCCTCAGCCTCCCGAGTAGCTGGGACTACAGGCATGCGCCACCATGCCCGGCTAATTTTTTGTATATATATTTTTAGTTGGTCAATTAATTTCTATTTTTGGTAGAGACGGGGTCTCGCTCAGGCTGGTTTCGAACTCCTGACCTTGAGCGATCTGCCCACCTCGGCCTCCCAAAGTGCTAGGATTACAGGCGTGAGCCACCGCGCCCGGCCTAACAGGCTTTTAAATTCACACCCTCTAGCTACTGCCCTGAACAGAGATTTGGGGATAAATTTCATGAGCACGGACTTAGGCTTCCCGTCTTCTGGGAGCTGATTCCCCCAGTACCCTGCTGGGTTTAGTACCGATTCGTGTCTCACGCTAAGGTGGCCAAAAGCCAGGTGAGGAATCCCTCGTGCATTGTTTCTCTAAGCTGACATTGAGACTGATTTGAACATACCAGAATTTCTCTAGGCGTGTTCTGATGTTTTGATCCATTCAGAGGTCCTGTGAATGTGCTCTAAAAGTGATTAACTTTTGTTAAAAGAATGATATCTGTCACCCAACTTACTTCTGAAATTCCAGTGATGGATTGAATTGCTTGAGCCACGTGTATCTTCCGTTTACTTGGAAACCGTCACTGCGTTAGAGGTTTGCTCGCGTGTTGTGAATTGGGCATTTCCCGAGCGAAGGGAGTCAGTGGGAATTCAGGGCGACTCGCTTGAAAGGAGAAGGGAATGGCAGGCCACAGGCTCCCAAGTTGAGGATTATGTCCCTCGTAGGGGAGAAGACCCTCACCTACCCCAAAACGTTCGAATCGTGCTTGCGTGCACCACGGAGAATACCGCGTGTTTTCGTCCCTGCAGAAAACCAAGCCGCTGCTGACGGAGTTCGCGGTGAAGTCCACCGTCATTTCGCGGTATGCCTTCACCACGGTTTCCTGCAGGATGCTCAACCGAGCCTCGGGGGAGCAGCAAGTCGAGTTCCAGATGCAAATCCCGGCGGCCGCTTTCATCACCAACTTCACGATGTAGGTGACGCCTGGGTGGGGGAGGAAGACTGCCACGCGGGGCCCTCGGGGCGAGCCTGGGCTGGTGGCAGGGCCGCGGGCTTTCGGCTGTGAGAGTTTGCGTGGTGGTAGATGGTGTGTGGGCGAGAAGGCTGACTCCTTTGTTCCTTCCTCTCTTCCTCCCTCCTTCCTGTCCTTCCTTCCTTCCTTTCTTCATTCCTCCTGTCCATTCTCTCTTCTTTCCTCCATCCTTTCCTCTTTTTTTTTTCTCTTTATTTTTTTATTTTATTTTATTTTATTTTATTTTTTTTTTTATTTTTTTTTTTTATTTATAGTAGAGACGGGGTCTCGCTCTTGCTCAGGCTGGTTTTGAACTCCTGACCTTGAGCAATCCGCCCGCCTCGGCCTCCCAAGAGCTAGGATTACAGGCGTGAGCCACAGCGCCCGGCCCATCCTTTCCTCTTTCTTATCTTCCCTCCTTCCCACCAGCAAACGAGTGTCCATTATAGGTCAGCTACCCTTCAAGGGGATTGATATGCTGCTTTTTTTTTTTTTTTTTTTTGAGACAGAGTCTTGCTCTGTTGCCCAGGCTAGAGTGCCATGGCATCAGCCTAACTCACAGCAACCTGAAACTCCTGGGCTCAAGCGATCCTCCTGCCTCAGTCTCCCGAGTAGCTGGGAGTACAGGCATGCGCCACCATGCCTGGCTAATTTCTTCTATAGATTTTCAGCTGTCTAAGTAATTTCTTTCTATTTTTAGTAGAGACAGGGTCTCGCTCTTGCTCAGGCTGGTCTTGAACTCCTGAACTCAAATGATCCACCCGCTTCCGCCTCCCAGAGTGCTAGTGATAAACTTCTATGAAAAAGACAATGTTTGCTGGGCGCAGTGGCTCACACCTGTAATTTCAACACGTTGGGAGGCCAAGGCAGGAGGATCTCCTGAGGCCAGGAGTCCAAGACCTGCCTGAGCAACATCTGAGACCCCATCTCTACAAAAAAATTTTTAAAAATTTAGCTGGGGGTGGTGGTATGCACCTTTAGTCCCAGCTACTCGGGAGGCTGAGGCAGGAGGATTGCTTGGGCCCAGGAGGTTGAGGCTGCAGTGAGCTAGGCTGATGTCACTGCACTCTAGCCTGGGCGACAGAGTGAGACTCTGTTTCGGGGGGCAAAAAGGGGACAATGTCACTCTGCTGCAGAAATTCCAGTGGGGAGAAATGGTCAATAAATTAAGCAAGCAAAATAGTAAATAGAATAATTTCAGACAATTGTGTCATAAAGGTGACAAGTCAGACTGAGAGGGGCTTTGTCAGGTGGCGCAATCAGGAAGGTTGAGTTGAGACTGGAGCCACGAGGCAACATGAGACCTCTGACATACTGCATGGGATGTCTTTCCTCCTCTTCTGATCCAAGATGTAAAGATTCCCAAAACAGGCCGGGCGCGGTGGCTCACGCCTGTAATCCTAGCACTCTGGGAGGCCGAGGTGGGCGGATTGCTCGAGGTCAGGAGTTCGAAACCAGCCTGAGAGAGAGCGAGACCCCGTCTCTACTATAAATAGAAAGAAATTAATTGACCAACTAAAAATATATAAACAAAAAATTAGCCGGGCGTGGTGGCACATGCCTGTAGTCCCAGCTACTCGGGAGGCTGAGGCAGGAGGATCGCTTGAGCCCAGGAGTTGGAGGTTGCTGTGAGCTAGGCTGACACCACGGCACTCACTCTAGCCTGGGCAACAGAGTGAGACTCTGTCTCAGAAAAAAAAAAAAAAGATACGCAAAACAAGGTAGGTGTTGAGTTTAGGTTTTGGTCTGTGCAATGTTCAAGATGGTGAACCCTCGTGGAAGTTCGAACCTATCTTGTGATTTTCTCCAGCAGAATGACAGAGGCACCGAGGGTTGGGTCCTACCATTTGGACCTGCTGAAAATGGCCCTGGGACGAAATGAATGAGTCAAGGGTAGTGCCCTCGTCCGGAATGTGCTCTTTCTGCATACCCAAGAGGCAAATAAAAATATTTTCTCGGGTTGCCATGGTTATAAGATCCGCATCTGAGTTTGTGTTGGAACTGCTCGCTGGTAACCCAGCTCGGTCTCTTGTGTTTCAGGCTTATTGGAGACAAGGTCTATCAGGGCGAAATTACAGAGAGAGAGAAGAAGAATGGCAACAGGGTGAAAGAGAAAAGGAATAAAACTGCAGAAGATAATGGGTAAGTATTGTTTGATTAAGGAATTAAAAGTCCACTTGAGCAAGGTGGTGCATGTTGGCCATCCCTCTGCCTCCTCATCTTGGTCTCTTCTCTACCTCCAATTATTTTTCTCTTTTTCTTTCTTTCTCCTTCCTTCCTTTCTCCCTTCCTCCCTCCCTCCCTTTTCTTCTTCTTTCTTTTCTTTTCTTTCTTTTTTTTTTTTTGATAGGGTCTCACTCTGTCTCCCTGGGTAGAGTGCAATGGCGTCATCACAGCTCACAGCAACCTCCGACTCCTGGGCTCAAGTGATCCTCCTGCCTCAGCCTCCCGAGTAGCTGGGACTACAGGGGTACACCATCACACCTGAGCTTATTTCTCAATAAAAAATAAGACATTATCTGTTGTCTCTCTGCTGTGGAGAAAGAGGATTTAGCAAATGTACAATACTCTTATTTTCCCTCTGCATTCCAAATGTTCGTATCATTATTTTATTTTTTCTTCCATCCGTTAATCAGTGTTGAGGCCATCTTGAGTGGTCTTTACTGTCTGAGATGATAATATTGCCTCTCTTAACCTTCACTCTGCCTCTCCTGTCCCATTTCCTATGCCTGTCTTTTGTTACCTTATCATTTATTTGATATTATCAGAGTTATTAACTTTTAAATTCTGATCTGCAACAATACTCGTATTCTCTATTTTGTCTCTAAACTGAATCTAAGCATCGAAAACCAATCAATAGCATTTGCTTTTTAAGGGCTATATAAATAACAGTAACTGCAGAGCTATGCAGTGCACGAAGATTGCATTTCCCTCGCTATTAGCCTGACATGAGGCCTCCATAACCTTTGCAGAAAAGTGATCTTTGAATCTGGATAAAATGATGGGAACCTGTATGCCTGGTTAATAAAAGGACATAGCTTTGAGAAAGCTAGTTCTCTAAAATCTTAAACTGTCGGAAACTTTGCTGTTGGAAATCCTATTAGTGAGCATGGGACATCTCACTCTTGTCTGGAAGGCCTGAGCCAAAGGTTCACTTTGCTGCAGAAAAGCAACTTGGGTCCAGAGCTTCAGATAAGGGGGTTTCAGGCACAGAATTCCACATTTATCTTAATGTCGTAGTTACTAAGGACTCATAACCTTGAGTCTGTTTCTCAGTCCAGCTGATACCAACAGCTTTAAACACAGCCATGCATTGCTTTGAGCCTGTCGAAATCACTGTTTCCTTTAACTTTTACCTCCACTCCACTCTTCTCCCAATCCTACAATAACCCTGTCTCTTCCTTTGTTTGGTGAGATGCCTCATGGTCCGTCTGGTATGTGGTCTCCCTGCTGTAGCCAGTTATTAAAAACTAACTTTGTTGGACTACAGGTGTGTCCCAAGCAGTCTTTATCACAATTATTCAGAATCATGCCATAGTTTAGTTTAGTTAGATCATGCCTTCTAAGTTTCTGTTTTTCTTGGAGTCTCCCATTACCTTTCTTCTTTCTCATGAGATAAAATTTAATTTTTTCGCTATTAACATTTAGCAAGACACATAACTCATTTGAAATGATGACAAGACAAACAGTTATGACCAAGTTTCTGTAAGCAATGACAATCTGTATCACGCCTGATATTGTAAGACATCACTTGTTGGGAAGACATTTGGATTTTAGAGCTGTTAAAACATAGTGTTAAAACATAAATACCTCCAGATCCATGGAATACCATCATTGCTTTGCAGCTTTGTTGCAAAACTTTTACCCGGGGGGTTTCTTTTCATTTTCTTCTGGGTTGCTTTTGTTATTTCTATATTCCGCATTTTCCTCTTCCTTGGTTTTCACCTTTACTTGGCTGAAGTGTTTACTGAAGTAACTTTCTCAGAATGGATGCATGGGAGGTAAACATTCTGAGACCTTGATTAATATTTTGGTTGTCTGCATGAAATGTAAAGTCAAAATAATACTCCTTCTGAACTCTGACCTTGAGGCATTGCTCCGATGTCTTATAACATCCAGTCTCACTGATGATGCATCTCATGTGGTCTAATATTCCTTTTACATGTTTTCTCTATTGGATGTTCTGAAGTTTTTCATTCCTTCTGCCCAGTGATCAATAAAGCTTTTCCATCTCAATACTTGTTTTCTCTGGGAAAGAGGAGTGTAGGAAGCCCATCGTCTTAGTCATTCATTCATATATGGACTTGGTTCTTTGTCACTTACACCTGGTGGTGTCCTGCTGGATACAGAGTAGGCCGTTGGCTCTCTCCTTTGCTGCAGTTCCTTCTTGCATTGGCTTGCATTGGCTTGCAGTTGGCTCTCTTCTTTGCTGCAGTTCCTTCCTGCATGTTCTGAGCTGTAGAGTTCTTGCTCTACCGAATCCCCCAAGTTTTCTGGAAACCTTTGGGATTGTCTTACCCCGCTGACAGTCACTCCTCATGCTTATTCTTTTGGTGAATACGGTGAAAGCGTTCAGAATAGTTTGCCTTTTTATAAAGCCTTGCAGTCATTTATTCCTTATGTTTCCTGCTAAACACACCCACCAAGCTTCACCAGGTGCACAGACCTAACGTACCAGCTGTTTGAAAGTTACGCAAAGTGTCGGCATTCATTCGGCCACCCCTGTAGAGGGGAGAAGAAGGCAGTTCACACCCTGACTGCAAAGCCCTGTCGTCTAGCGGTTCAGGGCCTTAAAAGTGTCCCCTCTTTGGATTGTCCCCTTCGGCCTGTCCCGGGGGAGAGGTGGAGAGGTCAGTTGTCTTTGAAGTCTTTCCGATTCAGTGTTCTCTGACCCTTGGCGACCTTCCTCTAGTGCGGGTCTTTGCTCCTTCCAGGACTGATTTTTACGTGTCCTTTCCCAGGACTCCCCGCCGTGCACACCGGGTCTCCCTGGAACCCAGCGGAGAGGGTGTGGCCGGGGCCCCCCCGGGAGGGACGGAGGGAAGGCACCTGGCTCTGTCCTGCTCTGAGCCCTCCTCCCTGAGGCCCCTTTGTTCCTCCTGCCAGGGAGAAGGGCACGGAGGTGTTCAGGGCCTCTTTGGCGATTCCCAGCAAGGACAAAGCCGCCTTCTTCCTGAGTTACGAAGAGCTCCTGCAGCGGCGCCTGGGGAAGTACGAGCACGTGGTGAGCGTGCGGCCGCAGCAGCTGGCCGGGAGGCTGTCGGTGGAGGTGAACATCCTGGAGCCCTCGGGCATCGCGGCGCTGCAGGTGCTGCCCCTGCACAACCGCCGGCAGAAGGGCGGCGGGCGAGCGGAAGGTGAGTGCGGTGCCAGTTCCCCGGAGCAGCGGCCGCAAGCACACAGGGCCAGGCCCTGGCTCCAGGGACACCTGTAGGGGGCGCCCACCCGCGACGGAGGCTTGGACCTGGGAAGGTAGCAACCCAGCAACGACAGGCCTTGCACTTTATTTTAATTATTATTTTTGTTTTGCTTTTGTTTGTTTGTTTCTTGAGACAGAGTCTCGCTCTGTTGCCCGGGCTAGAGTGCTGTGGTGTCAGCCTAGCTCACAGCAACCTCAAACTCCTGGGCTCAAGCGATCCTCCTGCCTCAGCCTCCCGAGTAGCTGGGACTACAGGCATGCACCACCATGCCCGGATACTTTTTTCTATATATATTATAGAAAATAATGGCCAATTAATTTCTTTCTATTTTTAGTAGAGAGGGGCGTCTCGCTCTTGCTCAGGCTGGTTTTGAACTCCTGACCTTGAACGATCCTCCCGCCTCGGCTTCCCAGAGTGCTAGGATGACAGGCGTGTAATCCCATCGCTCCCAGCCTTAATTATTATTTTTCTAAAGCACCAGGCTCTAATAGGTTTTAAGGTGTTTAAATTATTGGCATAGTTATACCACATTTAGGGGATCTATCTAAAATATTGGATATGTTATATGTACGAACCTCTTTGATAATATTTATAGTAGCAAAGACAGTCCATCAGCCTAAATAGCCAACGATAAAGGGGAAAGTAGTAAATTACGATTATAAGACAATTCAGCATGTGACAGGGAGAAAAAGATGAAATCGTACATATGCTATGATATTAAGTATGTCCACTTTGTTAAATATGAAGTGAAAGAAAACTAGAAAGTGATAAAAATAATCATTTTATATTAGGGGTGTGGACTATGGGGCCATGTTCTAAAACTCTGTTTTTAAACATCCAGTGATATGCTATATATATTCTTTCTAAAGCACAGTTGAGTTAATGGCCTTGTGTGAGAGAAGTTGTCACCCTCACAGACTGTTTCCTGGCTCTTTGGGAGAGGCAGGTCGCTTATTGTGCGTTGACTCCCAACACTGAGCTTGTCATTCTCCATCAAGATCTAATGGAAAAAGCAAACGTGTCTTCAGGGTCTCTGGCATTTAGCAATGGCGTGAGATTACAAGACGCCGTTCTTATGTCTTGTAGGTGGCAGTCATATGGTTAATGGGTTGTGGTTCGGTTATTAACGATATAACCTTGAAAAAAATCACTGCAAGCCTATAAGACTCAGCCTCCTTATCTGGAAAACAGGGATAATAACTACCTCCTAGGGTTATTGTAAGAGTTGAATAATTGTTATCATCATTATTACTATGCTTTTAGAGTTGGGGGTCTCATTCTGTCACCCAGGTAGGAGCGCAATGGCGCAATCATAACTCACTGCAGCCTTGAACTCCTGGGCTCAAGCAATCCTCCTGCCTCAGCTTCCTGAGTAGCTGGGACTACAGGCATCCACCATGCCTGGCTAATGTTTTCTATATATATATTTTTAGTTGTCCAATTAATTTCTTTCTATTTATAGTAGAGACGGGGTCTTGCTCTTGCTCAGGCTGGTTTTGAACTCTGGACCTTGAGCGATCCTCTTGCCTCGGCCTCCCAGAGTGCTAGGATTTTCAGGCGTGAGCCACCTCGCCCGGCCTGGATAATTAAAAAACAAACAAACAAACAAAATTTTCATAGTAACAGGGTCTTGCTATGTTGCCCCAGCTGGTCTCAAACTCCTGGCCTCAAGCAATTCTCCTGCCTGGACCTCCCAAAGTGCTGGGATTAAAGGCATGAGCCACCACCTGCTATCATTGTCATCACCTTAAATATATATATATATTTATATATATTATATAAAAATATATATTATATTATATAATATATAAATATATATTATAATTATTTATATAATATATATTTATATAATATTTATATATATTATATTATATATAATATAAAATTATCTTATATATTATAATATATAATTATATATTAATATAATTATATATAGTACATAAATATATCATATAAATAATATATAATATATTATATAATATATATATTTTTAAAGCAGATCTCGTTTCCCTGATACGCGCATAAGTACCTTTGAAGGTGGGTCTGTGCCTGATTTACCTTGTCCACTTGGTATCTAACACGGAGCCTTTCCAACAGCCCATGGCCAGTGGAGTGTCTTCAGATCTGAGAAGAAAAGAAAACACACACACACACACACACACACACACACACACACACACACAAATAACAAAGAATGCTTTAAAATTGCGTTCTCTCTCTAATCGTAATTTAGCGGGAAATTTTCCTGTGTGCAACTGTAGGGACATCTTCTCTCTCGGGAGGAAGGAGGCAGAGCACCTGTGTCGCGTGTCTGGGGAGACCACAGCGTTCAGCACGTGTGGCCGGAGGGGACACTGAGGCTGGTCACGCGCTGTAACGAAACGTGCATCCTCCCTGCTTTGCAGAGGCCCTGGGACCCTTCAGAGGCCTGTACGTGTGTGTGTGTGTGTGTGTGTGTGTGTGTGTGTGTGTGTGTGTGTGTGTTAGTTTTGGAGGGCGTATGAATTGCAGTTGTTAGCCAAAAAGTTGCTTGCTGTTTGTATTCAGGGCCCGCTAGCATTTCGGAGGAATCTGTCCAGACCTCGGACAGATCTTGGGATCTGTTTATTTTCAAGAAAATTGTTTTCCTGGCTCCGCATACCAAAGCCGGCGCTTCGCTGTCCGGAACGTGGAGATTTCCCAAGCAGCTGCCCCAGAGGCAGGTGCCGCGGGCCGGGTCCCTCCCTGCCGGCCCGGTTCCCGTGGTGCAGAGCCCAGCTCTGGTTGTGGTGGTTCCGGCCGCGGGCTCACCCAGCCGCGCAAAGCACGGGGCGTTGTGGTTTTGTCTGCACACCGCCGCGTGTCTCCAGAAGAAATCTAGGGCGGAGATCAAACTAGAATTGGGCTTGCTCCAGAACATGAGCTGGCCCTGCGTGGACGTGGCCCAAGCCAGTACATTCCTCGCACAGATCTGGCTGTGGTTAAGAAATCAGAGTTCTGGAATTTGTGTAAGCAAACCTCAGACCACTCGAGACCCATTTGCATCCTTTGAGATAACAACTCTAGATAAGGGTTGCTTCTGTGTGCTGGATACTACCGTGTTTCCCCGAAAATAAGACCTCCCCAGGAAATAAGCCCTAGCAGGATTGCTAAGCATGTGCGCAATAGAAGCCCCACCCCGAAAATAAGCCCTAGTGACGGGCGTGGCTGCGCAGCGCGTCTGCACAACCCATGCATGTCGTCTCGGAGCGGGAAAGAAGACGAGCAGCCCTTCTCATCTGCCCCGTGAGAGCTCTGTTGCTCGACAGGAGAGATTGGGGCCGATGGTTCTAAAGGAAATAGAGTTGCAAGACATTCAGGATGGAATTCAGGGTTTGGAGAGTTACAATGTTCCAGAAGAAGACGATTTAACTATATTTGAATAAATAGATTGTTGTAATGTACTTAAAAAAACAATAACACATCTCCTGAAAATAAGCGCTAGGGTGTCTTCTTGAGGAAAAATAAATATAAGACCCTGTCTTACTTTTAACGAAGCACTTTGCATGTAGAATGATCTCATCCAATCTTTATAACAGCTCTTGCAGGTCATGTATTTTTTTTTTTTTTTTTTGAGACAGAGTCTCACTTGTTGCCCAGGCTAGAGTGAGTGCCGTGGCGTCAGCCTTGCTCACAGCAACCTCAAACTCCTGGGCTCAAGTGATCCTCCTTCCTCAGCCTCCCGAGTAGCTGGGAGGGACTACAGGTGCATGCCATCATGCCTGGCTAATTTTTTTGTTGTTTCTTGTAGAGACGGGGTCTCACTCTTGCTCAGGCTGGTCTCAAACTCTTGATCTCAAGTGATCCTCCCATCTTGGCCTCCCAGAGCACTAGGATTACAGGCGTGAGCCACCGTGCCCGGCCCCTTGGTACCTTACTTCTTTTATTCCCCTGTAGGCATTACATCAGGGACTCTCAAACCTGGTGATGCTCTGTAGTGACCTGAGCGATTTAGAAAGGGTTCCAGACACCCCAGTCTTAGCCCAGAAAGCGAATTAGAATTTTCTTTGTGTGTGGGGTGGGGAATAGGGAGCTATACTTTTGAGTGTGATATCCTATAAATTTATATTAAAAACTTAAAAATGCACGAGTGCTTTTAAAAATTTTAAATTATTTGTAAAGTTAAAGAATAATGCTGACTAATTTTCCTACCACTAACCAGGTATAGTTATATGACTTTCATGGTTTACCCTTTATATTCCTTGTTTTTTTGTCTGGTTTTTTTTTTTGTTTGTTTGTTTTTTTAACTTTTTGTAGAGATACGGTCTCCCTATTGATTGCCCAGGCTGGTCTTGAACCCCTGGCCTCAAGCAATCCTCCTGCCTCGGCCTCCCAGAGTGCTGGGATTACCAGCATGCACCACCATGCTCAGCTGTTCCTCGCTTTAAAAAAAAGTTTTATTGAGGTTTAATTTACATACCATATACTTTACCCATTTTAAGTGTACAATTTGATGACTTTTAGTACATTGTAGAGTTGTGCAACCATCATCACAATCCAATATTAGCACATTTGTGTCACCTCGGAGAGATCCTTGTACCCAGTCATTCCCTGATCCCACCCCCAAGCTCCAAGCAAGCACTCATTTGCACTTTGTCCCTATAGATTTCGGACAGCTGTGTTTCTTAAAACACCTTAGGTGATTCCGATGCTTAGTACAGGTGGGGGACCATCACTTTGGACTTTCTGGTGGAATTTAGGGACATCGCTATGTCAGGATCTTGATCTACAGAAGCAAACGAGATTGCCCCTTCATTTCATGGGGCCTTCAGAACACTCTGACTTTGGATCCTTATTAAAATGTGTATTATTCCTCTTTTCCGCCATGTTTTTACTATCGGATCCAGGCCCACGTAGAATAACCCACCCGGGTGGTAGAAATAACCGCTTCCCATATCCAGCTTCTGCTCATGGACATGGAAACCAGAGGAGGAGAAGCACCAACAGGCCGTCCCTACCGGGCAGTCTCTGTGATGCAACCTCGAGTGCTTTAAATTCCGTGTCCCGTCTGCTCTTGGAGCAGGCAACGTGATCGATCATTCAGGACATTTTTAGTGTCAAAAAAGGGCCTCTCCGATTAACGTGGTTCCACCGTGGCTTCTTGGACTTGTGGGATCGCCCCTTCCCCAGCCCCCGAGTGTCAGCCTTCGTCCTTGCTGTTGGACACAGCTCCATCGCCAAGCTTGGTGGTTCCCATACTTTACTGCACATTATAATCCCCCAGGGAGCTTTTGTGACTCTGTTGCTCAAGTCTCCCCCATGCCAATGAAATCAAAATAGCTGCAGATGGAAACCAGTGCTTGGTATTTTTTTTAAAAAGATCCTCGTGTGATTCCAACGTGCAGCGAAGCTTGGGGTCTACACTGTGACTTCTTGTTTTCTAGCATAATTTGGCTTTCGTTCCTCCCCCTTTCTTCCCTAAAATTTTTTTTCTTGGTCTGCTGACTCTGTTTCCAAGTCCCCCAGCAGGGGTTTCTGGGTAATCGCAATTCCTCATCTCTGTCAAAACTGAGGGACTCATATGACCTCACCCCAACCTAACATTGAAAGGAAACTTTAGTTCCAAGAACAAGGAGACCTTTGTAACTATTTTCACGTTCTCCCGCCGTCTGGTTCATCATTGGCAAGTGCCTCACACTCAAGAACACAGAAGAATGAGTATCCCTTTACTAAAAAGACAACCTACAGAATGGGAGGGAAAATTTGCACCTCATGTATCTTGTAGGAGTCTAGCGTCCAGAATCTACAAAGAATTCTCACAACTCAACCAGAAAAGGATAAACGGCCCAATTAAAACATGGGCAAAGGACTTGAATAGACGTTCTTCCAAAGAAGATATACGAGTGGCCAACAAGTATAAGATACCTAACACCATGAGTCATTAGGAAAATGCAGATAAAAACCACATTGAGATACTACTTGAAGTGGTCCAGCTGCCGTGGGAAACATTTGGAGGGTCTTCACAAAGTTCAACCATTTGATCCAGCGATTCCTCTCTAGGTATATACCCAAAATGATTGAAAACAGGTCCTCAAATACTTGCATAAGAATGTTCACAGTAGCTGTATTCACAATAGCCAAAAGGTGGAAAAAACCCAAATGCCCAGCAGCAGGTAAAGGGATAAACAAAATGTAGTATGTGCATGCGCACAATGGACTATTTTCCGGGCATAGAAAGGAATAAAGTGCTGATAACATGCTACGGGGAGCGTTGTGAATCTACTAAATGCCACTGCTCTGCCCACCTTAAAATGGTACACTTTATGTTCTGTGACTTTCACCTTGATTTAAAAAAGAAAAAATTACATTGTAGGTTGCTAGAATCCACCTCCCTCCTCATGCCCCGGAAGCGAGTTCGGTGCGTTCTCCAGTAGTTTTCTGGGAGTCCTTTACGTGTCTATCGAGGCAAATGATAGGAGTGGGTGGAACTCAACTCTCGGCTTGCTTTTTAAATCGTATCACCCCTATGGAAGCTTCCTGTGAAATTTTGATTTTCAGATAATCAGAAGAACTAAGGAAGCTTAATCGGAAAGAAGAGAACCACTCGCAACACAGCTTTGTGGGCTTTCCTACTGAAGAGGGAGGGCTTGAGGCTGCACCTGTCTTTGAGAACTGGTTGGTGACCAGCCACATGTGCTGAGAATTCAAGTCCCCTTGGCCTCCAGATGTTTCCCCTAGCACAGTGTCTTGTATTTCAGTAGATGCCCAGTAAGGAATTGAATCTGTTTTTAAAGTTTTGTTATGTTTTTCTTTGATCTGTTTACATCATGACTCTGTCTTTGCTGAGCAGACTCTCGCAGGGTTGTACCCTTGGGCCCCTGATGTGGTGCCTGGCGTAGAATGGGTGTGAAATAAATATTGGTTCTTTGAACTAAGGAACAGGTAACCGCTGGTTATGATAGCGCTATTACGTTTTCAGCGCTCTCCCGGCTTGCGCTGGTGAATTTTGCCAGATCTTGAGTCCAGCTCTTATGTTTCTATGAAGGAGGGATTAGAAGACAGAATTAATAATTCACTTTGGTTCCAGAAAGACTTTGGTTGCAAAAAAATCTAGCTCTAGATCAATCCGCCTTTGCTAGGGTTTCTAGATAAAATGTAGGATGCCCACCAGTTTCGTTGGAATTTCACATAAACAATATGTGCCGTGCAATATTTGGGACATACTTATACTAAAAAAAAAATTCATTGTTTATCTGAAATGCAGGTGTAACTGGGTATCCTGTATTTTGACTTGCTATGTCTGGCAACCCCACCCTACTAAAGGGCTGCCTTGTGACGGATTGGTCAAGCCCCGATTTCCATGTTCTTGCCCTGGATCTGGCGTCCACTGAGCAGCTGGCTGGCAGGGCACGCCCCTGTTTGGCCTCTATGAAATCTCTGCGTATTTGCCAGGAAATAATCTGATTGTTCTGAGGGCTTGTTTCCAGCATTGCTCAGCGCAGAAATCACTCAGGTATGAATCATTTGACCCCGTAGTGGGTTTTGTTTTGCTGTTTTAGCGCCAGTACGAAAACCCCCGCGTTACCTTGTTTGTTCCGACACCAGCTGTCGTTCGGTCAGCCCTTGAGAGTGGAGCGAGGTTTGGAGCTTGTCTTCGTTAGCCCGGTCCCCAGAGCAGCCCGCTCTTCCCTGGGACATGTCACTGTGTTTCTCCCTTTTGCTCCTGTCCTGGTTTTCTGTGTGACGCAGGTGTTGTCACCCTGCGTGTACAACACGGTCCACCAAACCTGTGGCTGGACCCAGGGGCGGGTCCAGGTACGTGACAACAGGTCACCCACCCGGACACCTTCAGGGTTCAGCAAGCCTGTTGGGAGCTCCCACCCACCGTGCTACCCGCGCTGTGCCAGGTGCCTGGGATCTGAAGATACTAATATCTAAGACATTGCCACCACCCTTGCAGAACTTCGAGTCGGCAGTGCAAAATTAGTTTTAACTTTAAATCGTGGTGCAAAGCACGTGACATAAAACCGACCGTCTTAACCATTTGTAAGTGTTCAGTTCAGTCGTGTTAGGTATATGCGTGTCGTTGTGCGGCCAAGTCAGGCTCTCTCTGAAGGGGAAACTCGCAGGCAGTGTGCGCTGGGAAGCCCTTTAGTGGAAGCACCAGGTGCCGGCTGTTTTTCTCTGCAGCAGCCAAAGCCAAGCAGCGCAGGAAGCGCAGCCCGGGAATCCCTCTGTCCATCTGCCCACAGGGTGCAGCCTCCAGCCGGCGTCCTTGAGCGCGGTTCTTTGCGTCCAAATCTTGTCACCTTTGCTCACTGTCCAGAGCAGGTGGCTTCCTTTGTTCCCCACGCGGTTGTCTAGGAGGAGAATGTTTATTTGGGACTGACATTCGTGTTCCAGGACAAAGCTAAGCACACATGTTTTGTTCCCTTCAACCTTTGTGCGCTATATTTAAAGCGCTTTGTCATTGCAAAGTAGAATCAAACGGGGGACTATTTAATAGCACTTAGAAGCATGGTTCTTAACTCTCTTTTGACTCCTTGGGGTATGTGGTGAAGGCTACGAACCCTTCCTCAAGAAAAAAATATACATATATGTGTCCCTAACATGTGAGACTCTGCATGTCATTTCAGGGGGCTTTGGACAGATACTGACTCCATTCTACTTTATAAAGATTGCTCTTTATAGAAATATATTGCTATATTACATATGTAATATATATAGTCTTTTTGTTTTTTGAGACAGAGTTTTGCTCTGTTGCCCCAGCTAGAGTACCATGGTGTCAGCCTAGCTCACAGCAACCTCAAACTCCTGGGCTCAAACGATCCTCCTGCCTCAGCCTCCCGAGTAGCTGGGACTATAGGCATGTGCCACCATGCCTGGATAATTATCTATCTATCTATCTATCTATCTATTTTAGTTGTCCACCTAATTTCTTTCTATTTTTTTTTTAGTAGAGACGGGGGTCTCGCTCTTGCTCAGGCTGGTCTCAAACGCCTGAGCTCAAACTATCCTCCTGCCTCGGCCTCCCAGAGTGCTGGGATTACAGGCGTGAGCCACCAGGCCCGGCCTGTAATATGTATATTCAACTCCCTGTTATGAATGTTCACTATTCTGTGTCTGTCTTTTCCAAACACTTATTTGTTTTTTTTTTTTTTTTGAGACAGAGTCTCGCTTTGTTGTCCAGGCTAGAGTGAGTGCCGTGGCGTCAGCCTAGCTCACAGCAACCTCAAACTCCTGGGCTCAAGCGATCCTCCTGCCTCAGCCTCCTGAGTAGCTGGGACTACAGGCACGAGCCACCATGCCCGGCTAATTTTTTATATATATATCAGTTGGCCAATTAATTTCTTTCTATTTATAGTAGAGACAGGGTCTCGCTCTTGCTCAGGCTGGTTTTGAACTCCTGACCTTGAGCAATCCGCCCGCCTCGGCCTCCCAAGAGCTAGGATTACAGGCGTGAGCCACAGCGCCCGGCCTGTTTTTTTTAAATCAAGCTTTCAGGAGTATAGAGAAAACCATTACGACACAACGTAAAACTCTAGGTTATCAAAGAATATTTTTTCTCTGTAAGTTGCCTTTCATGATAGACAAAGGGTACAAGAAGCTGAAGCTGAGTGGGGAAGAGGGTGGGAATAGCATGCATTGAGCACCTACTGTGTGCTGGGCACCTCGCGTATGTGATACCGCTCAATCCCGACCGTGACTCCGTGATTGTGGCATTGGCCCTCGTTAACAGGCCTGGAAGTGGGGCTCAGGAGGATTAAGTGGGTCACTTGGGTTCTGTCCGGCTCTGGAGCCCACTGTCACTGGTGTCCTGTGACTTCCAAGGAGGACACCGCTTCTCGCTCCAAAGCGTGGGGCTGTGGGAGGGACGAGAGCCTCCCGGGCGCCCTGCGAGACAGAGCGCAGTCGGTGGGTGGCGGAGCGGTGGGTGCATTTTCCGGAAGGTGCACGCACGAGACGGGGCGTCTTGCGTGGGACCACCAGTGCTCCCGGGGAGGGGGGGGGAGGGAATGGCATTAGGGGACTCGGTCTCCCCCAAACCACAGCAGCCACCGCCGTTCGCTGCCACTCCCAGCCAAGTGGGCGAGAATGAAGGGAAACAAAAAGGAGGAAGAGATACGTGCTTCTCATTAGGAAAGTAGGTCAGATTCTTCCTTTTTTTTTTTGGTCCACTCCCAACCTCTCTCCTTGCGCTTTTCAGAACAGCCTGTGACTCCGAGGCCCCGGCTGGGGACGTTCACTGTGCCACGGCGCCCGGCAGGACAAGCCCGGACCCCCAGCCGGGAGAAACGAAATCGTTACCATTCTGCTTTGGGGGCTGGGTCCGTAACTGTGCAGCTTTTTCCCCCTCCTCCTCTTTCTACTAAAAAGAGGGTTTTTCTTTTCTAGAGCTATGAACTCTAGAATCGTGCCCAGTAAACTTCTTCTGCAAAACAACAGGGAGCGGCACGTGCACGGGGTCAACGTGTCCCGTCTGGCAGTTCACGAGTGGAGGCCGGGTCAGGAACCGGGCTTCTGGGCGGGTGCCCAGGCTGAGGGTCAACCCACTCCTTGGGCGTGGAAAACAAGCCCACGTGGGGCGAATCTCACGAATTTTCATCACGAACTAGCTGACTCGAGAGGTGAGCAGGAAACCGGCATCCTCATAACACTGTCCTTTCTCATGGGCGATCCGATGAAGGAGCCCAGTCACAGGAATTATGAAGATGGAAATTATACTTCCTAACCCCCCTGGGCTTTTGTGCAGCCTCGGACGGCATGCATTCAGGGGCCTCGTGAGAAGCGTGTTCGTGGGAGAGAGGTGAAGCCAGACACAAAGCAGGTGCACGCTGGCACTGTACAGAGGGTCGCCTCTAATGATGACTGCAGAATCGTAAGAGACAATCTAGGTGCTGCCTGATTACGTACGGCGCATTGTACCGACTCTCGTCTGTGGGTAAGGCGCAGGTGTGTTTTCTGCGGGCCAGACTTGGAATCACCTGAGAGGCTCACCAGACTACGCATCGCCCGGTTCCGCCCCAAGAGCGTCTGATCCAGGGTTCCCCAGGGTGGGCCGGGGGGTCTGCATTTCTAGCATGTTCCCAGGTGACGATGCCGTTGCTGGTCCCAGCTCACGCCGTGGCCACTGCTCTGCGCCATCCTGCGGGTGACTGTCCCCCGGCTCGCTGGAACGTTTCTGGTGGCAGGAGCGTGGCTTCTGCCCGTGCCGATAGCATGTCTTTCTCAGAGTGTGCAGACACCGCACTGCAGGTGCTCCAGGTGACTCTACACCTGGTCCTGGCTCCGACTCTGGCGACACTGAATCCCCATGGAAACGCCCGCACGGACACACTTGTTCTCAGGAAAAGGATGGGTAGGGGTTCTAGGGGCACATAACACTGTTACCGAGTTTCCCCCAAAACAAGACAGGGTCTTCTGTTTATTTTTCCTCAAGAAGACACCCTAGGGCTTATTTTCAGGGAATGTGTTGTTTTTTTTTAAGGACGGTGCAACTATCTACATGTATTCAAATAGCTTGAAGTCTTCTTCTTCTGGAACATCATCATCACTCTCCAAACACCAAATCCCATCCTGAATTTCTTGCGACTCTATATCCTTTATTTATTTATTTATCTTTTTGGAGACAGAGTCTCAGTCTGTAGCCCAGGCTAGAGTGAGTGCCGTGGCATCAGCCTAGCTCACAGCAACCTCCAACTCCTGGGCTCAAGCAATCCTCCTGCCTCAGCCTCCCGAGTAGCTGGGACGACAGGCGTACGCCACCATGCCCGGCTAATTTTTTCTATATATATTAGTTGGCCAATTAATTTCTTTCTATGTATAGTAGAGACGGGGTCTCGCTCTTGCTCAGGCTGGTTTTGAACTCCTGACCTCGAGCAATCCGCCTGCCTCGGCCTCCAAAAGTGCTAGGATCACAGGTGTGAGCCACCTCGCTTGGCCTCTATTTCCTTTAGAAACTTGGGCCCCAATCTCTCATGTCAAACCATAGGGCTCTCATGGGGCAGATGGGAAGGGCTGCTCGTCTTCTTTCCCGCTCCGAGACCACACGCATGGGTTGTGCAGATGCGCTGCGCAGCCACGCCCGTCACTAGGGCTTATTTTCGGGGTGGGGCTTCTATTGCGCACATGCTTAGACATCCTGCCAGGGCTTATTTTATGGGTAAGTCTTATTTTCGGGGAAACACGGTAGGTTCCATGCCAGGGAATGCCTGTTCCATCTGTTCTGCTACCCGACTCCCAGCAGATGTAAATCTTTTAAACATTGGAGTGTGTGCATGCACCAAAATGTGCAGATCGTAGAGTTACAGCTTGATGAATTTTTACATCTGTATACACCTGCACAGCTACCTTCCACATCAAGATACGGAATGTTTTTCACCATCCCTCCAAAATTCCCCCGGACCCGTTTTCGGGCAGTAGCCCTAAAGGCAACCAGCCACTGTCCCGCTTCGATGGCCGGGGTTGTGTTATGCTTGCTCTTGAACCCCACATAAATGGAAACGTAGAGCAGACACTCTTGAATCGCTATTTTTCTACTCAAGATGACTATGGTGAGATTCAACCACGTTGTAAACGGCAGTCGTAGTTCTTTGGTTTTTATTGCCACGTAGTATCCCAAGTTTGACATATCTTACGGTCTTACACTTAATTCCTCCTTCTATTTTGCAAATATTTAAGGGTGACGATAACATTAGCTAGTGTGACTGCTTACCATGACCCGTAATGGCTCCAGGGTGCATGGCGTCACTTCTCGTCTCTTCAACGGTGTGAGGTTGGGGCTACCGTTAACTTTACAGATGAGATAGCCAAGGCTCGGGGCCGTGCCCAAGGTCTCACAGCGAGTGAAAAGGGGAACCGAGGCCGGGCGCGGTGGCTCACACCTGTAATCCTAGCTCTCTGGGAGGCCGAGGCGGGCAGATCGCTCGAGGTCAGGAGTTCGAAACCAGCCTGAGCAAGAGCGAGACCCCGTCTCTACTATAAATAGAAAGAAATGAATTGGCCAACTAATATATATAGAAAAAACTAGCCGGGCATGGTGGCGCATGCCTGTAATCCCAGCTACTCGGGAGGCTGAGGCAGGAGGATTGCTTGAGCCCAGGAGTTTGAGGTTGCTGTGAGCTAGGCTGACGCCACGGCACTCACTCTGGCCTAGGCAACAAAGCGAGACTCTGTCTCAAAAAAAAAAAAAAAAAAGGGGGGAACCGATATTGGAGTGTGAGTCCTTCTGGCGCGTGGTCCTGAGTTCCTAGCTGATGTGTTTTATGCCTGTCACTCTGGGTGCTCTACCAAGAATCACCAGTGAGAGATGGGCCCCGGGACATGCGGTTTCCTCTCATTTCAAGGGCCTTCCCATCTCCAGCCTCCTCTGTTTCCTCTCCCCTAATGTTTCCAAGGCGCCGTCAACCACGCAGGTGACCTGGACAGTGGCACTTGCCAACGTGCCACCCGTATTTCCCCAGCCTCTTGAGATGAGCAGATCCGTGGAAGCGCGTTCTCTCTCCTTGTGTAACTGTGTCCTCCAGCAATAAACTCTTCTATCTGCTGACTCTCCGATCACTTCCAAAATCCCTGCCCTGGATAAGGGCAGCTAGTAGAAGCATCAGTCCTGCCTTGTGATTCCTGTTAAGGTCACACCTAAATTGTCTCTGAAAAAAAAAATCGTTGTCTGTTGTGTCAAAGGAAATGTTTAAACTTCCTTTGACTTTGGTGTCTCATCAGCCCTTAGCAGAAGGAAGTTTATTCTTAAGAGCAAATTGCTGTGGCCACTTTCGCCTCATTTCCTTTTCTCTTCTGCTCACTGAAGATGGGGAACTGCTGGTGAGCCCAGTCCACGGTGTCAACTGGAGGAGATTTAAAAGGAGAAGCGGTTGCTTCGCAGCCGTTGTAAGCTTAGCTTTGATTCAGTATCTGGATGAAAATCCTTCATGTACGCTTAGGATTAAGAATTCTTATTTTCGGCCGGGCGCGGTGGCTCACGCCTATAATCCTAGCACTCTGGGAGGCCGAGGCGGGAGGATCGTTGGAGGATCGTTGGAGGTCAGGAGTTCGAAACCAGCCTGAGCAAGAGCGAGACCCCCGTCTCTACTATAAATAGAAAGAAATTAATTGACCAACTAATATATATATATATACATATATATAGAAAAAATAAGCCGGGCATGGTGGCACATGCCTGTAGTCCCAGCTACTCGGGAGGCTGAGGCAGGAGGATCGCTTGAGCCCAGGAGATTGAGGTTGCTGTGAGTTAGACTGATGCCACGGCACTCTAGCCCGGGCAACAAAGTGAGACTCTGTCTCAAATAAATAAATAAAAATACTCTTGGAAAAGAAATAGTGGGATAATAGACAAAAAGAGATACAAAAGATTGATAAAATGCTAAGTGTTAAAGCTGGGTGGTAGGTACACAGGGGTTGGTTTTACTATTCTCTCTACTTTTGTGTGTTTTAAAATTTTTCGTAATAAAAGGTTCAAAAGGGGGCATAAAGGTGAACTATATGATCTATATCTCTTGCATTGTGACATATTATCAGCACAGAGTCTTTTTTTTTTAATTTCGGCATATTATGGGGGTATAAATTTTAAGGTTTCAAAAAATGACCTTTCCCTTCCTCCCCCCGCAAGTCTGAGTCTCCAGCGTGACCATCCCCCAGATGGTGCACATCTCACTCATTACATATGTATATACCCGCCCCCTCCCCCCTCCCACAGGCCCAGTCCCCAATTACTGTAGTACCTGTGTCCACTTAGGCAGCACAGAGTCTTAGAAGTTCCTACGAAATACATACCTGCAATAAAATGTGTCTATGCAAAAAAAATATTCTTCTTTCTTTTCAGAAAAATATTTCTATGTTCAGTTATTATGTTTCTATCGTGTTTGTAGATGATTCTGGACCTCCTCCTTCTACCGTTATCAACCAAAACAAGACTTTTGCCAACATAGTGTTTAAGCCTAGTGTGGTACAACAAGCCAAGATCGCCCAGAATGGAATTTTGGGAGACTTCATCATTCGATACGACGTCAACAGGGGAAAGACCATTGGGGACATCCAGGTACTTACTGGGTTCACCGTGGCTGTTTCGTGTTGGTTGCTGAATGCTTTTAGCTGGACTCGGAACTGTGGATTGCACACTTCCCTAAGGCATGGAGAACTTTCTGTTTCTTGCTGAATTTGTTCTAACCCAAAATACATCTTCGAAGAGACTAGCGGTGCTCTTTTGCTGGAAGCCGAGCCAACCTACTTCCTGCTTCAGCAATCTGGAGAGCAAACGAAATCTGTAACATGATTTTCCCTGTGGCGTTTTAGATTAAGTTAGAATTTCAGTTCATCTTCAGTTTTAATTAAAAGAGACTGCTCCATGCCTCCTTTCCCCTTAGGTTTCATTGCTCTAGAGACAGGGTGGGAATATTAAAAGGTATTAACGTGCATCTAGAATGTAGACAACCTTGATGTCTCAACTCGTAAGATGCTTGGTAAGAACCAGATGAGGAGGGAAGCAGGACTCTCAGGTAGAAAGGGACAGGGAAGGAGGGATAATTAAAATTGAAATTAGTGGCCATAATTGATATATTTTTTAAGGGGAGATTCTATCCTTCTACAAATTAAATTAGCAATTAGTTCTGTTGGAGGGATTAGGACCATAGATCATTTTATTTTGGGTGTGTAATCGGACCCCAGACTCTGTTTCTTGCAGTCTTTGAGTTTTACAAGTTCCATGGACTCTCCGTTTTCGGTGTTTTTCCTCCCTATAGTCTAGGTACTACCACTTTCGCGTCCTTTTCCCTCCCCCAGGTGCTAAATGGCTATTTCGTGCACTACTTTGCTCCTAAAGACCTGCCCCCTCTGCCCAAGAACGTGGTGTTTGTGCTTGACAGCAGCGCCTCCATGGTGGGAACCAAGCTCCGCCAGGTGAGTCACCTGCCCGTTTTGTTCCTGCCTCGCTTTCCCCCGGGACAACCACCTGCTTTGTGAGTAGCATTCAGTCGGTGCTCAATGTCAGCTTTCCCATGCAGCCCTTCCTGCATACAGAGAACGTTCCTGAACTGATTCGGTTAATGCATCCACACACACATTTCAGCATGGGTGGCTTTAAGAGGGCAGAGGCTGTCATCCTAGCACTCTGGGAGGCCAAGGAGGGAGGATTGCTGGAGCTCAGGAGTTCGAGACCACCCTGAGCAAGAGCGAGACCCTGTCTCTACTATAAATAGAAAGAAATTAATTGGCCAACTAAAAATATCTAGAAAAAAATGAGCCGGGCATGGTGGCTCATGCCTGTAGTCCCAGCTACTCGGGAGGCTGAGGCAGGAGGATTGCTGGAGCCCAGGAGTTTGAGGTTGCTGTGAGCGAGGCTGACGCCACGGTACTCTAGCCTGGGCAACAGAGCGAGACTCTGTCTAAAAAAAAAAAAGATTATAAATGTAAAATTTTGACATTTATGATACCAGACTAAGATAAGAAATAGCCTTTGCCAGTGATGTGTAAGAAAAATGTAAATAGTTGTATTTTCAGGAAATTTAATTTTTTTTTTTTTTTTTTGAGACAGAGTGTCACTCTGTTGCCCAGGCTAGAGTGCCGTGGTGTCAGCCTAGCTCACATCAGACTCCTGGGCTCAAGCAATCCTCCTGCCTCAGCCTCCCGAGTAGCTGGGACTACGGGCATGCGCCACCACGCCCGGCTAGTTTCTTTCTATTTATAGTAGAGACGGGGTCTCGCTCTTGCTCAGGCTGGTCTCGAACTCATGAGCTCAAGCAGTCCTCCCACCTTGGCCTCCCAGAGTGCTAGGATGACAGGCGTGAGCCACTGCTCCCAGCCTACATGTATAATCTGTTTCAAACTCACATAATGGAAAATAGAGAGCTACTGGCTTTGCAAAGATAAATAACTTGGCTAACAAGTGGCAGGGCCAGCCTGACTCCCAAGCCCATGCACCATACACAAAGCTCTGGTTCCTTTGTGCACCTACCTCGTTTCCCCCAAAATAAGACCTACCCATAAAATAAGCCCTGGCAGGATGTCTAAGCATGTGCGCAATAGAAGCCCCACCCCGAAAATAAGCCCTAGTGACGGGCGTGGCTGCGCAGCGCGTCTGCACAACCCATGCGTGTCGTCTCGGAGCGGGAAAGAAGACGAGCAGCCCTTCTCATCTGCCCCATCGTGACAGCTGCTGTCCCAGAGGGGACCGGAAAGGTGCGGGCAGCCCCACCAACAAGGTCGGCTCCCCCTGTCGGGTCCCGGCCACCCTGTGCGTGCTGCAAGCTGAGGCTTTGAGGGGAAAATAACACATCCCCCGAAAATAAGCCCTAGGGTGTCTTCTTGGAGGAAAAACAAATATAAGACCCTGTCTTATTTTCGGGGAAATGCAGTACCGGTGCGGCAAGGCAACCGGGAGACGTGCACAGGGATGTAAGGTCAGTGCTATTTTACGTTTTCGGGCCCACATGGGAAGAGGGACGCGCTGCAGAGGGCAGGGGTTTCCTTGCATTGTGCAAGAGCCGTGCAAGAACAGATGCCAGACCCTTTGTTATTCTCTCTTCTTCCTTCATTCCTGGATGTTACAATCCATCCCTTGCTGGCCCCGAGCGTCTGGCACGCTCTCCGCTGGCTGCTGAGCTACGGCGTGGCTCCTCTCCAGGACAGCTGCCCCGGAGCAGCCAAACACATGTCCAGCCACTCCTGTCGCCGCCTGGAGCGGGGTTGGAAACTGTTGACTGTTTCAGCAATCCTTGGCCTCTCCGAGGCCACAGCACTGAGTGAAGAGCTTAGCTGGCGCTTCGAAGAGTCTTGTCTGTCCTAGGATGTCCACTGGTGAGAAAGAGCATTGCCCCACGCACAGGGCTCTCCTGTTGTGCCGACAGGCTGGGCAGCTCGGGACCTTTGTCACTGGTCCCCTTGGATTCTGTTACGAAGATTCGCTGTCGTTCTGGATGTTCTTGGCGCCCCTCGCCGGTGAGGGGCCTGGAAGACGTCCCTGCACTTATCTCAATGTAGGGCACCGAGTTGGTTTTTAATGATGACTTGTCAAGGTCATTCAACCTTAAAATGCACACTCAGTGAGGGGCGTATCGGCACAGGGGAGCCCCAGAAGCTGGGGGCACCTGGAATTCTCTGGTTCTTGTCCTAATTCCGGCGGGAATATGCGCCCGGAAGCCGGGACTTCCCGGGCTTGGGGGACAGTGACAGAGCTGCCCCCCGGCTGGCTGGCACGTGTCGTGGCTGTTTTCTCCTCCATCTGCATCTGCAGATAAATGCACTGGCTGTAGAGCTGAGGCAGGCAGGATCTCTGGCTCCCGATGGGAGCTCGTGAAACTTCTCAGGGTAGCAGCTGAGAAGACCAAAAAGAGGGGAGACAAATGAGATCAGGTCGATTTCCTTCTTTCTTAGTTGCACGCTAAGGCATAAGCACTTGCACAATGGCAACCGTGCTTGTTGTTGGGGACACTAAGGATAATACTTTGTCTCTTAAATACGCTTTTCCTTGACCAAGACCTACCACTTTCTTCTCTTCCTTTCCCCTAATCTCTATAACTGTATCTCCCACTTTCACCTTCATGTTAAGGGGCTTGGCTAAGGGACCCTCTTTGGCAGCCAAGCAGCAACAAATGGATCATTTTCCGGATGCTTCTCATGCTGTGACTTTCTCCAAACTCGTTCCCACACTCGGTGCCTTTCTTTGCCAACCCAGGTTCCCAGGTAGCTTTTGAAAGGTTGTCTCTTTTTTTTTCTGCTTAATTTGCTCGACAGTTTTAGAGGGTAAAGAACAAGCATTTTCCTTACCCGTAGTTGCCATATTAAAATGAGGGGACATGTGAATTAACGCGTTGGAGCATTGCATGCTGCTCGCGATTCATTCACAGGTTTACTTTGTGCTCTAGGACACGAGTTTCCCCCTCACTGTCCAAAACGGGGCTCCCAAGAGCTATTTGGGCATTTTATGTGTAACCTTACAGGGGAATAGTTGGTAAGCTCCATGATTTGGGGAAAATCTTTTTTTGTTGTTCATTATAGTATATATTCCTAGCCCTCACCACGTTACCTGATACACGGTAGGTAAGGACATTTGCTGCAGAACTACCAGCACATAGACAGTAAGTGTACCTTGCATTTATTTTTTTTTTAGGGCACAGTAGAGACCATTGAGTGATCAGTGCATATACCAAGCACTCTGAGGGTGTTACATGCATTTTTTTTTTCATTTAATCTTTCAGCCATGCAATGAAGTAGACATTGCTATCCTCATTTTATAAACAGGAAGGCGATGTAATTATGCTGAAATACACAACGTTATGAGTAGAAAGGTTAGGTTTCAAGCCCAGGTGGGCCTACCTAAAGCGCTTCACCGTGACATTAGATATGGACCATGCCGTAGCTGTAGGCCACCTGCTAAGCTTGGAGGCTCTACCTGTTCTTGTGAATAAGCGATGTGAGGGGCAGTGCTGCCCATCTCAGCTGAGTGCACACACAGATGTCACCTGCCCAAAGAGGCATCAGCCAGCAGACTGGTGTTAAGAATAATTAATGAAGCTGCTCTTCTCTGATCAGTAGAATTAATATGCAGCATCCCTCAGACAGGTACAAGGCTGCAGACTTCTCTCCCTTTTGTAATTTGGACTGGACAGGTTGAGTCCAAGCGTGGAGACGGTGGAGGTACAGACTGAGGAAAGGTGGGTACAGTTGTCAAGTGCAGTGATGCCCAGCGGTGTGACATTCTAGCTGTCCTCTTCAAGAATATGTCTATCTGCCACGTTTTGAAAGGGAGGGTTCTGGAAAGACATTAGTGTGTGAGCATCCAAGAAGGCAGCCTGAGGTCCCCTGAAGCAGCCTGGAGGAATGTCAGGCACAGGCCACAGGGCCCAAAAAGGCTGCAAAAGACTTGCCATCTGGCTAGGAAGAGAGAACTCCCTGGACAAATGAAGGAGCTCAGAAGGAAGGAGGATGCCAGATGCCCGATGAGATCTGGTCTGGAAAACTGGGGGAGTCTCAGAAAGGAAGCACTCTGTGGCTGTCCCACAAACAAAAATAAAAAATATAGAGCTTTGAGTCCACGTGCATTGCCCATGCAGATTGCTGGGGCTTTGTGAGTGTCGGAAAGTGTGGCCCTAGAATAGTCTAGCTTCCCTCTCTGGTTTTTCTGAAAGGGGTCAGCAAACTTTTTCTGCAAAGGGACAGATAATAGATAATCTTAGCTTTGCAGGCCAGATGGTTTCTATGGTAACCACTCAACTCAGCTCCGCTGTTGTGGTTCAAGAGCACAGGCATAGCCGTATGCAAAGCAGCGGGCATGGTTGTGTTCCAATAAAGCTTTATTAAAAACAGACAGCAGTATGGACTTGGGCCCCGGGCCATAGTTTGCTGACCCTTTGTCTAGAGCAGTGACTTATTGGCATGTGACGAGAGGTCATTTCAGTCGACAGTATTTATTGTCGTCTACCGGGCTTCCCTCATCAGAGCATTCCTACTGCAGATGCATGTTTCAGGAACACGTTGCAAAACAGAGATCTGGGACGTGGGGCAGAGAAGAGAAGTCAGTGGGAAAACTGGAGTTTTTGTCTCTGACTCAGACGATGAGGTAATCGATGGCGGACAGAGGGCAGAATGTTTTTTTCCCTAGCCCATCAGTGAAAACTTGCGTCTTTAGTTTCAAGAAAAAAAAATTGCTCTTCAACAATGACAATGCAGATGATTTTAGATAAATTGGAGGTCCTCGTTTTTTAAGAGATTTTTTTTTTTTTTTTGGTCGAGGTAGTTAAGATGTACCCAAACGAGGTCATACTTTTAAAAACGCTGAGCCTCTCTGAATGGAGCCACTATGTGACTGCGGACAAAGAAAAACTCATCGCTACGGAGCTTTGCCTGCTCCTGAGTTTCCTGCTCAGGTTGCAGCCCTGGTGGGAGGGCCTGGGAACATGGCGCCAGGAAACGACAGCCAAGCCCGGCTCGGCCCATTTCTGGTCTCCTAATTTTACACGCAAGGCTCCAAAATTTTTTTCTGTAAAGGGATAGATAGAGGCTGAAAGGAAACTTTGCTACAAGCAACAACCAGATAAACACTGCAAGTCAAAGAAAATTAAGTGAGATAACAAACGGGGAAGTGCTTATCAGAGTGTCAGAGAGCTTTGTCACTCCTGGGCTTGCAAAGCCCCCCGGGGCTGATTGAATTGCAACTGGGGACGTTGGATTCCTGATAGCACAGGTGCCGCCTTCCCTTGTTCGGGACACCGGACTCTCCCTCAGGTTCCCAGTCTTGGCTTTGACTCTAGACTTCAGATTCTCCAAGAATGAAACAAATACTGGTTATCTGCTGGGGGAGAGCTGCTGGGGCGTACAAAGATAGGCGAGACAGAGCCGGTTCTCTCGAGAAGCCCAGAGGAGAGGAGGAAGTTGCACGCAAAGAGCTCCCTGCGGTAGAGACGTTATGCGAGGTCACGCCGTTGCACGGTGGGGTGGTGATCGGTTCCTTCCCAGGGTTGGAGGGTGCAGGGCTGATGGATGCTTCTCAGAGGAGGGCGTCTGGAGTGAGTCTGGAAGGTCTCTTAGAAGTTAGTTGAGGGGTGGCACAAGAAGGGGGAGGAGAGGATTGGAGCAGAGAGAGAGAGAGATGTATAGCGTGTGCAAAAGCAAGAGGAAATGTATGTACAAGAAGGGCGTCAACTACCGTGTTTCCCTGAAAATAAGACAGGGTCTTATATTTATTTTTTCCTCAAGAAGACACCCTAGGGCTTATTTTTTTTAAGTAAGGTACAACAATCTACATTGATTCAAATAGAGTGAAGTCATCTTCTTCTAAAACATCATCATCACTCTCCAAACCCCGAATCCCATCCTGAATTTCTTGCGACTCTATTTCCTTTACAACCACTGGCCCCGATCTCTCATGCCGAGCAACAGAGCTCTCGTGGGGCAGATGAGAAGGGCTGCTCGAGTTCTTTCCTGCTCCTCGACGACACGCATGGGTTGTGCAGACGCGCTGCGCAGCCACGCCCGTCACTACAACTAGGTCTTATTTTCGGGGTGGGGCTTCTATTGCACAAATGCTCAGAAATCCTGCTAGGGCTTATTTTATGGGTAGGTCTTATTTTCAGGGAAACACAGTATAAGGTTTCACTTAGACCTCTTTCCCTGTAGAGCTGCCGTAGACCCTCTGGCTGTCCCGGTCCTGTTTAGTGCAAATAAGGAAGACAAGAAAAAGTAACCACAGGGTCCTCCCCAGTCCCCAATAATCAGTGAAGTTCACCCAGTTTTATAAGCCTTTCCCTCCTGCAATAAAAATCTCACCTCAAGCAAGTCTGGGAAGAGACACAGGGATGGTGTCGTCATGCTCCCTGCCTGGTGCAGTGTGGCTCCTCTTCCTCTACATACTTTCTCGTATATACAAACGACATTTGTTGATACACTGTGTTTACTTCCCACATAACTGTTCCGTGATTTTTACACGGAGCATGGCTTTTTCCCCAGCCTCTCCATACTTTTGTGTTTTATGTTCTTAATGTTTTGTCAAGCAAAATCTCTGGGAATTTGTAGAGTAAGAGGCAGAGGGTGGATGGACCTGAGCCCGGGGGGCAGGCATCACGGGAACTCGGGCTGGAGGGAGGATCCAGCGGGTCAAGGGCAGGCAGAGAGTCGGACGCCAAAATATCTGTAGAGTGAAACAGGCGGGACTCCGGAATCCAAACACACAGCCGGGAAATATAAACTTTAGAATCTAGACCAAGGCACTGGAGACTTGGAACTGCATCATTTTAGCCAGAAGCTCATCAGCACAGCGGGTGGGGGTCACCAGGTGCTCGGAGATCTGTAGACGCAGGTGAGCTTCACCTGGTCAGCATCCTTCGCACCTGGGCGTGACCACCTGGACCCTGCAGGGGCAGGTGGCTGTGATCTCGGGAAGGCTCCCAGGGCCACGTGACAAGGCTGTATTCTTGGCAGAGCGAGAGGTATAGAACCGATCATGGACATCTCTCCTCGCAAGTGCTAGCCTTCCACGTGGAGAGAAATGGGGGGAAAAAAACCTGTTTGGCGCCTGTTGTCATTTTATTTTATTTTTTTATTTTTATTATTATTATTTTTTTTTACCATTTCTGATTTCTTTATTGTCTGTAACCTTTGGAAACTAATCACATGACACTACAAAATTAGCAAATGTCTTGAAATCTGTATATAAAACATAAATTACCTCTAATTTCAAACTCTCATTTATTAGTGTACCACTCAATCTTAAAAAAAAAAAAAATGAAAAAGAAAAAAAAAAAAGCGGCTCCAAAGATAGTCTTATACCATTCTTTAAAAGAGGAAACTGTTCCTTTTAACTTTACACCCACCCCACACCCCGATTTTTCAAAACACATCATTTAATTGTCTTGGTCATGGACATTTCCAAGATGAGATTTCATATTTCGTTCCCATAGCTTCTAGTTATCAGAAAACCCATGCTTTCCTTTATTGAAGGAGTTTGGTCCAGCTGATGTTGGTGTATCCCTTCCAATATTCTTCATCCTCATCTTTGCCTCTGGAGGCATTTCCTCTGGTTCACTATCTTCATTAAAAGCCGCTGCTACTGAAAGAGTTTTTGGAGCAGGAGTTGGAACAGTTTCTTTAGGCTTACTTGATCCAAGCTTGATGGACATGGCCGATGCTTTCTTTGTTGTCTGACGACCTATGGCAGATCCAAACTTGGAGATTCTTTGCAGGCTTTGTTGGGAGGTCTGCAGTTGCTTCTTTGGCTGATCTCTTCTCAGCGCTGCGACTGGAACTCTCCCCTCCACTACTGGAAGACACAGTCTTAGTTTTCACAGGTTTTCCTGCTTCTTCTTCAGGTCCTCCGGTGGCTCCAGCTCGCTGCGACTTTTCAGGCTTCTCCTCTCCCGCCTTCCCGTCCGCCATTTCCCCCGCCTGGGCCCCTGTTGTCATTTTACACGCCAAGTGTGAAAGATAGATGTGCCTGATACACCATAAAGAGTCAAAGAAATTTTACTGGCAAAGAGCTCTTTAGACAAATGCACGGTGACGTTATTAGGTAAATGTTTGACACGCTTGTCATGGCAGAGTCAAAACATCAGGAGCGGATCCGAATGCGAGCAGGAGGGTTGAGACGACACATAGTTGGCTTCTCACGTTGGGATAACGCTATCCAAACACAAAGGCTAATGCGATTTAGTTATGTTTACATCGCAAAAATATTTTAATATCTAAACCTAATCTTTTTTTTTTTTGACGTTAAGCCTGAATTTAACCAGAATTTAAGTCTGTAACAATCGATTTTAGAACCAGCCCTGAAGTGATATTAGTATTTAGCTCTGAACTATAAAGGTGCTCTTTTTTTTTTTTTTTATCTTGCTAGGAAGAAATAACTGTTTTATATTTTTACACAGATTAGGCAAACAGGCATGTGAAGAGGTATTCCAAATCTGAGCTGCATTATTTTCTGCACAGTACTGCATTGGAAGAGCATTTGAAATTAGAATTCAAATAGTATGTGAAATTGTTATTTAAAATAACATATTTTTTTTTGTAGAAGGGACAGGGTTCAAAAAAGCTAAAAAATAAATAAAATAATGTATTTTTAAATGCGAGGAACCCTGTGATTTTGTTTAAGAAATATGCTTTCCATAGTAGTGTGAACATTAAAATGCTGAGTCCAACGAATACAGTGTTTTCTACATTTTACTTCTATGTGGACTTTCAAGTTACTAGATAGTGTCTACTAAAGTGTTTTAACATATTGGAAGAGGTGATGACTTCTATTCCAAATTTTCCATTTATATAAAGAAAGCTTATATTAGGTTCCGCTGTTTCCTCAGAAAGAACATTTTATTTCAGCCAGTAAGAAAAATAGTTTTAGTTTTCTTTCAACAAGACACCCCAAATTTGACAGAGATGTCTTTTTGGTTACAGTCTCTTTCTTTTATTGTAGCTTAGAATTTTTATTTTTAATATAAATTCTACAGTGTTGTTCATTCCAGGAGATATATTTATAGCACGGTAGCAACAAGAAGTAACTAGGGATTTATGCTGGTGTTGGTTTCCTTTATGAGTTTTCACGAACCCTTGAAGTGTTACTTATATGGTTGAGCCTTGAACAAACTGGGGGTTAGGGGTGGCTGGCCCCCTACAAAGTCGATAATCCACATATAACTCTTGACTTCCCCCAAAACTTCACTACTAACAGCCTTCTATTGACTTGAAGCCTTACTGGTAACATAAACAGTTGATTAACACATATTTTATATGTTATGTGTATTACATGTACTGTATTCTTATGATAAAGTAAGCTAGAGAAAAGAAAATGTGATCAAGAAAATCATGGCCAGGCGCGGTGGCTCACACCTGTAATCCCAGCACTCTGGGAGGCCGAGGTGGTTGGATTGCTCAAGGTCAGGAGTTTGAGACCAGCCTGAGCAAGAGCGAGACTCCTTTGCTACTAAAAATAGAAAGAAATTAATGAGCCAACTAAAAATATATAGAAAAAATTAGCCGGGCATGGTGGTGCATGCCTGTAGTCCCAGCTACTCGGGAGGCTGAGGCAGGAGGATCGCTTGAGCCCAGGAGTTTGAGGTTGCTGTGAGCTAGGCTGACGCCACGGCACTCACTCTAGCCTGGGCAACAGAGTGAGACTCTGCCTCAAAAAAATAAAATAAAATAAAATAATAAAATCATAAGGAAAAAAGAATATATTTACTATCCATTACGTGGAAGCAGATCTTCATCTTTGTCATGTTCACGTCAAGTAGGCTGAGGGAGGGGGGGGAAGGGTTGATCTTGCATGCAATTGGACCCACGCAGTTCAGACCTGTTGTTTGAGAGTCAACTCTACTGTAGTCAGTGGACTAGCATTATTTCTTTTAATGTTTTGGTTGGTTTCTTCTCTGAACCCAAATTGTTGTTAGATTTTTTTTTTTTTTATTAAGGGCAACGATGACGTAAACACAAATATATTATGGAGACATGGCCTTTATCACTCAATGTAATCGCCTTCCTCCTAAAGTTGGGATAAACAACAACAAAAAAAATCTGGTCGCTGGATGTGCCAGTCGTGGTAAGATCTCAGAGAACTCTCCTGCAAGTCGTGGATAGACCGGCAGGCTGTCATAGAAGTTTATGCTGCCCTTTGTGCAGAATAAGTCTTTATGATCTTGCAACGCCACTCGGTCTTGAAACTCTCCCACGGAGGTGAAGCTGGTACCCGCGGACCGGCCACACCCGCCGGCGAGTCACGGTTACTCTGGTGTCAGCTGTGAGTGTGACTCCAAGGTGACCCAGGACCCCGCCGTCTACAGGTGTCTGTGGGGTGCAGAGAGGGGCGACAGATCTGAGGCCGGGCTGGTGCACGTTCCTTCTCCTCACTTCAGGGTGAGACACACAGTTGAAGGCTGCAGTGAGCATCTGTCGCTGCAAACTTTCCTGGAGTCCGGACGGTTTTTCTTATTTCTGTCTGTCCACTCGGGTGGCCATACCGCCAGCCAGGGAGGGGCAGGGGTCCTGGGCTCCGAGACCCTCCTGCCTGCTGGATCGGGGAGGACTCACAGGGACACAGAAGGACGGTGAGGACGTGCTGTCCCCTCCCCTCTGTGTCCGCTGTCTGCCCTCCTTCGGAAAGGTGAGGGACTGTCCTGCAATCACCGTCTTGGGCACGTTCCGTTGTCCAGCATTACCTCGGGGCTCTTCTCACGAGATGTGTTTCCTGACCACGATTCTCTCCCGTGCCCCGCTTCAGCCTTTAGAAGGCCTTTGATTTCTTGGTTTCCTCGTTGGAAGCTGTCGGTCTTAGATCTTCCTCCGGGGCTCATTCAAGAGGACCGTGTGGACGACCCACTTCCCGTGAAGAAAGTGCCAGCTCCTTGGAAAGCATCTTAGAGGGGTCATGGCACGGACCACTCAGGAGAACAGCCCGGTCGCTGTGCTCGAAGCACAGGATGGCCAATACCCAGATCCCTTGAACTCGGATTCACCTATGATGTCACTGGCTCCCCTCGCCTGACGCCCGACGACCGAGGGTGCCTGATACAAAAGCCTTTTTGTGTCAGCGTCGGTTCGCAGCTGGCTCTTGCCTGGGCTCCGCTGGCTTCTCCCCGAGGGTCTTGTTAGATGACGCTTGGCCACCACTTGGGGAGGGGTCGCTGGTCGCTGACGCCATGGCGGCTCCTTTGAGGGCTGGGCCGGGAGCCTGGGGTTGTCCGGGCCCAGTTTTCTAGGGAAGACGGAGAGAGAGGACGGGAAGGGAGGGATCCGTCCTTGTTCCTGGTGCAATATGTTTTTTTTTTTGTTTGTTTGTTTTCTCCCTTTGTTGCCCAGGCTAGAGTGAGTGCCGTGGTGTCAGCCTAGCTCACAGCAACCTCAAACTCCTGGGCTCAAGCAATCCTCCTGCCTCAGCCTCCCAAGTAGCTGGGACTACAGGCATGTGCCACCATGCCCGGCTCATTTTTTTTATATATGTTTTTAGTTGGCCAATTAATTTCTTTCTATGTATAGTAGGGACGGGCGTCTCGCTCTTGCTCAGGCTGGTTTCGAATTCCTGACCTTGAGCCATCCTCCCGCCTCGGCCTCCCCGAGTGCTAGGATTACAGGCGTGAGCCACCTCGCCCGGCCCCTGGTGCAACCTCCTGCGGGGCCACAGTGCACGGGACAGAGCTGCCCGCCTGGACACTCCTGTCCTCGGACGTGTGACACGAAAGGAGGCCGTGTGTCCGGAGGCCCAGCTCGACCTTCTACAGACACCGACAGAAGGGATCGTCTCATTTTCCTCCCCGAAGACCCGCTGGGACAAGAGGGACCAACGCCAGCCAGGTCGAATGGATGGAGAGAATCTTGAGTTTACTCTTATTTATTTATGTCCCGCCTGCGCCTGGAAGAATTTAAAATAGAGATTAAACGACTTACTCGGTAGTAAATCCAAGGCAGAGCCCGGAACGAGCCTTCTAAGGCCGTGCTTTTCTTTTTTTTTTTTGAGACAGAGTCTCGCTTTGTTGCCCAGGCTAGAGTGAGTGCCGTGGCGTCAGCCTAGCTCACAGCAACCTCAAACTCCTGGACTCAAGCGATCCTCCTGCCTCAGCCTCCCGAGTAGCTGGGACTACAGGCATGCGCCACCATGCCCGGCTAATTTTTTGTATATATATATTAGTTGGCCAATTAATTTCTTTCTATTTATAGTAGAGACGGGGTCTCGCTCTTGCTCAGGCTGGTTTCGAACTCCTGACCTCGAGCAATCCGCCCACCTCGGCCTCCCAGAGAGCTAGGATTACAGGCGTGAGCCACCGCGCCCGGCCAGGCCGTGCTTTTTTAAAGAAACACTTTTTTTCTTCTGTCGACCCAAGGAAAGTACACATAAGAAGAGGGATTCACCACCACGACACAGTTTTAAGCAGAGAGGAATCTCTATGCTTTGTGATTCTAAATAACTGGGATTGGAAGGAATCTTGTCCGACGCCTGCAGCCGGGCCCGGGCACTTCCTCGCTGCCCAGATATTCAGAAACAGAGCTTTTCCGTGCGTGGTGTCTGCATCCCTTTTAAGAAAAATCTCCCTTGGGTCCAAACACAATCTGGAATTTTCTAAAGATCTCTCCTGCTGTCGCCTGTGGATGGAAACTGTGTGTAGCCCGTGAGCTCACAGATTTCACGTGTTCATTTTATCATACGGGTCTCCAAGGGAGACTTTCCCATAGGCTTCTGGGGTTACCTACTAACAGATTGATTTGGGGGGGGCATGATTACGCCTCGTTGCGTGTTTTGGGGGTACCCGTCTCGAGCAGGGTGGCCTCTTTGCAGCGTGGAGGGGCGCTGGAGGGAGCGTTGAGGACGGGGCGGGGAGGAAAAATCCAGGGGACAGGGGGCGTCCCGGGGTGTCCAGGCGGGAAGGGTGTCGGCGGGCGGGTGGCCACCAGCCTGGTCCGTCCCCTGCACTGGTAGGGGGGCTCTGCAGCTCTTCCTGGGCACGTTGCAGCATCTCAGACTCGGGAGGGACCCTGGCGGGCACCTAGTCCAGCCCCTCCAGGGGTGACCTCTTGGCTTCGGGGCAGTTCAGGCCTCCGGACAGGCTTCCTTCCATGTCCTCCGTCTCTGACCTACCCGGGACGAGCTCACCCCGCGCTCCGGACCGAGCCCGGGTTTCTGTCTGTCGCGGGCATTGGAACACGGCGTGCAGGAGGCGGGGCTGCAGGCGCTGGCCGGTGCACGCCTGTGTGGACGCCCACCTTCCCCACCCCCCCCAGCCCTCTGGGGGTGCAGGGCTCTGTGTGGGCAGCCCAGGGACCGGCCAGTCAGGGGTTAACGGCAGCTGGTAGCTGTAGGAAGCAGCAGCAGCAGCGACTTCTGGTGGCCCCTCTGGGACCAGGGCGGGAGACCGTCCAGGGCTCTCCCAGCCAGCAGGGACAGGGCGGCTGCCGCCCGCCCGCCTTCCCGGGTGCACGTGAGGACAAGGCACAGCTGCGACCTTACAAGGTCATACGGAGCCTCGGGCTGCTGAGCCGGGGGAGGAGGGGGACCGCACCGCCCTTCATAGAGCAGCAAGCCCGTCACCACGGGGGAAAAACACCAGCACAGGAGCCAGCCGTCCCCCCGGGGGTCCTCAGCGCGCTATTTAAGGATCCCTGAGGATGCCGGCAGCTAACAGGCCTGGCTCTGCGACATGGGTCCCCTGCCCCATGCCCCGCCCTGCAGCCTGGCTGCTGGCGTGACCATCGATCTGAGTTACTGGGCACTGCCGCAGCTTGTCCATGGCTTCCTGGGCGTCATCTGTCCCTCAGTGGCATCTGTCCAGGTCGCCCGGGACGGGCTGTGTCCCCTCTCTCACATCCTTTGCAACAGCAGGACCAGTCCCCATCTCTGTCTGTCCTAGTGTCTCTTTGTCCATCTGCCTCTCTCACTTGTTTTCTAATGCAACAGACGTTTACTGAAAGCCCACTCGGCGCAAAAAATCACGTGGGGAGGGCGGGGAAGGCCAGGGGAACAGCTGTTCCGAGGAGCCCCCTCCCAAGCGTGGCAGAGAGAGGATTTACTCACCACCCACGTACTCAGGAAATGTTTATCAAGCGTCTCTTACGTGCCAGGCACCGCTGAGCATTGACTATGGAATACAGAATAATGGAATAAAGTACAGGGGCCGGGCACGGTGGCTCACGCCTGTCATCCTAGCACTCTGGTAGGCCGAGGCGGGAGGATCGCTCAAGGTCAGGAGTTCGAGACCAGCCTGAGCAAGAGCGAGGCCCCGTCTCTATTAAAAATAGAAACAAATTAATCGGCCAACTGAAAATATATAGAAAAAAATCAGCCAGGCAGGGTCGTGCATGCCTGTAGTCCCAGCTACTCGGGAGGCTGAGGCAGGAGGATGGCTTGAGCCCAGGAGTTGGAGGCTGCTATGAGCGAGGCTGACGCCACGGCACTCTAGCCCAGGCAACAGAGTGAGACTCTGTCTCAAACAAACAAAAAAGATAGAGTATAGGGCATTAAATATAGAATAGTAAAACAGAACATGCTCCTGCCCTGAGGGGCGTGGCGTGGACAAGGGCAGGACAGCCCAGGCACAGAGGAGAGTGACTGTTCATTCCCTGTGTCCGGGCAGTGAAGGGAAGGTCGGGGTGGGCGGTGGGGCGGGCAGGGCTCTCTTGGGACAGAACGAGTGAGCCCAGCGCATCAGGAGGAGAAGGGACAGCAGCAGCGGTGTGGGTGGCGAGGAAGGGCATTTTGGGGGAAGGGAATGGCAGATGCAAAGTCCCCTCGCTGGGAGGGAGCGTGCAGAGGCAATGGGGTGCCATAGCGGGCGGGCGGAGCCACTGCCTGTCTTCACAGCCGAGCTGGGCACGTCCTCACCCAGGAGGGACAGGCCTGGGGCCCCCAGAAGGGACCATGGTTCAGGGACAGGTGAGGAAAGAGGGTGGGGGCTTGTGCCGCGGGAGGCAGTCCTGCAAAAAGCAGGGTGTCGTTTAGGGAGGCCGGGTGCCCCAGGAAATGAGGCTTTAGAGTCTGCAGTGGGGGCTCGAACAGCAGGAAACAAAGCCAGAAAGTTCCACCGGGATCACTCATGGTTATGGAGGATCTTGTATCCGAAAAGCATTTGAACTTTTCTGCTGAGGGCAGCAAAGAGCCGGTGGAGGTTTTTTTTGTTTTGTTTTGTTTTGTTTTTAAGAGCAGAAGGTTGAAAAATCTAACTCTGGCAGCAACGAGGGGACGTGCGGAGTCCTCCCCCAAAAGTGCAAGCCCTTTGTCGCTCCAGCTCCATTTTTGGGAATGCGTCCGAAGGCAAGAGCCCCGGGCAGAGGATGGCTGAATGACAAGCTCACAGCAGCGCTGCTCACACACTCAAGACATTAAAGCGGGGGGTGTGTGCACGCCCTGCAGCTGTCAGAGTGTGGCGAGCGTTTATCTGCCGAATGAAAACCGCGTACGATGCAGTACACGAAAACAACTCTGCAGCGAGGTCTACAGAGTATCTGCTCACGCTTCTTCTTTTTTTTAAGACAGAGTCTCACTCTGTAGCTCGGGCTAGAATGAGTGCCGTGGCGTCAGCCTAGCTCACAGCAACCTCAAACTTCTGGGCTCAAGCGATCCTCCTGCCTCAGCCTCCCAAGTAGCTGGGACTACAGGCATGCGCCCCATGCGCGGCTGATTTTTTCTATATATTTTTAGTTGGCCAATTAATTTCTTTGTAATTTTAGTAGAGACAGGGGTCTCGCTCTTGCTCAAGCTGGTCTCACACTCCTGACCTTGAGCAATCCGCCCGCCTCGGCCTCCCAGAGTGTTAGGATGACGGGAGTGAGCCACCGTGCCCGGCCTCCTGTATTATTATATTAAACACTTGTTCATATCTTGTATACAACTGTTGACATGTTTATACCATTTTTTGTTCCCAGTGAGGTGACAAGTTCCTTGACATTCAGCCAAGTTCCTTTTACTGCGCACGTAGGCATTGAACTTGAACCCTGAGATTGTTCGAGGACGGGGACAAGTGCACTAACGTGACTGGCTGTGACCGGTTCTGGTTTTGTGTTTGCCCAGACCAAGGACGCGCTCTTCACCATCCTCCACGACCTCCGACCCCAGGACCGCTTCAGCATCATTGGGTTTTCCAACCGGATCAAGGTGTGGAAGGACCACCTGATACCAGTCACCCCGGACAACATCAGGGATGGCAAAGTCTACATTCACCACATGTCCCCCAGTGGAGGTACAAACGGCTCCTTCTTTTCCTATTAGCTTCGACGTGATAAGAAACTTATTATTATTATTTTTTTTTTGGCCGGGAGTGGAGGATCTGAAAGCCGAAGCTGATGACGGGGAAGGAGGTGGCAGGCCAGACCTTTCCCAGCAGCTCAGGTTTCCCTGGACACCAGCTCTGTAAATTCTCCACCCATGGCTCCCAGAGTCGGTCCATCATGGGGGGAGAATCCCTGAGAGGTGGTTGGAGACCCTCCTGGTTGCCTCTCGGATCCTGTTACAAAACGCTCTGGAGTCACAAGAACAAAGCTGGTTTTGTTTTGTTTTTGAGCCAGAGTCTCACTCTGTTGCCCAGGCTAGAGTGAGTGCCGTGGCGTCAGCCTAGCTCACAGCAACCTCAAACTTCTGGGCTCAAGCCATCCTCCTGCCTCAGCCTCCCGAGTAGCTGGGACTACAGGCATGCGCCACCATGCCCGACTCATTTGTTCTATGTATTTTTATTTTATTTATTTATTTTTTTTTTCTTTAAAGCAATGTGGAGATGGGACTATGTATTTTTAGTTGGCCAATTAATTTATTTCTATTTTTTTGGTAGGGACGGGAGTCTCACTCTTGCTCAGGCTGGTTTCGAACTCTTGAGCTCCAACAATCCGCCTGCCTCGGCCTCCCAGAGTGCTAGGATGACAGGTGTGAGCCACCATGCCTGGCCACTTTTGCTCTTTTTAAAAGCCCTTCTCAGGAAATGGGATGGAAATCATCGATGCTAAGGCAGTGAAGATTTCTAAGCTAACGTATCATCACATACCTTCCAGAGGAGGTTGTTTTGCAGTGGGTTAGTCCTGAGTCATTTATTTATATTTATTTATTTATTTATTTTTGAGACAGAGTCTCACTCTGTTGCCTGGGCTAGAGTGCATGGCGTCAGCCTAGCTCACAGCAACCTCCAACTCCTGGGCTCAAGCGATCCTCCTGCCTCAGCCTCCCGAGTAGCTGGGACTACAGGCATGCGCCACCATGCCTGGCTCATTTTTTCTATATACTTTTAGTTGGCCAATTAATTTCTCTCTATTTTTTTTTTTAGTAGAGGCGAGGTTCTCGCTCTTGCTCAGGCTGGTCTCGAACTCCTGACCTTGAGCGATCCTCCCGCCTCGGCCTCCCAGAGTGCCAGGATGACAGGCGTGAGCCACCTTGCCCGGCCCGTTTATGTTTATTTAGCAAGCACTTGCCAAGTCTCTGGACGGAGGGGGCACGACCTGGGCTCACCGCATGCATGCAGGCGGTTCCTCCCCCCGCCCCACATCTCCCTCTCGCTAGCGGGTGAACGGTTGCGTGTTCTCCGGAGCCGCGCAGGGCCAGCAGGTGCGCGCGGAGGCGTGAGCTGTGCCGCGCTGGTGTCCCGCAGGCACGGACATCAACGGGGCCCTGCAGAGGGCCATCGCGCTGCTCGGCGACTACGTGGCCCGGGAGGACATGGAGGCCCGCAGCGTGTCGCTGGTCGTCTTCCTGACGGACGGGAAGCCCACCGTGGGCGAGACCCACACCCTCACCATCCTCAACAACACGCGGGCGGCAGCCCGGGGCCGCGTCTGCATCTTCACCGTGGGCATCGGCGACGACGTGGACTTCAGGCTGCTGGAGAAGCTGTCGCTGGAGAACTGCGGGCTCACACGGCGCGTGCGGGAGGAGGAGGACGCCGGCGCGCAGCTCATCGGGTCTGTGGTCTGCGTCTCGGGGCCACCAGGGGCTGTCCCAGGGTAGGGTTCAGCGGGAGGCCCAGGCAGGAGGATGCTTTGCCGCCCCGGAACCTCCTCGCGTCTGCCGGAAATGATCGCGCCGCGTTGCGCCGGGAGACGTCGGGATGTGTTGTCTTTTTTTTTTGAGACAGAGTCTCACTCTGTTGCCCGGGCTAGAGCGAGTGCCGTGGCATCAGCCTGGCTCACAGCAACCTCAAACTCCTGGGCTCAAGCGATCCTCCTGCCTCAGCCTCCCGAGTAGCTGGGACGACAGGCATGCACCACCGTGCCCGGCTAACTAATTTTTTCCATATATATTTTTAGTTGGCCAATTAATTTCTTTCTGTTTTTAGTAGAGACGGGGGTCTTGCTCTTGCTCAGGCTGGTTTCGAACTCCTGACCTCGAGCGATCCTCCCGCCTGGGCCTCCCAGAGTGCTGGGATGACAGGCGTGAGCCACCGCGCCGGGCCAGGATGTGTTTTTGAAACCGGGCAGAGCTGGGTCCCAATTGTGGCCCTGCTCTGTGGCTTTAGGCGAGATTTTAAGTCTGTTTGTGGCTTAGTTTTCTCATGTATAAATAATGAGGGTTACGGTGGGTCGGCAGAGCTTAGTGGACAAACCTGCATAAAGTGTCGGCAGGATGGCCATCACATTAAGTGCCCGACGGGCTCCTGTGGTTATAATTGTGTTCTTGACATTTCAAGGCATTTTTCTAGTAAGTTCTTGTTTAGTCTGCCCTTTGAAGTAGGTTAGAGAGGGAGTGTAGTTAAAAGACCTTTTTTTTGTGGGGCGGGGGGTGGACGAAGTCTCACTGTGTTGTCCGGGCCGGAGTGCCCTGATCCCCTCTCTCTCCCTCTCTCCCTCCCTCTCTCTCTCTCTCTCTCTCTCTCTCTCTGTTCCACTGCTGCAGGTTCTACGACGAGATCAGGACTCCTCTCCTCTCCGACATCCGCGTGGATTACCCGGCCAGCGCGGTGGAGCAGGCCACCAAAACCCTGTTCCCCAACTACTTCAACGGCTCGGAGATCGTGGTGGCCGGGAAGCTGGTGGACAGGCAGCTGGACCAGCTGCACGTGGAGGTCACGGCCAGCAACAGCAAGAAATTCGTCATCCTCAAGACGGACGTGCCCGTGGGGCCCCAGGCGGCGGGGGGTCACCCCGCCGGGAGCCCGGGGCCCAGAGGCGACGGTGGGGCGGAGGACCCCAACCCCCTGGAGCGGCTCTGGAGCTACCTGACGGTGAAGGAGCTGCTGAGCTCCTGGCTGCAGAGCAACGACGGGCGGGAGAAGGAGCAGCTGCGGCAGAGGGCCCAGGCGCTGGCCGTGAGCCGGCGCTTCCTCATGCCCTTCACCGCCATGAGGCTCAGGAGGCCCGGCCTTCCCTCGGGCAGCCTGGAGGAGGCCCACGGTGGCGTGTTGGCGGCCGCGGGACCCCAGCCGGTGTTGCAGAGCCTGCGAGGGGCCGGCACGCCGCCAGGTAAGGCGGCTGGCGCTCTTTGCTGCAAACATCCCGCAGAAACGTGCTCCCCGCGGCCCGGCTGCGGGCTGGCCGGGGACCGGCTTTGAGAAGCGGGCGCTTGAACCCATGCAGGTGCCTCGAGCTTTTGTCTCTGAGAGGGACACAGTTCTGCTCGTGCAACGTGACGTGAGATAGCGGGCGTCTTCATAGAAACGAAGGACCTTTAGGTTGTTCTTTAATTGAATGCCTATGCCAAATACAAAAATACTTCGAAATGCAAAGTGTTTCAAAGCCGGGTGCTTTGGACACTAGATACAGACACTGGGTTATAACTCTTTTTTTTTTTTTTTTTTTTTACATTTTTTGTTGTCTTTTGTTTCTATTGTGGTAAAAACCGCCTCACTTGACATTTACCGTCTTCACCGTTTTTGAGTGCACGGTTCAATGCCCGTTGAGTAGTGTTAAGTATATTTGACTTGTGTCGCGATAGATCTCTAGCACTCCTTCATCTTGCAAATCTGAAACTCTGCACCCAGGAAAAAAAACTCCCCATTTCTCCCTCCCCCTATTACTGCATCTTAAGTGCGATAAAGTGTTTCTCGTTATTATATATACACACAAATCCAAGGAAAGAAGAATATGATCTAATTTATAAAAGAATAATGAATCCTGCACATTTTACTGCCCCCGCTTGTGTGCTTTGAGGCCAACCTCCCTCTTTTGAGATAGATGAGGTTTTGAAGAGGTTGTTTGATTCTTTAAGTTGCTGCAAATGTATCCGAGGGCTGTATTCACTCATCTCTAGCGGCTCTTGTGTGCCTCTCCCTTCATCCTTTCTCTTCTTTTTTTTTTCACTGACAAGTCTTGCTTCAAAACCCCTTCATCCTTTCTAAGGACTAACAGTGGCATCCTCTTGCTTTGTTTTAGAATCTGCACTGGAGAAACCGTACGAGCCAAGAATTAAAATCTCCAAAACGTCAGGTAAAGAAAAGAGTGTGGTTGTGTGTGGGTTGAGGGTACCAGGGATGTTCAGAGAGTGGGCAACCAGACACCCCCCAAAGCCAGTTAAAATACCAGCTCGTAGGCCGGGCGCGGTGGCTCACGCCTGTAATCCTAGCACTCTGGGAGGCTGAGCTGGGTGGATCGTTTGAGCTCAGGAGTTCGAGACCAGCCTGAGCAAGAGCGAGACCCCGTCTCTACTAAAAATAGAAAATAAGTTAATTGGATAGCTAAAATTATATAGAAAAAATTAGCCGGGCATGGTGGCACATGCCTGTAGTCCCAGCTACTCGGGAGGCTGAGGCAGAAGGATTGCTTGAGCCTAGGAGTTGGAGGTTGCTGTGAGCTAGGCTGACGCCAAGGCACTCTAGCCCGGGCAACAGAGTCAGACTCTGTCTCAAAAAAAAAAAAAAAAAAAAACCAGCTCACAGAACCCAGCATCGAGCCAGTGGTGAGTGGCAGATACTAAGAGGCAGGACGGTCACTGGGCCGTCACATAAACACCGTGGAGATAACACAGTCCGGAGGAGGCCCGGCCGGAGCCCTGGTAGAAGGATAGACAGACAGCAAGGACACGTTTTGATCGTCACTGGGTTTAAAAGACATTTGTTTCAGCGATCTGAAGCATGCATGCTTCTAGCCTCTGGTGTTACAGATAAAAAAAATTGGTGCTACAAAAAGCAGTGTCTGGTGTGACCGGTAGGGTTTTTGTTTTTGCTTTTTAATCCTCAGCTTTAGAAGGGGAAGAAAAAATTTGGGGGAAAAAGTCATAAAATTTCCTTTCGCCAACCTGCTGGGATTAAGATAAAAATCCTGAGGAGGAACATAAGAGCCGGGTTTTGTTCCTACAATGTGCGTGTCGTCCTTTGTAAGCCTTTTCGGTCGCCTGTCTGCCGACGGGCGTTCACGCGGAGGTTCATAAACCCGGAGACATCCTAGGGATCAGCTAAGGGGGGTGGAAGCCACACGGTCTCTGGTGGACAGAGTGTAATTCCTTCGAACTCACGCAGGCTTTGTGGAATGCAGGGAAGCCTTCCTCCTGGGTGCTGTCTGGGCTAATGACTTTGGAACCACCCCTCTTTTTTGGGGGCGAGCACTATCTTTCCTTATAAAAGGGTTGGGACTATTTGAGCAGAAATGGTGTGGTATGCTCCCGTAGAAACTCCCAGAAAACAGTCAGATAACGTTACACAGTTGCCTCTGTATCCGTGGGTCTCATATCCGTGGATTCAACCAACCTCAGATGGAAATTGCTCAAGAAAAAGTACTGCATCTCTGCTGCACACGCACAGACTGTTTTCCTTGTCGTTATTCCCCAAACAATACCGCATAATGACTGTTTCCATAGCGTTTACATTGTCTTAAGCATTATAAGTAATCTAGAGGTGATTTAAAGCATTCGGGAGGAGGTGCGAAGCTTATATGCCATTTTATTTTATTATTTTTATTTTAATTTTAAATTTTTATTGTATTTTTTTTAAGCCAGTCAAATTGAGCAGTGGGGCGGGGTTGAATACCAACTTTAGTGACGCTAATGTTAATACGTTCTGAGAACCCACGACCATCGGACCAGCCGGTGATATGCCATTTTATAACAGGGACTTAGAGTCCATGGATTCTGATACCCTCCTGGGCCCTGGGGCCACTCTGCCACACCACCGACAGGTGACTGCAGTCAGACCTAAAGGATGCCAAAAATATGGATGAGAACTTTTATCTCCTCTGGGTGTCTTTTTTTTTTTTTTTTTCTCCAGCAAAAGAGCAACACCTCGTATTTCTTCCTGCATTGCAGTTCACAGGGTGCCTGAGGCTCCTCACGGGGAGGGCAGACAGATTCTTGCAGGGGCCCCTCTCAGTGATGCTGGGGACAGTGACAGCAAGGACGTTAATCTGCTGGCAGCTTGGAAAGATCCGCCGCCTCTGGGCCCACACACTCTAGCACACAGGGCCACGCATGCCTGCACACCCACGTAGACAGGGAGAGGTGTGCGTGAAGCAGGCTGCGTTTGGTGCATACCGTGTTTCCCCGAAAATAAGACAGGGTCTTATATTTATTGTTCCTCAAGAAGACACCCTAGGGCTTATATTCAGGGGATGTGTTATTTTTTTAAGTACGGTACAACCATCTAAATGTATTAAAATAGAGTGAAGTCGTCTTCTTCTGGGACATCATCCTCACTCTCCAAACCCCGAATTCCATCCTGAATTTCTTGCGACTCTACTTCCTTTAGAACCACTGGCCCCCATCTCTCATGTGGAGCACTAGAGCTCTCACAGGGCGGATGAGAAGGGCTGCTCGTGTTCTTTCCCGCTCCTCGACGACACGCATGGGTTGTGCAGACGCGCTGCGCAGCCACGCCCGTCACTAGGGCTTATTTTCGGGGTGGGGCTTCTATTGTGCAAACGCTCAGAAATCCTGCCAGGGCTTATTTTATGGGCGGTACCTTAGAGAGAAGCTGTACCTCCAGTCTCGTTAGAGGAGGGAGTTGAGGGCGACTGTCGGGAAGTATTTTGTCTGCACAGAAGGGGAAGGCTGTGCAGGAACAGACAGGATCAGGGACCAGCTGAACGTTGTGGATGACAATTTGAGAGCTGAGAAGTCGGTGTGACCCGAAGGAGGGATTTCCAGCAGCATCCCTGACTCTGTCCCCCATGGGTCACTCCCCTGCATCGGGCGTGGCTCCCAGCAGGGGTTGCATACAGCTGGCGCCACATATGTGTCTGAGAGGACACCCTAGGGCAGGGGTCCTCAAACTTTTTAAACAGGGGGGGCCAGTTCACTGGCCCTCAGACCGTTGGAAGGCCGGACTATAGTTTTTAAAAAAAAACTATGAACAAATTCCTATGCACACTGCACATATCTTATTTAGAAGTAAAAAAAACAAACGGGTGAAAACACCCGCATGTGGCCCGCGGGGCCGCAGGTTGAGGACGCCTGGCCTGTGGCTTCCTGGGAGAAGAAGAGCCGTAGAACTCTGCCTGCAGGAGAAGGGACGGGTCCTCGCTCAGATCTCTCCTCTGTGCTGTCGGAGGGGAAGCAGATGACAGGGACATCCACGTGGGAAATCGGAGAGCGTGGCTCGCTGACAGTTGGGGCGTGTGGCGAGTTCTCTCTCTTCCTCTTCTCGTTCGCGTTGCCTTTCAAAGCTCGGTCGTCTATGCCCAGCCGAGGGAGGGAGAGAGGAGCATCGTATTTGAATTTAGAAGGCCTGAAGCCAAATATTTACTTTGCCACGTAAATCTACCACGTAAATGGGTCACTTTGGGGAGTGGCTTTTCTCCCATCCATCGTCCTCACGTGGAAACCGAGGGCAAGTTCCAGTTCCAGTTGTGTCGTCGTCGGGATTGGATAAATCATTCGTGGGAAAATGGGAAGTAGAGTTGAACGCACGGAAGGCACCCAGGAGATGCCTCTTTTTTCTCTCTCCTTCTTTCCCCCGGCCCCCAGTGGATGGAGACCCCCACTTTGTGGTGGACTTCCCCGCGAGCAAGCTCACCGTCTGCTTCAACATCGACGGGCAGCCCGGGGACATCCTGAGACTGGTCTCGGATCACCTGGACTCCGGTAAGTGCTGCCCCGCGTCGTGGTCTCTGGACAAGGACCAGGCAGGTACTCAGTCCCCCCCGCCCCCCGTTCTTAGGATGAACGTCCCGTTAGTAAAATATAAGGGCCACGTTATAGATGCTCGGGGAGGACAGACGGCCGATGGTCGATGGTTGAAGGAATTGGACTCTGCTCTTGGACTTGGAGTCAGAAAGGCGTGCGTCCGGAGCCTGCCGGGGTGCCGTGTGAGGCCGAGCACACCCCTGTGTGGGTGCTGCGGGTGTTTCCTTTGCAAAATGAAGGGAGTGAAGCTTTGCTGGCCTCGCCCGGCTATTCTAACGTGGCTCCGATTAAATAATGGGCAGGAAGTTGTTTCATGAACGCTCGGGCGCTACGCAAACCCACGATGGATTGTTATTGTCATCACGTCCCTCCATTCAGCAGCTGCGACGCTGGACAGAGTCTAAACTCACCTGTCTTGGTTCCTGGACGACTCAGATGGAAAGCTCAGGTGTCAGCCACAGGGCTGTCTGTGTGCCGTGTGCCGTGAGCATGGCTGTCAACAGGGCCCTGGTCCCTGTCGGTCTGCAGGGGGACTGGGCGACAGAGATTAGCAAGAAGCAGCGTTTCGAGCCCATGCAGGTGACAATGCTCATGAGCAGTATGTGGGCAGCCTGGCTCTGCAAGGACCAGCTTCAGAGGGGACATTCTGGCGTTTTCGGTGCCGAGAGCATGGGTGTCTCTGGAGGTTACGTTGCAGAGGGTCCCCAGCTGGGCGACACGTATCATTAAATGATATAAAGTTGATCCTGGGCCTCCTTTAGCATATCGTTCCCCTGTAGGACTTTCTAGCCTCAGAGCTAAATCGATCTCGCCTATTTCCTAGGTCAAGGGGCTCAGGAGTGACATGGGGCCCAATTGTTCCCCTAGCTGGAAGTGCCCCTCTCCTAGGAACTGTTGCCATGGTTTCTGCATTCCTCACGGTGTCCCTGATGGGAGCTCAGCCCGAAGAGCCTGGGCTCTGCTCATGCTGGGGTTTCTCCTCTCGCCCGACCCCTGTCCCGGGGAAGGCGCTGTTCTCCTTGAACGTCTGAGAAGTTATTGGCCAGGATTTATTGGGACGGTTATTCCCAAAGCAGAGAAGATAAGAATTCGTTAGACAGTAATCTTTTATTATTGCAAATTGCCTCTTCGCCTGAGAGCAAAACACGCTTAGCGTGCGTCGCCCTAATTCGGCCCCCAACATGTCACGGGCAGTTGCCGCCGTCTGTTTGCTGTTGGGCCAGACGGCACAGAACGGGCTTTGCTCAAGTCCAGAAAGGCCCCAGTCATGTTTGTAATGAGGAAGGAAAAAAGAAAGGGGTTATATTTGGTGGCACTTTGCAGCCTACACATATACAACCTCCTGGGGGGGGCCTCCCCTCAAATTGTTAGATTTTTATACTCCCCATTTTACAGATGAGGAAATCGAGGCTCAAAGTTTTCTTTGAGCACCTAAGTGGAGGCATTTGAGTTTGGGGACTACTGATGCTAACTTTGCATTCCGCCACACTGCTCAGCGGCATCACGGCGTCCCCTAATTAGGATCTGTGGCCACCGGTAGGTGCAAAACACACATCGGGGCCACAGGAGACCTTTTGTCACTACAACCAGCCATGGGAATGAAGGCAAATAAACTTCACATTTAGCTACGTTTGGATACACAAATACTTAGCATTGTGTTTCCTCCTGTGATATCTTGGCCCAAACGTGCATCTTCCTTCCCCTATCCCAAGATACTTGTCAGACTCAGGGGAAAAACCCAGTCATAACTTCCTGCACTGACTCCATTCATTCATTCATTCATTCATTCATTCATTCACTGATTCATTGGGTAGCCACCGTGTGGCCTCTGCATGTCCACAGGCCACGTGCCCCGTGCTGGGGCCGTTTGCATGATGACCCCGGAGGAGGAAGGACATTCTGATGGGATGCCTTCAGCAGGAAAGCGGGGGCACAGTGTTGGTCTTCCTAACCCTTGTTCTTTTCCCCCGGGCCTGTGAGGCGTGACAGTGAACGGGGAGCTCATCGGGGCCCCCGCTCCTCCCAACGGCCACAAGAAGCAGCGCACCTACTTCGGCACCATCACCATCCTCGTCAACAAGCCCGAGAGGTCGTACCTGGAGGTCACGCCCCACAGGGTCATCCTGGACGGGGGCGACAGGCTGGTCCTACCCTGCAACCGCAGCGCGGTGGTGGGGAACCGGGGGCTGGAGGTGTCCGTGTCCGCCAACGCCAACGTCACCGTCACCATCCAGGGCTCCGTGGCCTTCGTCATCCTCATCCACCTGTACAAGAAGCCCGCCCCCTTCCAGCGCAACCACCTGGGCTTCTACATCTCGGGCAGCGGGGGCCTCTCCGGCAACTGCCACGGACTGCTAGGTAGGCAGCCTCTCACTCCTCCGCTCTGGGCTTAGGGCAGCAGGGACCGGCTTCATGGAACACACGGGTGCAGGGGTGGGGGGTGCGGGGTGGGGGGGGGCTGTGGAGCTCAGGGGCAATGGGGAGCGCCATCCCCCCACCCAGGTTCCTAAGTTTCATGGAAGGCAGTGTTTGCACAGATGGGACGGGGCAGGGGGGAGGGGGCGAGGAGTTCTGCGACACAGTCCCTGACAGGCCACGGACTGGTACTGGTCCTCCACCCAGGGCTTGGGGACCACAGGTTTAGAGGATGCAATTAAATTTCCCAAAGGGAAGCTGGTATTTCCAATATCTGTAGCTTGATTGAGAAATGCAATGGGGATAAGGCTCTTATACATATACATATATGTGTGTGTGTGTGTATATTTACAGCCATGTGTCACTTAGCCGTGGGGATATGTTCTGAAAACTGTGTTGTTAGGTGATTTCATTGTTGTGTGAGCATCACAGAGTGCCCTTCCACAAACCTACCGTGTTTCCCCGAAAATAAGCCCTACCCATAAAATGAGCCCTAGCAGGATGTCTAAGCATGTGCGCAATAGAAGCCCCACCCCGAAAATAAGACCCAGTGACGGGCGTGGCTGCGCAGCGTGTCTGCACAACCCATGCGTGTCGTCGCGGAGCGGGAAAGAAGACGAGCAGCCCTTCCCATCTGCCCCGTGAGAGCTCTATGGCTAGACGTGATAGACTGGGGCCAATGGTTGTAAAGGAAATAGAGTCGCAAGACATTCATTATGGGATTTGGGGTTTGGAGAGTGAGGATGGTGTTCCAGAGGAAGACGACTTCACTCTATTTGAATCAATGTAGATTGTCGTACCGTACTTAAAAAAAGATAACACATCCCCTGAAAATAAGCCCTAGGGCATCTTCTTGAGGAAAAATAAATAGAAGACCCTGTCTTGTTTTCGGGGAAACACGGTAGGTAGTGTGGCCGACCGCACACCTGGACGATGTGGTACATCCTGACGCCGCTGGGCTGCTCACCTGCACAGCGTGTGGCCGGACTGAGTACTGCAGGCAGCTGTCACGCAGCGCTGAGTATTTGTGCATCTAACCACGTCTAGACCTAGAGAAGGGACAGTAAAAATACGGTGTCACAGCCTCCTGGGACCCACCAGCGCATATAGGCAGCCTGTCATTGCCCGAGAGGTCGTTACGTGGCAGGTGACTGTCTGTATGATGTGCAAGTTAGGTTTCTCGTGTCCCTGTGACCTTCTGGGATGAGAATGGGCTTTATGAACCAGTTGTCACTCGCCTTCTGGGAGAACGAACAAAGAAATGGGGAGAAATCATCGTAAGGTCCGGCTCCTCACCCCCCCCACCCCCAGGCAGAAGGCACAGGAAAGAGCGGCCAGGGACCTGTCTTCCAGCACCCAGTGTGCAGGAGATGTTCATATTTCCTCCGTGGGAGTCACCCGCATGGTCACTCTGGCTGGCTTTCTTCAACGTGCAATTTTACACGGGCCTCTTGCCTGAAAATGAAGGGCGAGCCTCCGTCAGGGCTCTTTGTAGAGGCAGGATTTCCTGGCCCCTGAGCGGGACGGGTCCCGTGGTGCCCGGCCGCCACGCGTGAGCCCCTGGTGCAGACGCACCTCTGTGCGCCTTGGGTCTCAGCAGTGCCCCCACCCGACCTGGAGAATTCTGAGGACGAAGTGTCAGGAATGAGCTGGACACCAAGTGGCACGTACCACCCCCTCCACCAATAGATAGCGGGGAGAGGGGGGTCTGTGACCAGGAAGGAGAGAGGGAAGCCCAGACCCCACCTCCCTGTTTATCTGCCTCTGTCTCAGTCCTCCCAGCTCTGCGGGAGACGGTGGCTTTCTCTCTCAACTCGTTAAAGCAACTTTGCAGCGTTAGGAACCGGGCAGCTTCCAGAAGCAGCAGCTGCTACGAGCAGACCCTCATTTCTCTCCTCCACGTCTTCCACCACACGTGTTTTTTCCACAACACGGGACAAGGTGTGAACGCCCTCTGTTAATAGGACCGTGGTCGGTTAAAACTCCCTCCTGCCGCTGGCATCGCTGAAGTGGGGTCTCGGCGTGCTCTGCGGTCCCCGTGTGACTTGGACCCGGTGCTTTCTCTGTCCCCCCAGGTCAGTTCCTGAATCAGGAGGCCGAACTCACGGAGGAGCCCGGGGGGCTCGGCGGGAACCGCACCCGCCCGCCACCCTCCCAGGCGGCAGAGCCCTCTGAGGCCGTCCTCGAGGTGAAAGGGCGCCGGGTCCCCGTGGTCTGGAAACAGCGGAGGATTTACAACGGGGAGGAGCAGGTGGACTGCTGGTTTGCCAGGAACAGCGCCGCCAAGCTGATCGACGGGGAGTACCGGGACTACCTGGCGTCCCACCCGTTCGACACGGAGATGGCGCTTGGCCGGGGAGCACCCGGGGGACTCTGAGGCTGGCAGCCTGAGCGGCGCGTGTGCTCGGCAGACGGGGGTGGCCTGGGGGACCTGGTGGTGCGGCTCGTCTGGGAGGTGGCCCGTGTGCTGTGTGCACCTGCAGTCTTGGCAGGTACCTGCCCCCCCCCCCGCCGGCGACCCACGGCTGGTGGGGTGCGGGTCCTATGTCTGCTTGAGCAGATGGGGGTGGCGGGAAGCTCGAGCACCAATGTCGCCTCCTTCTACTCGCTCTTCCTGCCTCCTGCACCCTCCCCTCTGCAGCTGAGAAACACGGTAGCCCCGCGGGGAGAAAGGTCGTAGTCTTCAAAAGCAAGAAAGTCTGTTTCTTGTGCCAGCTGGCTTGTCTGTCCGGCGGCCCACCGTAAGGTCTCACACCTGCCGGTGAAGGGGTGGGTTGCCCCAAAACGTGTTTTCTCCATGGAAACAGCCAGCCCCGGGCAGTCTGCTTTTGCCTTATGCTGACGCTTAGGGATCGCTCCTTTTAGTTCCGGGTGTCCCCCGGCTGTGCGGCCAGCCTCTGCCTCGAAGGAAGCCCCCCCCCCCCGTCCCCGTTGAAGCCGGGCCCCCGGTCGGTCATGCAAGCGGTGCATACATTCGATCGTTGTGAGCAATGAAGTCTTTCCTTAAGGTTTTCTTCTGCTGTGGTGTCTTGCCCTTAAAATCGGTTCTCATTTGCAAAAGTAACGGAGCATAGAAAAATGGACAGTCCAGATACTGGTCTCTCTCTAATGGGCTTTGTCAATCGTTTGCTTTTGCTAATAATGGGTATTCTCCGATTCGTTCCAATAAGCCAAGTGCTTTTAATAAACAGGGCAGCCCGTGTGGGTGGCTTTGACTGGCCCGTCCCGGTGCTGCAGAGTCTGCCTGTGGAGTGAGGAATCTTTTACTTGGAGCTCTTCGGCCTTTGTCAAAGTTCCTGGGGCTTTATGGCCTGTGGTCCGCCAGGAGGCGATGAGTCACATGTGCACAGCCCTGGGACGGGGGAGTGGAGGGAGGGAAGAGCCAGGACACAGCCCTGGGACAGGGGACAGAGCCAGGACAGGGCATGCTCGTCAGCGTGCCCACAGCAGGAAGAACGTATGTGCTTAGAAAGGTTGAAAAGGCTTCCCTCCTCTCAGATGGGCAAAACCCAGGAAATCCATGTGAACGGGGACTTTGGTTCCAAAACTTGTACAAACCTGATCTGCTAAGGAAAAGGTTAAAATCAGCGAACGTCACCCTTCTCGTTCCAAACCCCCCTGTAAAGCCCGGTCCTGTCATCAAAGGCCAATGCCCCACGCCTCCATCCCCGCCCCGATTAGAGGTTTTCGATTTTTCTTCCTCCTGGGTCATCTCAGGGCCTGGCCGGGAAGCAGATGGCCGCAGGGAAGCTTGGGCCAAAGAGCAGAGAACGAAAGACTGCGAGCTCAGAGACAGAGGCTGTTTTGATGCGGGCCGGAGGTTAAAGGCTTTGGGACCGGCCTCCCACGTGGCTTCGTCACCCCCCGGCACGAGGCCAGGGCGGCCCAGGCCTGAGCGGCGCAGGCGTGCTCAGCACTTAGCGAGAGAGAGAGCCGAGTTAGGGAAATTGTTTATCGTGTTCACCTTCCCGGGGGGAAACATGCTGGCCGCAGGACGACATCCGCATGTCCCTGTCGGCCCCGGTGGCTTCGGGAGGGAGCTGGGGCTGGGAGACTGCCTGTCCTGTCCCGTGTCGGAGTCTTGTCACTCTGTGAACCCACCGGGCCCGGGGCCTGTCTGCTCTGCTGTTTATTTCTCTCCCATCCTCGGAAGCTCAGCCGCCTGTCTCCACGACAACGGTGGCAGGGCCGCCGGCCCACGCGGCAGCCAGATGCTGCATGTTTCAGGGCCCAGAGGCAGCGCAGGAGCCAGGGCCGGCCGAGCCCGGGGCCAGCTTCCCCGGGGCCGTCCCCGTTATGTAAACCCCAGCTGGGCAGACGGTCCCCGGCCGAGAGGCCCAGGCCACCGTGCAGCGCTTGGAGCAGCGATCTGTTGTCACAGGTGTAGCTCTGGACACTGCGGAGAGAGGAGGGAGTCTTATTAGCCAAGACCAGCTCCCAAGTGTCTGCTGCTACCTTGCCTAAGAGCAGAGAAAAACACTCCAATGACTCACCCACAGCTTACACGCCCACTCAGAAAAAAAAATAAAAATAAAAAGTATCAAAGTTGAGTTTTTATTTTAAAAATTGTATTTTTACTTTAGATAAATACCACTTTCTTTCTCCTCTTCTTTTGCTATAGATCTCTCTTTCTCTCTCTCTCTCTTTTTTTGCAAACAGTATTTGCCAATACGTTTTCTGTTTTAGTTGGAGTTAGTATCTGTGAGCCTGAAACCTCACGCCACTGCTATACTTAGGACCTTTTCATTTCATTGAGCAAACACCGAGTTTTCCTCCGGCTACACGTGTAGTGAAATAGCAAGCTCTCTGAAATAAATGCAGAGGAAAGGAGGAATTCTGTTCCAGATGGGAAAACTGAGGCAAGCTGCCACTGGGTGATTTTTTTTCCCCATCAAGTTATATAAAAGAGTTAGATAGAGCGAGGCTAGGCTGAGCATCTTAGAGTTCATTTTATTAGCTTTGACACTCTTCCACTAGGTGGGTACTCATTTATTTTCCTTGAGCATTGATAAATGAGAGGTGAGGGTTACTAAACGAGCAATTGAATGAGATTAAGAAATATGTCACAGTTAGAGGAGACGCATCTCATTGTTACCATAACAGCTAATGCTAATGAGACATTATAATTGACTCATGGGGACCCTGGGCAGGTCCCTGTCTCCGGGTTTCAATATCCTCCCTCGTCTGCCAAAGAAAACAATCGGAATGGGTCGTCTTTAGCGGTTTTCTGATTTTTAAGTGTCATATTCCCCAAATAAAGTCGACTGAACATTCTCTACCCACCGATGCTAGGTGCCTTGTCCTCCTCCGCTTGGCCTTTCGGGGACTTCGGGCTAAAGGGAGGGGTGTGCGTTGGGGGCTGAATGCTCGCAGCGGGGGGTCAGAGCCGGGAGCTCTGGGGGGGGGGACGCAGAGGCTGGGGCCTGGGGCGAGTGCCCCTTTGCTCCTGTCAGGAGTAACGTTAGACATTTAGTGGAGTCGTGCATCCTTATTTATAGGTGGATTTAGGAGCAGGATTCATCCCTTTACATTCATCTTTTGGCTAAGCCGTGCGCCATGAGCCGAATGTCTGCGTCCTCCCGAAATTCACGTGTCGGAGCCTAAATCCTCAACGTGATGGTCCTTGGAGGTGAGGCCTTTGGACAGTGACTGGGTCTCTTGGGCAGAGACCCCCCCCCCATGAATGGAGTTAGTGCCCTTGTAGGAAACCACACGAGAGAGGTGATCTCTGTCACCCGAGGACACCACGAGGAGACAGCCACCGGCAAACCAGGAAGAGAGCTCTCACCAGGTGCCACACCTGCTGGTGCCTTGACTTTGGACTTCCCAGGCTCTGGAGCTGGAGAAATAAATATTCTTTGTTTCCCCAGTTTGTGGTATTCTTGTTCTAGCAGCCCAACCAAGCTCAGACACTAAATCACTCAACATAGGAACTGCTTTTTTTGTTCTTTCTTTAAGCTACCCAGAACACACACACACACAATGCTGCTATTAAAATTGAAAGGACAGGCCGGGCGCGGTGGCTCACGCCTGTAATCCTAGCACTCTGGGAGGCCGAGGCGGGAGGATTGCTCGAGGTCAGGAGTTCGAAAATTGCCTGAGCAAGAGCGAGACCCCCGTCTCTACTATAAATAGAAAGAAATTAATTGGTCAACTAGAAACATATAGAAAAAATAAGCCGGGCACGGTGGCGCATGCCTGTAGTCCCAGCTACTCGGGAGGCTGAGGCAGGAGGATCTCTTGAGCACAGGAGTTTGAGGTTGCTGTGAACTAGGCTGACGCCATGGCACTCACTCTAGCCTGGGCAACAGAGTGAGACTCTGTCTCAAAAAAAAAAAAAAAAGAAAGAAAGAAAGGAAGGAAGGAAGGAAGGAAGGAAGGAAGGAAGGAAGGAAGGAAGGAAGGAAGGAAGGAAGGAAGGAATTACTTGGACAACTAAAAGTATATATAGAAAAAATTAACCAGGCATGGTGGCGCATGCCTGTAGTCCCAGCTACTAGGGAGGCTGAGGCAGGAGGATTGCTTGAGCCCAGGAGTTTGAGGTTGCTGTGAGCTAGGCTGACGCCACGGCACTCACTCTAGCCAGGGCAACAGAGTGAGACTCTGTCTCAAAAAAAAGAAAGAAAAGAAAAAAGAAAATTGAAAGGACTCTTGGAACGACCCGAGAACACCAGCCAGCTAAAACAAACAGCAAATAAAATAACACGGCTTAGCAAATACTTAGAAATGTAGCTCTAAATATTTATTTCCGTCTGTTTAAAATAGCAAGTAGGGTACAAGAGAGTTCACATTCGAGAGGCATCTCTTCTTAAACAAAAACTTGTAAGCAAATGCTGTGTAAAAGCAAACAACACATTGGTGCGTTTATTTTGTTTTTTGGTGTTTTTTTTTTTTTTTTTTTTTGAGGGAAAATGGAATCGGGGCTATTGAGAACAAACACGACGAATCTGACTGCACTGCTTGTCCCTGGGAATTTCTGATGGCGTGAAACGATGTGTAAACGGACCAGTGGCGTTGGAAGAATAATGTTAAAGTAACACAAGTGATTGTAGAGAGCAGCAGATTTATAGCAGCCACTCCTGTGTGCTTCTAAAGCTGCCCTGTGCACGGGAGTATCTTAACTCTCTCCGGTCCATACCTGTCTGGGGACTGGCAACGCCAACTTCGATGACCTTCTTGTTGGCGCTTGTTTACCTGCCATCTTGCTTGGAGCATCTTCCCTGTGGCTCAGGGGCATCTCCCGCCATGGGCCCCGCTTCCAGCTGTGGCCCCCGCATTCCCCCCTCCAGTCCTGCGTGGTCCTGCCGGGTCTCGTGCAAATGTCCACCGCGCCCCGCTGCATTCCGAACGGAGCGACACCTGGCCAGATCCAAAGCAGACAGGGCACCCGAGGCAGCCGTCACGGGTCGTCCGTGTGAAGAGAAAACACGCTCGACACCTGGTATGGAGGGCTTCGGGTCGGCCTCTCTGGGCTTTGGCTGCTTTCGCTGGAAAACAAAGGGGCCGGACCAAGGTCATGCGTGAGACCCTGTCATCTTCGGCTTCCGTCTTCAGATGCAGACGCTTCCGGAACTGCCGAGCGATAAATGCAAAATGACTCACTAGGGGACCCCCGTGAACATTTCAGGTTCCGATGTCCCGGGCCCAGGGACTCCGGGGAAGACAGGCAAGTTCTCGGCTCTGTGGCGTTCGCGGTTTGGAACAGGGCACAGAAAGAACGCAGAGGCTGGAAGCAGGTGTGATTAGCGCTGTCAGGAGAACTTTGCCAGGGGTGGTGGCGTGAGCTCAGACAGTGAAGGCAGGAAGGAGGTCAGGAGACCGTGCCAAAGATGGAGCGTCAAGCTTGGAGGAAGAGGAGCGTGCACGGAGGCAACCACAGACGCGACGGTTTCTATGGTGCCAGGCGGCCGCGAGCACGCCCCAGTCCGCAGGTGCCATCTTCTCACCGCGCCCGGTCTCAGGCTTGGCGCTGGGGAGGTGGCAGTTTCTGAGAACCCACGGTGGAGAACACTTGGGGGATCCCAGGTGCCCCAGTCCCTTGCCCCTGTGCCAGACAGGTGTCCAACCCTGCACCGATGTCACTTGCTCCTTTCCCGCCTACTCCTGAGACGCAGGAGAATGAGAAATCCGGGGGACAGTCTCAGAACCCTGCCACGGGCGCACGGCGGGGACAGGGCTGCTGCTGCCATCTGGCAAAACCGAAGTCACCGTTTCCCTGTGAGTGAGTGCCTTGCCCTCCACCTCAGTTGCAAATACCTTCCCAAAAAGTTTCCTCTAGTCTGAAACTGCCATCCCTTGATTGGGCCCCCCTTGGGGCTCCTGTCTTCTCTTTTATTCTGGGGTCAGATTTGCTCGAGGGATGGGTGACACAAACCCTCGTGTTTCCCATCTCCTGGGCGGTGGCTAACGGCGTCAGGTGCTTCCCCGCACCTGCGGAACCAAATCTCGGGTGTCACATGACTGATCCCCTTGTCCGTGTCCCAGACTCTGTGGCCTCTTCCTCTTTCACAAGGCGTTGGGTCCCTTTGCTTTTTTTGTGTCATTTTTTTTTTTAACCCGTCCCGTTTCCTTTGATGAATTCCTTTCCTCTGCCAATGCACAGACGTGCCCTGGGGTGCCTGCCCGACCCTCTCCGCTCCCGGTTTTCCACGCCTGCCTCTGGGGACGTGGGTGGCTCTGGCTGTGAACCTGCCGCTCCCCTCCCTCCCTCCCTTTGGTGGCTCTGATGTCACCTCGAACGCGGGCGTTAGGTCGAACTTTCCACCTTCAAAGTGTCTCTGTTTTAAATTACAGTGTTTGGGATTGGAGATCCGGAAAGAAAGGGCGGGGAAGTTCTAGCACCATCCTTTTCTATTTTGGTCGTTGCAAAATACAGGAGAAATACGTATATATGTGTACACTCACGCACCTGCACACACACACACACACACACACACACACACACACACACGTGTTGGGTGCATTTCATAGAAACCCAACCTGGCATTGATTTTTCATTGACACAGTGTGTTTCCTGAAAATTCCCTGTTAATCATATTATTTTCTCAAAACAACAGCTGTGTTTGTGCAAGACCCAGTGTCCTGTTGGCTCACTGGGGATGTCTGATTATATAAGTTGGAGACTCCCACGTACGAGGTTTATTGGCATGCCCACTGCATAACTTTGCTGAACCTCGAGCACAAAATCCCCTGCGAATACATTGCAGGATGCTTTTTTGAAAACAGGTTTTATTTGAAATGTATAAGGACAGTGCAGAAAACACCCTGCTCTGGGTAGTGGTGTGTGAATAAACGCCTGAGTGCCACACAGAGACTGGGTCCGTCCCGTCCAACTTCCATCTGGAAATCTGCCTCGTGTTTCCAGAATCCTTCGGCGGTACCGTTACCGTACGCTCTATTGATGATAACAGGTAAAAGATCAGACACTACCAGAGCCCAGCTTGTATTCCTAAGGTCCATATGGCAAAGAATAGAAAGTAACAAGCCTTTATCCGGGAAGGCAAACACACTTTCAGGCTCGGCTCAAGAGCGAATTTTCTTTGCATTTGAGCCTGGGAATATTCTAGAAGCTAAAAGTTCTAGAACTTGTAGGAAATGAACGACATGTCCTTCTAATCTCTTTATCTGCCTGGAAAAAACGAAAACAGAGCATTCTGAAAACTGGTGATGACGAAACATGGGCTAAAACCCATGTATATTCTTGAATAACAGTAACATAATTCTTGAATTGCTCGTGCCATTTGCCCAGCAGAGAAAACGATTCAAAACAAACACGCTCATGTATGCTTTCATTCAGCTATATAATATTTAGCACAAACTATGTGAAAGGCACAGGGCTTCTTTCCCACCCAGCCCTGGAGTTGCTGTTTGACGTAATTCGTTACGATAGCGGGAGGGACGGCAGCCCTTTCTCCTTGTCTCGCAGAGGGACAGATAACATGGACAGGGCCCCACAAAGGCAGGCTTTGTTTCTAGCCTGGGGCCAGGTCCAGGTCTGGCAGCGCTGGGCAGGTTTGGAGGGGGGAGGAAAATGTCTAGGAGCGTTTTATATAATAATTTATTCTTCATCAAAACACTATAAGGGGGCCGGGTGCAGTGGCTCACGCCTGTAACCCTGGCACTCTGGGACGCCGAGGCGGGGGGATCGATCAAGGTCAGGAGCTCAAAACCAGCCTGAGCAAGAGCGAGACCTCCGTCTCTACTAAGAAATAAAAGGAAATTAATTGGACGACTAAAAAAAATAGAGAAAAAAATGAGCCGGGCATGGTGGCGCATGCCTGTAGTCCCAGCTACTCGGGAGGCTGAGGCAGGAGGATCGCTTGAGCCCAGGAGTTTGAGGTTGCTGTGAGCCAGGCTGACGCCACGGCACTCTAGCCCAGGTGACAGAGTGAGACTGTGTCTCAAAAAAAAAAAAGAAAAAAAAAGCCACTATAAGGGGAAGGAAAATAAGTTGTATAGCGGACGTCTGGATCATTCTCCTCGTGCAGTGCTCATATGGCCTGGCTGCTAGGCCCTTCCTGCTTTCACGACTCTGGGCTGCTTTGGACTAAACAAGGGCAGCCTCTACGGCGACTGCCATGGGCTGCGGGGCCCGAGCAGGCCACAGGGGTGGCCGCAGGGCTTTCTTAGTCCCCGGAGGTGGTGGTTTCAGCAAGGCCTGTTTCCATGCCAACGCGGCGTCCACTGTGGGGAAAGTTTGCCACCTTGCCCGCCGGGCGGGGGGGGAGAGGGCAGGGACGTCTGACGGCTGGGCATTCGGGGGCTGCGTCGGGAAGGGCACCTGCACCTCCCAGGTGTTTCTAATCGGGCGAGGCTGTTCTCGCACAGAGACCTGGCTAGCGAGAGACTGGCCCACGGAGAAGCCTGGGCCAGTAGCATCCAGAGCAAATCCCCGTTAGACCGGAGGAAGCGGAAGCACGTCCGGGCAGGGGTGCGGGGGCCTGGAGCGCCCGAACGGGATGGCATGTCGCCACATCTGATCCGGCCCCAACCCCCACCCCGGGCTCCAAACACAGAAAGGGAGAGAGAGAGAGAGAGGCAGGGCTGACATGCATATTTAGTGGCTTTTAAATGTCACTTGTCTTCCTGGGAGAGGCTGAGACAATGCAGCTATTGGTGTGATTAATGAGCCGCTGGGCTGCACCTGGCCGGGGGTGGAGGCAGAGGCGGCCTTTTCCAGGGCTGTGCTGGGCGGTGGGGGGGGGGGAACGCGCCCCGGTTTCTGCGGAGGAGATAAGTCCCCAAGACAGCTTGAGGGGGGAGCAGGCAGGAAGAAATGAGGTAGCAGAATAGAGACTTGAGACAGCGTCACAGGCATGAGGAGAGAGTCCTCAAGGGTGGAGGGAAGGGAGATGGGGGCAGGTGCAGCAAAGAGCACGATGACCCAGACCAGGTGTGGTGACACCCCTGCTACTAGGGAGGCTGGGGCTGGAGGACGGCTAGAGGCCAAGAGTCCGAGGCTGCGGCAAGCTGTGATTGCACCACTGCACTCCAGCCTGGGCGACGGCGAGACCGTGTCTCTGGAAAAAAACCAGAAAGGACCACCACAGCCCAAAGGTGATGACAACCTTGGGGAACGTCTCCTGCGTCCCTGGCCAGCCTCCTTTGCACGCTGTTGCGCACCAAGGCTTGCTCAGAGGAGCGAAGGCAGGTCCAGCTGGGAGCCGCCCGTCTTCGGGGAAGGTAACCGGTTCCCGGGGCTCCCCCAGGATCTCCTGGACAGCCCCTGACTCGTGTCTCCCCGTCCCCTCCTCCGCCCCCTCCAGCTGGCTGGGCCTCGCAGTGGGAAAAGTAAGCGGCAAGCTCCGGATCACGAGGGGGCCCTTGTGCCGGACTCTTCCCAGGCCCGGACACTTGGAGCATCTGATGTGCTATGAGATCTAGGGACTCCCGGTCTTTAAACAAATAAAATGTCACACCCCCCCCCCAGAAGGCCCCGAACCACACTCTTTCACCAAAGCTTCCAAATCAGCGCACCCCATGCGGTGGGCAGGCGGCAGTACCCAGCACGTGGGCCAGAGCCGTTCCCAACACCTCCCCGGGGGGCCAGGGCCGGGCGAGCCCACCCTTTCTTGCTCCTGGGGTGGGATGGAAGCTCCCACCCACCGACTGCTGACGACCACCCAGCGGGGCAACGCCAGGCCCGCCCGAGTGGTCACCCTACCCCCAACGTTGCTCAGCCCTCACGGCCCGGCCCTGCTAGGGTTACAGCTGACAGCGCCGGTCACACAGGCAGAAAAAGCCGCAGGTTGAGTGGAGCCGGGTCCAGTCCCCACGAGGTAGGGTCTGGGCTGCTGTCGCCGCCGCCACCGGCCCTGGGGAAGAATAGAGCTCCTTGTGCGGGCTGGAGGGGGCGGGCAGGGAGGTGTTAAGCAGAGAAAATGGGGCTGAAATTGGAGTCCAGGCCATGCTGGCAGCCGGGCGCCTGCTGAGAGACAGTGCGATGGACTCTGATAAGCAGAGGCTCCGTGCCCACCCCACAGCCAGCCCGGAAACCCTAGCACCTCGGGGCTCGGGGAGCCGGGGCTGGCGGGAAGCGTGGCCAGATAGGCAGGAGGGGGGCCGAATTTGCCCAGCACCCCCAGGTCGGGCCGCTCAGTCTCTGGCTATGGGGCGTAAAGAACATGCATGGGGAAGGCTGCAGCCTGCGGGGGCCCTGCTGCAGGGGTGAGGGGAGGAGGGAGGCAGTGGATGAGCAGCAGGGAGGGCCCACGTCCAGGCTGCTGGGGTGGGACACAGAACCTGTCCTGGGACATTACCGGCCACCAAGCCCTCCCAGACCAGCTGTGAGAAGCCTCTCCCCCCCCCAAGAGATCCAGCCTGGCGAGCACCCACATTTCCCTTTCTAGGCCAGGAGATGGGGGTGACTGCCCTTCCTGGCGTCATTCAGACTTGCGTGGCAAACCTCAGAGTCCTGTCTGTCCACGCACAGCGGAGTGACTGTGCTTAATGCCACCGAAGGAATCTTACTGTGCAAGAATGTTCGACGCCATGGGAAAGCATTCCTATCTATTGAACGGGAAAGAAAGCAGCGTACACACCCCAGGAAAGACCACAAGGAATGTGCCAGGAGAGTAAATACCCATCATTTTGGGGTGGTGGAACTATAGAGGAGTTTCGTTTCCTTTTTATATTTAGTAGTGTGTAAAGTTTCTACAATGAATACATAGTACTCTCAGTGGATATATGGCATATGTAACTTTTGTAATAAATGTTGCAAGTATATTAACAACTTACCCTTTCTGGATCCGGATGCCTGACTTAACACATACTGACTCCACCTAAAGGATCACGTTGAAGGCCATGTGGGCGGGTTCATACCTGACACTCTTCTTGGTTTTTTTTGGTTATTTTTTTGAGACAAAAATTAAAAAAGCGCTTTGCTGCCCAGGCTAGAGTGAGTACCGTGGCGTCAGCCTAGCTCACAGCAACCTCAAACTCCTGGGCTCAAGCAATCCTCCTGCCTCAGCCTCCCGAGTAGCTGGGACTACAGGCATGCACCACCATGCCTGGCTAATTTTTTATATATATTTTTAGTTGATCAATTTATTTCTTTCTATTTTTAGTAGAGACGGGTTCTCGCTCTTGCTCAGAGCTGGTTTCGAACTCCTGACCTTGAGTGATCCTCCCGCCTCGGCCGGCCTCCCAGAGCGCTAGGATGACAGGCGTGAGCCACCGCGCCCGGCTGCAGTTTTTGGTTTTGACCAGTGACACCTCCACTGAAGGTTGTCACTCCTGTTTGTCTTCTGTTCACAGGTCCTCAGGACAAAGTTTTCCTCCACCCAAAACCGGATGGCCTCAAAGAGGCATAAGAAGTTTCATTATTTTGTAATCGAGACAGAAAATAATTTTGAACAAGACCCTGCAACTGGGTAGTGAATGACGGTGAAGCAGGTTTTCTATTATAAAGTTTATCATAGAGCCGGGCTCAGCCCCGACCCTCCCGAACCACTCACTCCCGGCCACCCGATGGTGCATTGTTGCTGAAAGAGGACCCCAGTGGCTCGGGAAAGCCACACAATGATGTGGGAACAATACTTATGATTTACAATGTTTGGGGCCGGGGGAGGGGAAGGTGGGTTTGGTGCAAAAGCTAGAAATATCTTGAAGTTCTCAGAAGCTAAAGGTCATTCTGTTTCCTATTATTGGCACATTTTTTTGGGGGGGAAAGACAAATAAATACAGATTGTTTTCCATTTCCTGTCCTTTGACTGAACCAAGCCAGTGACAGCCACCAGCCCTCGTAAGTTTAAACTTCCTCGTAAGGAAAGAAGACCTCGTAAGTTTAGACCTCGTAAGTCTAAACTTCCTTTATGCCTCTTTTATTTGGAGGGTGACTCTCAAGGACAGGAAGCATCAGGACAGCTCCGAGTCACTGGGGTTTCCAGGCTGTTCACGGAAAACTGGGAAAAATATGCACCCTAAGGAGAAGCTTCGAAACACAGGCAGAGCCAGATGTGGGGGGTGGACACCCCAGTAACCTACTCTGAGCCTCGTGGGCGCCCCCGGTGGCTCTCTCCTTACCTGCAGGACGTGCCATTTCATGGCATTAAGGGTTCCTCAAGGAAATCCAAGTCCTTAAGAGAACATTCCTGGCCGGGCACAGTGGCTCACGCCTGTAATCCTAGCACTCTGGGAGGCCGAGGTGGGAGGATCGCTGAAAGTCAGGAGTTCGAGACCAGCCTGAGCAAGAGCGAGACACCCCCACCCCCGTCTCTACTAAAAATAGAAACAAATTAATTAGCCAACTAAAAGTATATAGAAAAAATGAGCTGGGCATGGTGGCGCATGCCTGTAGTCCCAGCTACTTGGAAGGCTGAGGCAGGAGGATCGCTTGAGCCCAGGAGTGTGAGGTTGCTGTGAGCTAGGCTGACGCCACGGCACTCACTCTAGCCCGGGCAACAGAGTGAGACTCTGTCTCAAAAAATAAAATAAAATAAATAATAAAAAAGATAAAGAGAATGTTCCTTTTGCAAAGAATGGCACAGGATGATGTTTCCTTCCTCCCCATCCCATTAGCCAGTTTCCCGCCCTGGCCGTGGTGCCTGGCGCTGCTCCCTTTTGCTCTGAGAGGCCTTTGGAGGGACACCGAGGCCAACTTCTGTTGGCCAGGAAAAGCACAGTGAGCATTCCTACACTGGGGGTCTGGAACGTCGTCTAAGACGAACCTCCTGGGCCTGCAGGAGTTGGGGGGAAGGTAACTATCACCACGACAGCGGAGTGACACCAACGCTAGGATCTCAGCGTGGGACGGCCTTCCTCCTGGGGAGCTGACATCCCCTCGTGCTGCTACCTGTCGCCAGGACGCATGAAAACAAAGTGTGGAAATAAAGCACGTAGCTCAAAATCGTGTGTGTCGTGGAGGGGCGGTGCTTTGGGGGCAGTGAATGGCAATCCAGCAGAGGCAGCGCCCAGGTACCTGTGCCACCGGGAGCCCAGAGGAACGTCTTCAAGCCCAGGAAACTCGCCAGCCTCCCAGGACAGGGGACGAGGCTGAGCTTTCCTTTCCTCCCCTAGCACCTGTTTGCCAGAAACGCCTCCAGATGAGTGTAACCAACTGGCTCCCCTGCAGGCCAGAGCAGTGGCTCAATGTCAACAGCAGGTTAAGTCCGTGTAATCAGCGCCTGAGCGGCCAAGAGCTGGCCAGATCCGGTCCTTCTCCTGGCTCCAAACTCACTCACTCACTCACTCACTCACTCACTCACTCACTCACCGACCCCACTATCTCTCTCTCTGGCTTCTGGGATTGTTTCCTTTCATTGGCCCAGTGGGGGGGGGGGTTCTCGCGAGATGTAGGAGATGCATCAAATGATCAACAGGTGTACTCAACTTTCCATCTTCATGTACTGTGTTTCCCCGAAACTAAAGCAGAGTCTTCTATTTATTTTTCCTTGAGAAGACACCCTAGGGCTTATTTTCAGGGGATGTGTTATTTTTTTAAGCACGGTACGATAATCTACATTTATTCAAATAGGGTGAAGTCGTCTTCTTCTGGAACATCATCATAACTCTCCAAACCCCGGATTCCATCCTGAATTTCTTACGACTCTGTTTCCTTTAGAACCACTGGCCCCAATCTCTCATGTGGAGCATCAGAGCTCTCACGGGGCAGAGGAGAAGGGCTGCTCGTCTTCTTTCCCGCTCCGCGACGACATGCACGGGTTGTGCAGACGCGCTGCGCAGCCACGCCCGTCACTAGGGCTTATTTTCGGGGTGGGGCTTCTATTGCGTACATGCTTAGAGATCCTGCTAGGGCTTATGTTATGGGTAGGGCTTATTTTCAGGGAAGTATGGTAGGAGCTCCCTCTAAGGAAGCCCACCTGGGGGTGGTGAACCCGGATATGCAGAATCAAGCTAATGCCATGTTAATCTCCCTTAGGTCACTCTAGGTGGCTTTCTGAATCCTGTCCGCACCTGAGCTGGGGAAGTCCCCGATTGATAAAGCATATGCCCTCCTTCCCCAGGTGTAGCGGTTGCTGGGATAGGATTGAGGGTGGGGCAGCACCCCCCCAGGTGGAGTGCCTGCTCTCATCCTTCTTCCCAGGCGGGGCAGCTGCTCCAGACAGCACCAGAGCAGGGAGCCCTTGCCCCGGGGAGAGCCCAGATCCTAACTATCTACCGTGTTCCCCAAAATAAGACCTACCCATAAAACAGGCCACAGCAGGATTTCTAAGCATGTGCGCAATAGAAGCCCCACCCCGAAAATAAGCCCTAGTGACGGGCGTGGCTGCGCAGCGCGTCTGCACAACCCGTGCGTGTCGTCTTGGAGTGGGAAAGAAGACGAGCAGCCCTTCTCATCCGCCCCGTGAGAGCTCTTTTTCTCGACAGGAGAGAATGGCGTCTGTTGTTCTAAAGGAAATAGAGTTGCAAGAAATTCAGGATGGGATTCGGGGTTTGGAGAGTTATGATGTTCCAGAAGAAGACGACTTCACCCTATTTGAATAAATGTAGATTATTGTACTGTGCCTAAAAAAAATAACACATCCCCTGAAAATAAGCCCTAGGGTGTCTTCTTGAGGAACAATACATATAAGAGCCTGTCTTATTTTTGGGGAAACACGATGCCTAACACAACCACTTCAGGAAAGGTCAGGAAACCAGTAGAAGACCAAGCCGGAGGTGGGCATTGCTCAAATGGATGCCCCTGCTGCCAACACATTGTTTCTGCTCTGCATGCGTGCATAGACGCAGCCAGTCTGCGAGCCCTGGTGAAAACCTCAGTCCCTCATTCGTGTTTCCCTGGAGCTCTCTCATTTTGCAGTATAAAACTCATGAGCCCGGTGCAGCTCTATGGAATCTCGTGCATCGGAAGCCACTTTAAGGCTATGCAGGCCTGTGCCGGGGCCGTGTGCGGGAAGATCAGGTGTCCGGAGGTGGCTGCGGACACAGAGGAGGAGCTTTGCACAGAGAGGCAGGCGGGGACTAACGTCTCAGGAAAGAACCAGGGGTTTCCATTATCCTGGGCTTCCTGGGAAATGCAATCCGGAGATCAATTCTCATTAAACACAAGTGATACTAATACCTCTGACAGGTCGCATCTTAAGTGATAATGAAAAGCATATTTCCTGACGCTTAGCTGCTGTGAAATGCATCCCTGCGTGGGCCACAGAGGAGGCTGTCGCCGAGACCAGTGGGCAGTCACCACCCCCCCACCCCCGGAAGCTGCCGGGTTCCTGGGTTGTCACTCAGTATTTTAATCTGATTTTCTTTACACAACTGAAATAGAACCTGGCGTTGGTACCTATGCAATCGGCTAAAAACCAATTAACATCATCATACGCCGAAGAATGAAGACTTCATTTTGCACTAACACGGTCTTTAGTTCTACCCATGGACGGAGTTATTGATTTTTTTATTATTTCTTTCTTTCTTTCTTTCTTTCTTTCTTTCTTTCTTTCTTTCTTTCTTTCTTTCTTTCTTTCTTTCTTTCTTTCTTTCTTTCTTTCTTTCGAGGCAGAGTCTCACTCTGTCACCTGAGCTAGAGTGCTGTGGCGTCAGCCTAGCTCACAGCAACCTCAGACTCCTGGGGCTCAAGGGATCCTCCTGCCTCAGCCTCCCAAGTAGCTGGGACTACAGGCATGCGCCACCATGCCCGGCTAATTTTTTCTATATATTTTTAGTTGTCCAGCTACTTTCTTTCTATTTATAGTAGAGACGGGGGTCTCGCTCTTGCTCAGGCTGGTTTCGAACTCCTGACCCAGAGCGATCCGCCCACCTCGGCCTCCCAGAGTGCTAGGATTACAGGCGTGAGCCACCGCGCCCGGCCTGGACGGAGTTTATGAATCACCAACCACATCTCACTAAATTTTGTGAACCTCTACAGTACAGGAGCGACATGGCAGCCGCGCTGTGAAGTCCTCCCATTGGGTGTCATTTGGGAGAGGGTCTCCGCGCTGGGGTGCCATGGAGCAGGAGGCGGAGCTGCCAGGGACCCGGGGACATAGACTTTCAGGAAAGCACGAGACTAATTACAACGGCCGGCAGCAGTCACTGGTTTGGCACTTTGGATATCAAGTTGTCAGATTTTATCCCAAAAACCTTCTATTGGGAATAAGGGGAATGTTCAGCATCTTTCTTTTGAACGATGGGACTTATTGATCCTTAAACAAATCCTTAAAGCACAGGAATAACCGATAAGACCAAAAAAAAAAAACAACAAAAAAAAGACATACCCATGATACGTTACGTTAGTTTCCTGAGGCTGATGAAACAAAGTTACAAAAGTATGAAGGCTGAAAACAACAGAGATGTACAGAGATGTACGGTCTCACTGTTCCAGAGGCCGGAAGTCTGAAGTTAAGATGTTGGCAGCTCTCCGAGGCCTCTAACGTGTCTCCCCGAAAATAAGACAGGGTCTTATATGTATTTTTCCCCAAGAAGACACCCTAGGGCTTATTTTCAGGGCATGTGTGATTTTCCCCTCAAAGCCTCAGCTTGCAGCACGCACAGGGTGGCCGGGACCTGACAGGGGAGCCGACCTTGTTGGTGGGGCTGCCCGCACCTTTCCGGTCACCTCTGGGACAGCAGCTGTCACGACGGGGCGGATGAGAAGGGCTGCTCGTCTTCTTTCCCGCTCCGCGACGACACGCATGGGTTGTGCAGACGCGCTGCGCAGCCACGCCCGTCACTAGGGCTTATTTTCGGGGTGGGGCTGCTATTGCGCACATGCTTAGAGATCCCGCTGGGGCTTATTTAATGGGTAGGGCTTATTTTCGGGGAATCACGGTAGAGACCATTCTTCTTTGCATCCTTGGCTTGTGCAGGCATCACTGGGACCTCTGCCTTTGCGTCCGTCCCTTTTCCTCTTCTTATAAAGACACCAGTCGTATTGGTTTGGGTCCCACCCTAGCAAATGACCCCACCTTAATTAATCACATCATTAACAACCTTATTTCTAAATAAGGTCATATTCCGAGTTACCAGGGGTGAGGATACTAACACATCTTTTGGGGCGACACAATTCAACCCATAAGATGTGGAAAGAGAGGTTAGTCAACAAATGATGTTGGGATAACTGGCTATCCATGTAGCCACTGGAAGAGGGGGGAATTAATCCCTAATTCCTCACTCTACTGCTTACCCCGAAATGCCAAACAGATTAAAATGTTAAATGTGCAAAATCACTCAAGTATTAAAATGATAACAGCCAACACGTAAAACTTACGGGCAGTCACGGTTTGAAAGTGCTTTATACGTATCTAAGTATAAAGCACTGGAATCCTTGCAATAACCCTGCTGTTATTTCCGTCTTACAGCCGGGGAAACTGAGGCACAAAGAAATTGAATAATTTTCCCGAGATCACACAGCTGGTAGGTGCCAGAGCTTGGTTCAAACCCTGGCAGTTTTTCTCGAGAGTCTGTCCTCTTAATCAATTTCATAGGATCCAATCAATCCAATAATGGATATGGATGACTTTAAAAATTAATAAGAAAAGAATCAGCTCTCTCTCCCCCTTTCCTTTTTCTTCTTCCCTCTGTGGCCTTCGGGCCCACGTACCCCCACTTGGCAGGTGGAGCTCGCAGACAGCAGGGGGACTCAGCCCCGACAGGGTGTTTCCCTGGTTCTGAGCCAGGAGCAGTAGTGAAACTCTGTCCCCTGCATACTCGATACTGCAATAGAATCGCTGATTAAAATGAGCCGTGAGACCCAGCGGGGATTCCAAGCTGGCCACGCCTGCCGTACACTCTGCTTCTGCCAGGAGGGGACTCTTTTTTCAATGACATTGACAAGCCCCAGATGGTGGGGGGGGTGGGGGGTGGCTTGCCACTGCCAAGAAACCGAAGATCTCTTAAAACTCAAGTTCAGGGCAGATCGCTCAAGGTCGGGAGTTCGAAACCAGCCTGAGCAAGAGTGAGACCCGTCTCTACTAAAAATAGAAAGAAATTAGCTGGGCAACTAAAAATATATAGAGAAAAAATGAGCCGGGCGTGGTGGCGCATGCCTGTAGTCCCAGCTACCTGGGAGGCCGAGGCAGGAGGATCGCTTGAGCCCAGGAGTTTGAGGTTGCTGTGAGCTGGGCTGACGCCACGGCACTCACTCTAGCCTGGGCAATAGAGTGAGATTCTGACTCAAAAAAGAAAAAACAAAAAACAAAAACTCAGGTTCAAATTAAGTTTCTGAATTCCTTGGTGTTCTTTGTAAAAAAAAGAAAAAAAAGAATAGAGTAGGGAAGTGTGCAAACCACTTTCTAAAGTCTTGAGCCACGGAGCTTCGCCCCTGTGGGTCCCCTTGTCCTTACTCACTGTTCTTCCCACTTTCATCCCACTCCTGGCAGCTACTCAGACCCCGCAGATGGAAGGAACCCGCAGCCAAAGCACTCAGAGGAGCTCCCTGCTGGCTCCCAGCGCCCCCACGGCAAGGCGAGGAGGTGGAGCACAGCCAGCGCTTTCCCTTTGAGATCTGGGGCCGGGGTTAAACTCTCACACAGAAAAATCGGAACATCACTCCCAAAGGATCCTTGATCATTTTCCAGCCCGACTCGCGGCGTGCTGGGCGGACGGTCCGTCCCAGTTGGCTTGCCTTGCCGGGGCTGCGGGGCGGCCGTGTTTTGGAAACACCGGGAGGGAGCCATGGCAACGGCACCGGGAGCTCCCCGCCTCCGCCCCCACGCCTGGCGGAATGCAAGTCCCCGGAGGCGTGACTGTGCGGGACCAGCCGTGTGCAGGAGGGACCTCACTTCAGCGAGGAACTGGCCTCCGTGTCCTTTGGGCAGGGAACGGCTCCACAGATCTCACGGGCCACACCTGCGGTCCCAGGGAACGAAGGAGGAACGAGTCTTGCTTGTTTCAGTTCTGCCTTCATCTGGAGGGAATATATAGTTTTGCTTCTCAGATAAGGAAGAGAATGTATGTCAAACGTTCACTCCACTCCTCATACATGACACCATCGGTTCCTTGCGGTCCGTGCACCTGCTGTTTGTGTTTCGGCTCATGCATGGCACGCCGTGGGATTTTCTTCTCCTAAGAGATGCACCGAGGTCTCTGCTCTCAGGGAGTTCACCTGCAAAAGAGCAAACTATCAAACGAGGCTTCTCCTCCAACCGCAAATCTCCACTTAAAAATTACGGAGGGAGCGAAACGGCGCGCCTCTCCAGCTAGAATAAAAATTTCCTCGCCGTCTGACCCATCGCAGAGCCGCTAGTTGCCAACTAAGGGTGGAAAAAGAAAAATCTGTTGTCGGTGAATGGACAGCTGGGGGCCCCTCACAGGTGGCATCCGCTTGCCACTCTCCCGCACCCCACACGAACCTTCATCGGGGCGCACGCCACGGCCACAGATGGGCGTGCGCTTGCGAGGATCCGGAGAAGCTGCACGATCAGATTATTCAAGCACAATCTGAAAAAGAAAGCTTGACGTGCCGACAGCACATCGGGTTCTAAACCAAAAGGAACTGAACGTCGGATCGTCTACTGCCAGGCGTCCTCAAACTACGGCCCGAGGGCCACGTGCGGGCAGCCTGGCACATTCATCCGGCCCTCCGGGTGTTTTTGCCGCCGCTGCCTGTCCCGGGCCCACAGTGCGCACTCTCCAACGGTCTGAGGGACAGTGAACTGGCCCCCTGTTTAAAAAGTTTGAGGACCCCCTGGCACTCCATCGGATGGGCGATGTGATCGTTCCATTCCTCTACGATTTGGTTACGGCTCTGGCTCGAGTCTCAGGTATTCAGTCCTTTTTCTCTTGGTCTCCGGGGTGCCCGCAGCTGCTAAGCACATCTATGGTCTGCTTTTTGCACCTCTGATCGGGCACATTCTTCAAGTCCCCGGGGAGGAACGGGGCACTACCCACAGAGCACCACTCACTCCGCCAAGGGCATTACCGAAGCCAGCTGGGAGCAGGGTTAGTAAGCCAAGAGATGGGAGAAGAACACAGATTTTTCTCCACCCTGAGCTGTGCAGATTAAGCAAGACACATAACCCTCCAGTCCACAGAGAAAACAGAGCCTCCGGGATTCAGTGGACATCACAGGCGCTGCATTCGAGAGAGCTGGAGTGCTTTGTCGGAAGGACTTTTAAACTCCTGCCAAACAAGTAAATGCCAGGGCTCACCCTCATTCGCCCTGCTGGTTCTAACCAGCATTCACTTGACCCGACAGTGACTTTATTCCCACACACTCCCAGTGTTTGGAGCGACTTGAAACAGCCATTCCTTCCACCCTCCCACCATCCGCTCCTCTCCCACGAAAAAGTAGACAGAGAGGGGTGCCCAGCCGGATTCCATTGCTCCATCCCTTCCCAGTTTCTCCCTTTCTCACCACCCCCAGAGCTAAACACACCCCAGTGTGCATCTCACGCTTAACTTCCCGGCAATTACAAACCCATCCAACTCTTCCCATCCCCAGAGGGAAGCCACGACGGATCGCACGAGGATCAGAAAAACAAGAAGACAAACGTGACATTTATTTTCCTGTCTTCGAAGGGCATCCGGGTGCTCGAGTGGGATGTCGCATTTTTATAACAGGTCACGGGGCTGCAGATTTCTTCCGTGTGGACGTGTAACCCGGGGAGACCAACTTTACGGCGATGGGATGGATGCATAATCAGTGCCCGCTCTGTGCAAGGCATCGTGAGGGACGCCAAGGGCTGATTGTCCAGCTGTGAGGCAGACTCGCACAGGAGACAATTAGGAGGAAGCATATGTAGGGATCTGGCGGTGATAGAGTAAAAATTCAGGGAAGCGAAAGAATATTGTGAACGAGAGCAGCCAGAGAAGAACAAGAATAAAACTACGTTCCAGCCCTTGCAGACCACCGTAGTGTGGGCTCTTTGGTCTCATGCCCCGGGGCAATGGCTTTGCTCGCCAGGGGTGCATCAGATGCACCATGGAACCCGCACCCCTGTTTGCTCCGCTTCACACCCCCTGAATCACATTCTCAGGTGTGAGGCCCAGGAGTCGAAATTTTCTAAAGCTCCGGAGGTGATTCTCGCCTCGGGCTGGAAACCACTGTTCCAAGATCTCCAGGAACTTGAAGTATTGAGATAGGAAACAAACTTTGTGACTATTACAACGGCTGCCCGGGCACGGTGGCTCACGCCTGTAATCCTAGCTCTCTACGAGGCCAAGGCAGGAGGATCACTCAAGGTCAGGAGTTCGAAACCAGCCTGAGCAAGAGCGAGACCCCGTCTCTACTAAAAACAGAAAGAAATTAATTGGCCAACTAAAAAAAAAATATATATATATATATAATTATCCAGGCATGGTGGTGCATGCCTGTAGTCCCAGCTACTCAGGAGACTTAGGCAGGAGGACCACCCGAGCCCAGGAGTCTGAGGTTGCTGTGAGCTAGGCTGACGCCACGGCACTCTAGCCTGGGCAACAGAGTGAGAATCTGTCCAAAAAAAAAAGAGGCAAAGGCAAGGCTTTGGGAGCCAGGCATTGCTTCTAGGGATGAGAAATCACTTAGCAGAAGTGGGCACTGGACTCGAGAACCTGTGATCCTCCTGGTCCATCTTGCCCACCTGAAGAGCTGTTGTTGACTCATTCATTCATTCACTCATTCATTCATTCTTTTATAAGTTCAACAAGTGCTTGAGCGACTCATTTACTTCAAAGGCAATTGCTCTATAACACTGGCACTAAGGTGGCCCCGTTGGACAGTGCTTTTCTAGAATGCAAAGGAATGCACATGGCATGATCCCTTCCTCTAAGGCAGGGGTCCTCAAACTTTTTAAACCGGGCCCAGGTCACTGTCCCTCAGACTGCTGGAGGGCCGTTGGAGAGCGTGGCGCACGTTCCACACATGCGCACTGTGGGCCCGGGACGAGTCGGCTGCTAAGCAGGACAGGCAGCGGTGGCAAAAACACCCGGCGGGCCGGATAAATGTCCTAGACGGGCAGCATGTGGCCCGAGGGCCGCAGTTTGAGGACGCCTGCTCTAAGAAGCCAACAATATTAAATCAACATCCTCATGATCTTAAGTGGGGTTGTTCTACCTGCATTACCACCAGGCCTACGTGCAGGGCATGTGAGCAGGTTGGAGCCCCTGACAAACATTAAAAAGACCCAACAGGAAGAAAATACCGGAAACTATCAGCACAAACTTAAACAGGGCAGAGCCAAGAAAAAGGGCCTTAGGGAACAAGCCTCCCATCTAGCACTGACTTCTAATAAGAAAGCAGTCCAACCATGTAAACAGTACAGCAGCACATTTTCTTGCATTTTTTTTCCATAAAACATAAATACTAAGTTTTCTGGTCTGTTTATACATAAAAAATATCAAACAAACTATCACAAGACAGACTGTGCCAGAATGTTCAGCCACTCCCAGAACTCTTATGGCCGCCTTGCGAGACTGTTGGAGAAATATTAAAACAGAAAGGGTCGGCCGGGCGCGGTGGCTCACGCCTGTAATCCTAGCACTCTGGGAGGCCCAAACGGGAGGATTGCTCAAGGTCAGGAGTTCAAAATCAGCCTGAGCAAGAGCGAGACCCCGTCTCTACTATAAATAGAAAGAAATTAATTGGCCAACTAATATATATAGAAAAAATTAGCCGGGCGTGGTGGCGCATGCCTGTAGTCCCAGCTACTCGGGATGCTGAGGCAGGAGGATCGCTTGAGCCCAGGAGTTTGAGGTTGCTATGAGCTAGGCTGACGCCACAGCACTCACTCTAGCCTGGGCAACACAGTGAGACTCTGTCTCAAAAAAAAAAAAAAAAAAAAAAAGCTCAGAAAGGGTCATGGACTTCAAATATAGAACTCGAATATATTTTCAATGGGAGTGAAAATTAATTTTTGGCAAATATCGCACCCCATTTGAACTGCCTCGAAGGGGATGCATGAACCAAGACAGAGAAATTCGTAAGAGTTGGCATCTTCTTGATAATCTTGTTAGGGTTAGGGTTAGGGTTAGGGTTAGGGTTAGGGTTAGGGTTAGGGTTAGGGTTCAGGTTATGCTGAAACAAAGCCTGGAGCCTGTGAGCTGTGGAGCAGAGGAAATCCAACTAGCGTTGAGTGATAAAAACAGCTTGCCGTCTCCGGGACTAACTGCTATGCCATGGTTATTTTCCCCTACATTTAGGATAGTACTCAAGTAGAAACTTTCGCCTTCCACTAAGACTTCCTCATAACAAGGGAAACCAAAAACAGCAGCAGCGAAACTCTACCTTTGATCTTCAAGGCTTTGTAAATAAACTGAGAGAGTGATCCCATTTTCACAGGGATGTCTCCATAGACACCTGGCACAGCCGGTTCTGCACACTGGCTCACACTCATCCACTCCAGCCTCCCTGCGGGCTGTCTGGGGTGGGCGGAAGACACGTGTTAGGGTCCTTGCAGCTAACCGGCCATAGGATGCTTAACTTTATGCATCAGTGTCAGATATGTGGTCAAACCAATGTTTGGTTGGATGTTTCTGGATTTTTCTGGATGTTTCTGGATGTTTCTGCGAGGGTGTCTTTTGGATGAGATTAACATTTAAACCAGCAGACTTTGAGAAGAGCAGATGCCTTCCCCAGTGTGTGTGGGCCTCGTCCGATTATTTGAAGGCCTGAATTGAACAGAAGTCTGACCCCGGAGGAATTTCACCGACAGACTGCATTTGGACTGGAACAACGCCATTGGCTCTCCTGGGCCTCCAGCCTCTACCGACCTGCCTTGCAGATTGTGGATTTGCCAGGTCTCAGTAATTGTGTGAGCCCAACCCTTGTAATAAATCTCTCTTTACACACACACACACACACACACACACACACACACAGGCGGTTCTGTTTCTCTTAAGAACTGGACTACAGGGCTCCTGACACCTGATTCAGGGCACCAAAAATGGGATTTACATTCCACGAACAGAAGCAACTTCCTGGGACTTGAATTCTGAGCTGACTTGGGGGAGGAGAGACGGGGTAGAGACACGCAGGGGACCAGTGTGGACGCAGCACGAACTGTGTCATCGGGCATGCGGGTAGCTGTCTCATGATGACAGAATCTCAGCTTCTTGGTGGCCCGCTTCTGGGTTGTGGCTTTGAGGGTCGTTCCCAGAAACTCAGCCTGGAGTTTCTTCAATATCTTCAGTCCCGCCTACGTTTCGGGGGGGGGGGTGTCACCCGACACCCTGGAATCCATCTCCTCGGCCTGCCCTGGATGCACAGACCCTGCTCCTTGCTGGTGAACCCTGACCAGCGTGGCACACGGGTCAGCTTAGCCCCTGAGGCTCCTTTTGTTCGCCGAGCACAGGAGTGGTGGGGATCTGACAAAGAACCTTCTGTGGAG